>NC_133771.1:85020376-85090921 GCF_003597395.2 Chelonoidis abingdonii
TCCTCCTCCTCCTCTTGCAGGGTTTGTTTTTTCTTTCTAGAACTTTTGTCACTTTTAAGTCGTACACAAGGCACTGAAATACATTGTGAAGGCGGTCTTAAAAATACATCATGTATCACAGGAGAAATGTGATTTCTGTAGTTTATTATACTGGATTGGTGGATAGGGTATATATGTCTCCTCCAGGACACGCAGAGTTTATTAGAGGGAAATTTCTCCCAGACTCCAAGCCAGACATTTAGTTTTCTAAAGGCAGTGATGGGCAGTCTGAAACCAGTCATAGCATACCCTGAAATAGAGAGACATTCAATTTTGTTTGGTACTCTGCATTTTTTTTTTCAGTATTGAAGAAATTGGTCAGCAAACAGCATACTTATAGTAGTGACTATTAAAATCCACACTTTTTTTTCCTTTTTGTAATAATGATATAGTTCCTTTTGCAACCATAAGAATTTTTGTTTCTTCTCATATAGCAGGGTAGGTAAGTTGCCTATTCATAATCTGCATTTTTCATATTTAGTTCCCCATTACACGTAGGTAGCATGTTACACTGAATATTAGCAATGAAATACTCTATATGTAACTTTTTACAATTTGTTAAACTACTAACCTTCTTATAGTTTCTTCCTTCCATTACTCAAATATGATATTTTTAAGGTCATAGTTAACTTCCAGCCCATGTTATTTAACCAGAGCAGAGAGATGCCAGTGGCTACATTTATTAGGGATCGTTCTTGACAGAAGTGACTTGCCCAATACCAGAGATAGAAGTAGAACCAGGAATAAAAGTCAGGAGTTCCTGAATTCACCTTGTGCTCAGACCGCAGAGCCAGTAGATGAGAAAATGCTGCTTCTCCTAACCAGACCTTAATATCACTGAAGCATTTTCGAGAGAAATACTCTTTCCTGATGCAATCCATTTATCCATTCTCCACTAGAAGAGCAGTCACTAGCAAGAACAATCCCTTTTGCAGAAGATTCCCTGAAAATCATTCCAAGAATACAGTTTCCAAACAGGATAAAAAATAGTAGTTACTTTTTGATAGCCTTAGGGAAAAATGGATTTATGATCTTAGGTAAGGATGAAAAACAGTGTTATAACCCTAAATTTCCACACGTTTGCATTAATCTTTTAGGCTGAAATTTCCATATTTTGTTCTCTATCCCAAAATAAATTTTTGGAAAGTTTGAGCAAAATTATTTAACATGTTTCAGAGTTGTCAGTGAGTGAAGGGGAAAAAACTCACTTTCAGTGTCTTTGTAAATTTGTTTTTTTTAAATGCAGACACAGAACTACAACAGCTGAAGTGTGAAATTTGGCATAGCCATAGTCCTCATTAAGACTAATAGTTTAGGGCATAGTAGTAGTTCGTATAAATCTTTCGCCTTTTACTATAGCACCCGAGGGCCCTAATTCACAAACCGGACTCCATTCTATGAGGTGCCATAGGCCTTTGCTTGCCTTGGAAACAACTTTCTACAATGGTTATGAGGTACTGAAAAAAATCACTAACATGTTTAACAGCATCTAATATTTTAATAGAACCTAATGAAGCCCTGCCCACTCTGTCACAGAACCACTGTTAGGACCCTTTATGTGAAAGAGAGTTCAGTCTTTTTCATATAAATGGGTACTAGCAGTGCTTCAGTGACAGAGTGGGCAGGGCTTCATTAGGTTCTATTAAAATATTAGATGCTGTTAAACATGTTAGTGATTTTTTTCAGTACCTCATAACCATTGTAGAAAGTTGTTTCCAAGGCAAGCAAAGGCCTATGGCACCTCATAGAATGGAGTCCGGTTTGTGAATTAGGGCCCTCGGGTGCTATAGTAAAAGGCGAAAGATTTATACGAACTACTACTATGCCCTAAACTATTAGTCTTAATGAGGACTATGGCTATGCCAAATTTCACACTTCAGCTGTTGTAGTTCTGTGTCTGCATTTAAAAAAAACAAATTTACAAAGACACTGAAAGTGAGTTTTTTCCCCTTCACTCACTGACAACTCTGAAACATGTTAAATAATTTTGCTCAAACTTTCCAAAAATTTATTTTGGGATAGAGAACAAAATATGGAAATTTCAGCCTAAAAGATTAATGCAAACGTGTGGAAATTTAGGGTTATAACACTGTTTTTCATCCTTACCTAAGATCATAAATCCATTTTTCCCTAAGGCTATCAAAAAGTAACTACTATTTTTTATCCTGTTTGGAAACTGTATTCTTGGAATGATTTTCAGGGAATCTTCTGCAAAAGGGATTGTTCTTGCTAGTGACTGCTCTTCTAGTGGAGAATGGATAAATGGATTGCATCAGGAAAGAGTATTTCTCTCGAAAATGCTTCAGTGATATTAAGGTCTGGTTAGGAGAAGCAGCATTTTCTCATCTACTGGCTCTGCGGTCTGAGCACAAGGTGAATTCAGGAACTCCTGACTTTTATTCCTGGTTCTACTTCTATCTCTGGTATTGGGCAAGTCACTTCTGTCAAGAACGATCCCTAATAAATGTAGCCACTGGCATCTCTCTGCTCTGGTTAAATAACATGGGCTGGAAGTTAACTATGACCTTAAAAATATCATATTTGAGTAATGGAAGGAAGAAACTATAAGAAGGTTAGTAGTTTAACAAATTGTAAAAAGTTACATATAGAGTATTTCATTGCTAATATTCAGTGTAACATGCTACCTACGTGTAATGGGGAACTAAATATGAAAAATGCAGATTATGAATAGGCAACTTACCTACCCTGCTATATGAGAAGAAACAAAAATTCTTATGGTTGCAAAAGGAACTATATCATTATTACAAAAAGGAAAAAAAAGTGTGGATTTTAATAGTCACTACTATAAGTATGCTGTTTGCTGACCAATTTCTTCAATACTGAAAAAAAAAATGCAGAGTACCAAACAAAATTGAATGTCTCTCTATTTCAGGGTATGCTATGACTGGTTTCAGACTGCCCATCACTGCCTTTAGAAAACTAAATGTCTGGCTTGGAGTCTGGGAGAAATTTCCCTCTAATAAACTCTGCGTGTCCTGGAGGAGACATATATACCCTATCCACCAATCCAGTATAATAAACTACAGAAATCACATTTCTCCTGTGATACATGATGTATTTTTAAGACCGCCTTCACAATGTATTTCAGTGCCTTGTGTACGACTTAAAAGTGACAAAAGTTCTAGAAAGAAAAAACAAACCCTGCAAGAGGAGGAGGAGGAGGAAGAAGAGAGAAGTGATTCAGAAGATGAATTTGAAAATGACCCCAATATAGTGAAAGATTACAAGGATCTTGACAAAGTAGTCCAGTCTTTTCGTTATGATATAATAATGAAATCTGGTCTAGATATTGCAAGAAAGTAAGTATGAAAGATTTATGTAGCTTACCCAATAAAGAAATTGTTATATTGTAAATAGTTAACTGTTCTTTTGATGTCCTTTTTCTTGTTGCAGTAACTTAGTGAAGAAGAATTTTTTTTAACTTAATCAGAAGTCCGTATTTGTCTTTGGAGGTATATTGTTACTTTATCTCTTGGAATCTGTTCTTTTCCAGAATTCTACTTATCACTATCTTCAATACTAAGACTACTTAAAGAGACAGTGATAATTTGAATCAGTTTCTAGCATTTATGCTTTTAACTGTTGACTTAAAAAGAAAGAGCTTAAGAATAAGAAAAGCTTCTGCTAGTCGATAGAAGGATTTAAAAAAATACCTAGATTAACAAGAAGGAAGAGTCTAACCCAGTTCAACAGTAAATATAAACCTGCCACACCTACCTCCACCAGATATACATAAACCTTATTAACAAGTCCATCACCATGTATAACCTATGCAACCTACAGAGGATTTAAGAAGCCTGTTAGTTACAATACATTAGTATGACTTGAAGCTGATATCCGAAGACAACATTCTTAAGTTTAAAAGGACTGGTGCCAGGTGGCACACACAAAGGGGTGCTATCTGTTATAAACACTCTTAAACTGCCCTGTATCTGTGGTATAGAACAGTTATGAATTATTTTTTTATTCAGCATTTATGAAATATATACTTGATTTCCAGCCTAAGTCAATCTTTAATAACCCTCACAGAAATATATGTATGCTTTATTCACAAATTCTCCTTCTGGACTACACTTTGCAGGTGAACTGCATTTTTGCCTGTTAGGAAAGAATTGCACTTGTTTACTGTGCACTGTAAACGCAGCCCTATAAAGCAAACTTTTAATTTTTTTTATTTTAGCAAAGTGGAAGATGCATTCTATAATGGTGAACTCAGGCTGAATGGAGAAAAATTGTGGAAGAAAAGCAGAACTGTAAGGCTTTTAAAAAAATTAATACAAGATCATAACTAAGGCTGACATTTTCTCTTCCCTCCTACTCTGAAAGCACTCGTGCAGGCATTATAAGGGGCTATAAAACAAGTTATCCTGCATGTAACGTGACCTGCTATACCTGGGGTTAAAAGATAACATTATGTAAAAAATGGGGATTTATAAAAGGAGACAAAATATCCAGGTTTCATGACATTTTTAAGTATATTTAGTTTAATTGAGGGATGGATGAGTCAAAACAAGTCACTGTATGTCGTCTACTCCATCTTGATAGAGGTAGTAGAAGTAGTTCTGTAAGCTGAGGAGTACAGTTTGTTCTTTTCCCCTTCCTGAAAGGAATTTTCTGTCTTTAGATGAATTGCACCCCCAGAAGACTTTGCCAGAGATATGGGGGAGGAGGGCACTTGTAGCTGCATTTAACAGGCTTATTGATTCTTAATTAACCCCCAGAAATGTTTACTTTGTGTTTTGGGTTTTTTTTGGTAATCTCTGCAGTCATTTTGTAGTTTTCCTTGAATTAAGTTTTTATATTTGGTTATTCAAGTGATATTAGAATAATAAACTATCCAATGTTTACTATCAAAGTAAACATTCTAATATCAGATTAGAAACCACATACCGAGGACCAAACCCTACAGTCCCTTCCTTGGGCAAGCTCTCTATAGAAGTCAATGGGAAGCTTGCCTGAGTGAAGAGTTCCAAATTTGTCCTTGCATGCTTAGCAGCCCATAAGCAGGTAGGGGCTTCTAGAACTGTAAACTTTTCTCTTCTCTTGTTCTCACAAGTTTTAGGTCTCTGAAAAATTTAGACTTGCTTTTAGTTGGAAGGGGATGTCTGCCTCCAGCTGAGCAACCTGGTAACCATTCCGTTTCCAGTAATACAAGAGCTGAAATACAAAGATCTGTGGTGTCAACACAAAATGTACTATGTTTAGTTAATGTACTTCCCAGCAAGACAGTGTAGTTATCATACACTGTAAAGTGTTGGTTGTAAAAATACTGGCACCACCAAGTGTCGTGTGAAGAAGTCACCTTCCAGTAACACTTGTCTTAGTTAAGGTTTACCGGTTCTTCTGCTTGAAGTCAAATAGGAATTTGGATTAATACTTCATTATTAAGTTACCTAGAATAGAAGACCATGTCTGCTAACGTTGATTCTGGGTGGGCTTATTACCAGACCCATAAGCTCTCTGGTTGAAGTTGAGGTAGTTCTTTATGATTCTGCTTACCTCTCTGCCTCATTTCTCTGCATCTGTAAAATGGAGAAACAATATACCCCTAATAGTGGTATTGTTAGGCTTAACTTAATTTCACATCATCATTTTGTATAAATTATACAAAGAGTTTTGCGTATTAAGACTTTTCTCATACATGTGTAATCCTCCCCAAATTCACTACATTAAAAACAAAATCCAGGCTTTCATTTGCATGATGGGAGTTATCACATATTGGTAGCCTACTAGAGGCTGGCATATAAAAAAATGCAAAGAGCTGTTGAGGCTCTGTTTCTCTTTAATATGGCAGTGGTACCGCTGCTTGGTTATTTACTGAACTGTAAGCATACCTATAGTGCTTTAGTCAAATAAGACAAGTCTCGGCACCTAGAAGCCTATAGAGTTGGTTAGACATGACATAGAGAAGTGGAGAAGCAACAGCAGTCACCAGCTGGTATAAGGAAAGTTTATGGTTACATTGTTTGAAGTCATGAGATTGTTATGCAATATTCACACTATCTGCTGTATATTTTTGGAGGCAGGAGGAGTAGGCACAGAAGATTGGAGGGGGGTGTAGCTTGGAAGGCTAACTGAAAGTAGTGGATTTTGAAGGAGGGAGAGCGGGCAGAGAGGGAAGTTGCATAATAAATGGAAGCTTGAGGGTTGATCCAAGTAAAGGGTAAGAGTGGAATGAGGACATAGAGAGCAAGGAGGCTTGCAGAGTTGGGGGACTACAAAGGCCTATGTGGGAGTAGTGGGAGAAGAGATGGAATTAGGGGCTGAATTTTGAAGGTGGTAATAAGAAGTTGGACTAGCATTCAGTTGCATTTACAATACATAAAAATTAAAAAAACAAACAATTAGATGAAAATAACACAGCCATGGTGGAGAGGTTCACAGGGATTAATTCCTCATCGCTCACTTGCAGGCCTGCATTAGAGGAACATGAAATGCTTATACAGCTATTCTAACAACTTCCCTAGAAGACGATAAGAATAATCAGTGTGGAAAGAGGAGGACAATTAAATTGCACATAAACTTAAGGGTTATTTTCCTCAAAAGAATGTTAATTATTTCTCTCTGCCTCTATTTTCAGGTGAAAGTTGGTGACACACTGGATCTCATAGTAGGGGAGGATAAAGAAACAGAAACTGCTGTAGTTATGCGAGTTGTTTTAAAAAAAGCATCAGAAAAGACTGAAAGTGAAAAATACAAAGTGGTTTTGCGGCGCTGGAAAAATTTAAAAGTGCCCAAGCAGGATGTATTTAAGTGACAAGGATTTGCATATGGCAGCATGAGACTTCTTAATGGAAAACTGTTTCATTTGTTGCTAAATATGAATTTTGGTTAAACAAAATTCTTGCACCCTAGCTAAGGGCTTCTGATAGAATGTTACCTCCTTGTCATATGCATCATTCATATCTTGTGATAGAACAGAGTAAACTGACAGACTATTCATTTTTGTTTCATGGTAAATTGGAAAAAGCTTTATTTCCAGAGAGTTTTCCTAAAGAACATATATCATGGTTGGGTAAAAGCTAGATAGATCTCAGCTGCTTGACAGTTGTCTCTGATTTTGTTAATCAAAATGATAACAAGTGGAAGAATGTTTCTGGCTGTGAGACTTTACTTAACTCATTTTTCTAACCTTGTACCTAAGCAGTGTCATTCTAGGACTATGAAACCTTTCTCAAATCTAAAAACCCAAAGGAGGGAGACAGGATTATTTAATAGCTTTTCCCCTCCTATGGTCACTGATTTGAATCTGATTCAGTTGATAGTGACAAAGTCACTACCATTTGATACTTGTCAGTTGCCTCTGTGAAATGTGTTGGTGGTCATGTCCATATTACTACTGGCCAGTTTGGCTATTTTAGAGTGACCAGGAATTAACTGGGGAACGGCTGAGGAGACACTCACGTCGTGACTGAGAGGCACATTGGAAGATCAGGAAGAGGGAGCTTACACTACCATCACTTTATATTGTATAGTAGCTGTGCAGAACATGAGTGGAAGATTTCAGCCTCATGCCCTCATTCATTGAATATTAAATAAAGAGTACTTAATGCTTAAACTGGGAGTTAGTTGTACAGCGTTCTTCCAAGACCTGTATAAGGATGATGATAAAAAGAAAAAAAAAATGCTAAAAATCTCATGTCCATCTTTCTTTCTTAGCACAAATGCTTAGTGAGAAATGCTTCATTTAACGACAGTCATACATAATCACAGACACACTGTCACTATTATGAGAATGATCTTGTATTTGATATCTTAAGTGAAAACAGTTTAAAAAGGAAGCTTTCTTATCTTAAAGGTTGGGGCAAATCTCTCATTCCTTTGTCAATGGTGTAAAGACTGCAGGATCTGGCCCTCCAGATTCAAATTCTTCGTTAACACAAGAGTGAGAGTCCACTGGATGGCAGTAGCATCACTGTAACAAAACGGTGTATGAACTAGAGTAATTTATCATTTTCTAAAAGGAAATAATCTGATGTAATATATAATTATACAACCACTTAGTTATTTTTCCCCTTTTCTTTCAATAAACTGTAGACCCACACTGGCATAGGATTTTCAGCAGTTTCTCTGAGTTTGGTGTTACATAGTAGAAATGGGAAAGGAGGTAGGATAAATGAGATAATACAGCACTGTTACGAAGTGAATAGAGCCAGACATTTAAAGGTATTGTGGTGCTTAAAGATGCACACGGGTGCTTCTGAAAATCCCACTAGACTCCAAGGTGCCTAATCTATTTGAGCATTTTTTTTTTTTCATTCCAGCAAGGGCCTCCTTGCATTTTGAGGTGCCTGAACAACTTTAAGAATCTGCTCATAAATGACTGTGAGGTTCCAGAAACCTCTCCCACAAGATTCTAAAGACTCCAAGCTGCAGAAATACAAGGAATACAAGGAAACACTTGATGTCTGTATTAAAAGCAGTTGGAGGGACCAGCTCTAAGGCCTTGTGTACACTACAGTTTTGTTGGCAAAAAGCAGCTTTTGTGGGCAAAGCAGTGAAGGTGTACATACTACAATGCTCCCACTGACAAAACTCCCCTGCTTCGGGGACAAAAGAAAACCACCTCGATGAGAGGTGTAAAGCTGCTTGTGGCAAAGTTAGATGGACAAAAGTGTCACTGTAGGTGCCGTGTTTGTTACATTGCTGTAATTGGCCTTGAGGTGGTATCCCACAATGCCCTCCATGACTGCTCTGCTCGCTGTTTTGAACTCTGCTACCCTGCATTCAGCCACAGAAGCATTCGCCCCTCCCCCGAACTGAGCAAGCTGGTTCCCGGCAGCAAAGGCACTCCTACTTGGACTACAAAGGAGAGGGTGGATCTCCTTGGTCTGTGGAGAGAGGAGGCTGTGGGAGAATTTGAAAGGGAATCATGGAATCTTGTTCTCCCCAGCACTAGGTCTGCAATAGCAGGCAGTGCGGGCTGCTACTAGGGCGAAAGGGGAGTCAGAGAGAGCTGATGTCATCCAGGGTTTTCTCTGCCTACCTACTGGTCTCTGCTGAGCTGGGGGAACGGGGCAGACACCAGCTATTTGTACAACAGCTTCTGCCTCAGAATTGGTTGTTTCTGGCTGCTGTCTGAACTTAGAGACAGCATGCTGACACACTCACTCTCCCCCAACCCACACACAGTCTCCCATACATACTCCCCCAAAACACAAGCTGGCATGCTCTCTCTCTCACTCACACAGACTGCACAAACAGTAATTAATTAAAGGGCCAAGATAAAAAACAACAAATGAGATGCATGGATCTTTCAAATAACTTGTGACATGGAAGAATTTGCTGTCAAAACTACTTCACATAACCTAATGAGTATGACTGACTGACAGATGAGAGAGGCCAATAATGTATCCCCCACAGTAATATGGGGGGCCTGATTTTTCATAAAGTGCAGAGCATCCAGCCTTTGACACATTAATAGAGGCCTGATTTCCAAATTGGGTAGTAGTCAGAATCAATAATTTTGAAATTCTTGGCTTAAAAGCTGTTAACGCATAATTTAGAACTAAAATAGATGCTTTGGAACAGTGACGTAGTAAAAGGACTTCCCTGAAGGGATAGGAAAGAATAAAGATATTGAAACTGTGAAGAGAGCTGGGAACAGGAGGAAGAGATTCTTTGCATAGATAGTGCACAAAAGGTAGTGTTTGCTCAGATGGCAATAGGGTTTCATCTTAAGGATATACTTGTCCTCCATCTGATCATTAGAAGAAAGAGAGCAGGGATGGCTTCATGTTGCATAGCATTCTGCCGCTGGATCCCACTCAGGGGATCAAAACTAAAACATAAGGCATAACCCCGTTCTGGCCAGCACATATCCACCTCTGACACGTACCTGAAGGGTTTCTCTCTCTCGTGCCAATTATGTCTCAGTTAATGAACTGATACAGTCCTTTGGAAGTGCAAGGACAAAAGGTATTTTTGAAGAATTGTCTCTGATCACCTTAAAGTGAAGGAAGCTCAGCAGAATCACCCAAGCGCTGTACCAGGCCAATATAAAACACCTGCGCGTAGAAATTTTTCCATTCAAGTTTAACAGAAAATGGCTATTTTGTTGCAATGGAAATTTCTGCAGGAAATAGCAATTTTTCCAAGTTTTTAGGTTTAGGCACTCAACACGTTTGGATTTTTTTTTTTTTTGAGGGGGCTTAGGGGTGGGTTTCAGCAACCAAAGAACAAAATTTTGGGATGTTTTGAAGGTTTTCTTTTTCTTTATTACTACCAAAACATTTCATCTGACGAATTGCATTTTTTTTCAGTTTTGGTTGCTGAACACTGAAAAGGTGTTTTTAGATGAAAATTTGAAAATTTCCACAGAAAACATTTGACTAAAACAAATTTAAGTTTTATCAAAATTTTTCACAGGAAAAAAAATCATTTTCCCAGCCATTCTACTTTTGGGGGATCCCTTTTATAAGCTCTGCTTCTCTAATGAGAATCAAGGTTTCCCTTTAAGAATGGTTACTAAAGGAGAAAAATTGCTACATGAACCATGGTCACATTGTGTGACAGGGCAGGAAATGGGACAAGTAGATGTTCTGTCCATGCAGCAGCAGGTCAAGTCTCAAGGGACCAGGAAGAGAGCATATAAGGAAGATGAATGAAAAGATGTGTGAGGTGGGAGTCTAGATCCTGGCAACCAGGTGAGGTAAAGCTAGAAAAAGCAAGTCCTTGGAGTATGATGGAACTTGGTTGATCTTTTTTAGTTATAGATTATTTGCATTTAGGTTGCTGATCTAGACATGGTAATCCAGGGACAGCTCTCTGTAGGGAGAAGGAACTAATTATATGCTTACTGACAGCTACTCAGAATAGGAGTTGTATAATCCCCGGACAAACATAAATACTAACATTTTATTATTAGAATAATTTGTTTTAATAAGAAATTAACAAGAATGTCACTGCTAATAGGTTTATTTGAATGGGTCTTGTGGGGTGAGAGAAATGATGATGTTTATGAAAGCACTGTAGGGCAGATCTTGAAGTTCTCTCCTCAGATTTGCTGTGGCTAAGTAATGAAAGCACTCGATACATCTTATGTGCCAAGATGGGAAAGATGGTAGACAGTTGATCCATAACTGAACTGGTGTCTGTAGGACCAGTGTCCATGGACAGGCAGTAGTACCCAACATGAAGAAGAGATTCCCAGGAATGGATGATAATCATGTGGGAGCATGGAGTTAGGGAAGGGAGCAAAAATAGGGTTCAGATTTGCAGTAAAAGCACCCAAAACATACTTTAAAAAAAAAATATCTTTGGAATACTGATGGGGAAAAGTTTATACTTGCATTAGCAGCCAACTGAATAGTGGTAACAATGAAAACAACTGACTTGGAAAAAGAAAGTTATAGCATCCAAATAATACATAGTTTGTATCAATCGCAATCCCAAAATTTCAGTGACTCACTCTTAAAGTTAGATGTTTGAACTATCCTCAATTTTTCACTTAGATTTCAAGATCTTCAGTGCAGTGATGTCTTCATGTGTTTGTACGGTACTAAGCACTAGATCCTGACTGGGGCCTCTGGGCACCACTGTTACAAAAGTATTACACAATAGTAAAACAAGATTTGGCTGAATTTTAAATAAATGCATTCAAAAATAAAATTGATATACAAACTATCTTAACTTGAAGATAGAAAAATAGAACTGCTTCTGAACATTTTTCCTATGATGATAAAGTACTTTTTATTCATAATAACACAAAATTATGACAAAAAGCTCAGGGCTACATCTTACTCTTAATAGTAATCAAATGTAATCCTTTCAAATAGGAAGTATTTTTCTCTCATGAAAATATACTATTTGCATTTCCCTGCTAATACAGTTGCCAGATTCCCTGGATAACTGCAAGAACTTCTAAGCAGTAGATTCATTTTCCCCTTCAAATTTTAGAAAAGAATATATATATTTTAAACCCTTGCACAGTTCCTTAATTAAGTGTTTCACTTGTGTGAAATTGGTGAGACACCAAAATAAAATAAAATAAAATAAAATAAAATAAGGTTCTACATTAATTTCGTGGCAGGCTTGCAGTCCTTTTTTCTGTTGGGAAAATTCTGACAGTCACACTAAAACTATAGAGTCATTGAATACTATGCTGTTTCCTTTAGAATCACTGTAGGAGAGAGTTGTTTAATACTTACCAAAGGTGTTATATTAAAGTTATAATAAGCAGATACTTAGACTTCTGACATTCATCTCAACAGGATTTACTGAAGTAAAACCATGTATAGTTAATATGAAATCAGTGTGTGTATGATTGCATATGTTCTGAATGTTTTCATTTAATATCTGGGAATCTCTCCAGATAGCCTACGTTTGAAATCAGTGACTGTTTGTCCTTTTAAAATACCATTCTAAAAGGGAGATGACATTAGAGCAGTTGCAGCTAATCAAGATGCCCTCACTTGTGTATTCAGTCTGATTGGGTTAATGTTACTCCAGATCTTAGTAACAGACCTTAGAAAAGTTAAATAAAAAACCTGACAGTTTATGAGTCTGTTCATAGCCAATCACGAGCCAGCATTTCTTTTTTAACAACATATACATTTCATTACTTGACCAATTGGATGAATTCACTTCCAAATGCACCTCAACAAGTTTCCTTTGCAAGCTGTCACTTTTTAGGTGTATTTTGCCTTTATATCAAACTGCCTTTCAAAAGGATGTGAGGTCGTAAAAGGATTGTGGGCAATCCAACAAGACAATCAAATCAGAAGAATATATAATATATAAGCAGACTATAATAATTTGACTAGAAATTGAAAAAAAAAACCCATTTCTGTTGAGCTGTCCACTTCTGATAATGTAATTTTTTTAAAATAAAACTCCTCATATATTGATCAGTGTGTCATATAAATAGATTCATTTGGTTGCCTTATGAAGCCAAATGTACCAAATGAATATCAAAACTCATTGAAAATGTCAATATATCTTAAAATTGTATGTTGTGGTACAAAATTCCATACATTCATATAATCTATTTACCAACCATGTACAAGTTTAAGATATGGTGAAGTTCTCAATGGGATCTGACATACTTTATTGTTGAAACAAATGTGACATTAAGATAAAGAAACTATAAAGAAAATCTGCATATAACATTCCTTACCTTTTGGGCTGCAGAATACATGCTAGCCGTTTTCAACTTTAAATTAAAAGACTTTTACTATTTTCATGACATTTTATATAGCACATAAAAATGCATGTGTAATAGTTCACAAAGAGATGCTAGGTAGCATATAATTATAAAAACCCTTGCATTTCTGATATATTCAGTTTGCTAAAAATATGTACTAAAATGAAAGGTAGGATGCAGGCATGGTATAAGTGCATTATCTTTGGTAAAATGTTCTCACTTTATTTATAACCATATTTGCGCTGATATCCATTTTGCGCATGGTCTGCTATTACTTATGCCAACAGGAAACATTTAAGTGAATTTAAACAGTATTAGATTATTCAGTACAATCATGACTCTCATCATACATTCTTTTAGGATGTTGCTAGCACATAGGGGAAAATGTGTGAGTTCTACTATCTACTGTGACTTACTACTGCTTTAACACTGTAAAATAACTTTGCTAATTCTTGCCATTAGAAAAAAATATTATGTTTTTTTAAAAAAGGAAGGGGTCAACATGATTCTGAGACCAGTAAATTCTAAAAAACTGAAGTAAAAATATCCAGTATTTTGTAGTTTAATACAATTGCTAAAATAGAAATTTACACTAGGGCTTAACTGAAATGTGATACTATGATCCATCTAAATAAATAACAAAAGAGGACCACAGAGAACCTCAACAAATCTCAAGATGTTCAAGGGATGGTCAGTGTTAAATGATCACTGCCATGACTAACATCTAACGGAAGGCTCGATTCTCTCAAACCATTGACATCAACGGACATCCTGCTTTAGAGCAACGTAATTGAGAGGAAAATCAGGTTCTGATTTTAATGCAGCACTCTTCAAGGACAGATCAGAAACTGTGAAGTTACAATGGACTTAGGATATTCTTCATTATAACTAATTATATTAACAATGCAATCTTGATAATCTGAACCTAAGTTAACCATACAAGATTACATTTCCAGATAGATATTTATTACACTAAATCAATTTGGATAATCAAAGGAATTTTCAATATCCCTATGACATTCGGAGACTCCAGGTTGTGCTGTATTCACACAAACACACCATATCGCCACAGCTCATAGGGGGGGAACCCTTGCAGCATTCACTTCTACCACAGAATCAAATCTTTGTATTTACCTTTTGCTTATTAAATATTTGATTTAATACTGGAAACTTTGGAATCATAATTCTGATGAAGAATAAGGACTTAAATGTTTTTCTACATTCCTTGTTTCAAGTACTTTTTCTAAAAAGAGAGAGACTAACAGGCAATAGCAACACATTCTGCTGTTAAAGGGCTTGATTCTGTTTTTGTAACCCTATTCACTGAAGCAGTTCCCAGTAGTCATATTGAAGACAATGAAATAACTTACATGAGTAAGGGTGAAGGATCAGGTCTACCAGCTCAAAGTAAAAACACATTGTGTCTAATCAAGTCTTAGTTCTTATAGAAATGGAAATAATACATTGGTAACAGTCAAAAAGGAAATTACATTTGACCCAGTATTGACCTCCTGTTATTTTCATTATCATCAAGAACAAAACAAAAGGATAGCTGTAATTACTATAGTAACCAAGTCTGATGTTTCAGTCATTCTCAATGAACATGGCACTTTCAAAAAAAAAAATTTGCAAGTTAAAAAATAATTCAGATTCCAAATTATTTAACCTTGATGTTTAAAAGGGTTTAATGCAAAACTGCCCCGAAGAGCACAATGATTTTTTAAAAGGTTTCTTTTATTATTAAAAAAAGTGATAAAAATGGAAGATGCAAAAGTGGGGAGAGGACTAATACACTTAATATGTGTATTTGCACCAGCAAAAGTCATGCTCTTAATGAGTCATTAGTGACTTCATCACTGATCATTTATGGTCTTTATCATGTACAAATGTAGTAAACCACTTTCCACTGTTGCAGTGCCCTTATATGTGCAATACACATATTAAAAAGTAACAATCTTAGCGCCCAATATTCCTAGGGGCTGATCGCCCTTAGATTCCATAGTAAGATCAAGCTCCCAGTCTAGAACAAAATATGCTCTTCCCAAATAATTTAGTGGTCAAAGTCTGAAGAATTTAGAGAGCCTGTTACTTTTTTGCTTTCTTGGCTTTTTTCAGTATATCACACTTTTTCCTGTTGGGACGCCGGCATCTTTCATCGATGCTTGGTATACATTCATAATGCCACACTTCTTCCATTTTCTCCACGGGATAAACTGCTTCAACATAATGACGGATCAATCTGAGTCTGGTGGGATCAAGTTGCTTTTTGTTACAAGCACCTGAATGGTTATATTGAAGTCTGAGATTCTCTGGGGTAAAGAGCTCTGGAAAGAGCCTTACTAGCAGCCTGGCAGCAAAGTTTCCCACAGAAAGGCTCTGCTGTACTATCTCTCTTACCTCTTTATCAGATAGCATGTACAGAGAAGGCACAGGGAAGTCTGGGGACGGAACGACAAGTTCATCAAGTGGTATCTTGCAAAAATCTTTGCTGCTTCTTTCTGGCGGCAGTGGTGGCCCTTCAAACTCTTCTCTGAATCTTTCTGGGTTTATTGCATAGGTAAGAAATTCTCTCCTCTCAGGCCCCGGGACATGAACTTTCCGCTGCTGTTGGTATGTGCGCCTCTGTTCAGTATCCCTGCGTCGACATCTCTCATCAAGCTTCCCAACAAATTCCAATGTCCATACTCTATCGTTCTTTGCTCTTGGGTACAATATTTGCACATAGTGTCGAATTAATTTAATCCTGCTTGGATCAAGTTGTTTCTTGCCTAGTGATCCGCTACAGTTGTATTGCTTCCTTAGATTTTCATGAGTAAATAGTTCAGGGAATAAGTGAACAAGCAATCGAGATGCAAAATTTCCTATGGACAGACTGCTTTCATATATATTTTTAATTTGTTCCTTGTTCAGCAGGTAATCCGGGACAGGAACATCAAAATCGGGAGGGGGAATGTCAAGTTTATCAAAGTCTATGGGCACAAGCCAAATCTTTTTTGACCTTCTTCCTGGTCTTTCATATTCAAAGCTGTCTTCCACTTTTATGATAGATACATCATCAGGCAAACTAGAAGAATCATAGCAGTCGTCTCTCATCTGTTCACACTCACTCCCATCCATATACATACTTTCAAGTTCATCATTTATTCGCTGTGCACACTGCTGCAACCACGCCTCCTCTTCCTGCACATCAGGAAAGTAAATTTCTGTGTATCTTCGAATTATCTGAAGTCGATGAGGATCCAGCTCTTGCTTCCCAGAATCTCCATAGCAGTTATATCTTTCAGCCAGGTTCCTGTGGTCGAAGAGCTCAGGAAACAATCTGTGTAACAAAAACACAGAAAATTCCCCAGGGGATGAAGCTTCATCTAAAAATTCATTGAGATCCTGAGCATCCAGAACATAATCTGAGGTGGTGGCATTATCCCTGTCCAGAGACAAAGCTTCCTCCTGCTCTTTATCCTCAATAAAATGAGAGGACTCTACCTGTTCAGACTCATAAAAACTGGATGACTGCACACTTTGCTGACTATTTTCCATTTCTCTTTGTGCCCAAAACCTACTGAAAAAATCATTAACTTGAGGCAAACACTCCACCTGCCACACAGCATTGTTCTTCACAGAAGGATAACAAACTTCCACATAGTTTCGGATAAGCTGCAGATGAAGCGATTCAAGCTTCTTTTTGTTAAGGAAGCCACATGTGCTGCAGCTCCTGTTGAACTCCTCATCGCTGAAGAGCTCTGGGAAAAGCTGAACTAGTAACCGACAAGCCAAATCTCCACCTGATGTGCTTTGATCCATGATCTGTTTGAGTTCTGCAGCAGTTAGCTGGTACTCTGGGGGAGGCCTGAACTCTGCTACAGACTCTGTTGGGCTGACATGCTTTTTAATTCTGCTGACCTCAAGAGACAACAGGTCAACCTTACTGTGAAGCTGAGTCATATTGGAATTCAGGGTGTTGAGGGTGTAAAACATTTTCTGTATCAAAGAATATATGTTTGGATCAGAATCTGCGGTGGAAGCTGTAACAGCGATGGTAGCAGCAGAATCCCTTTTGCGTTGATCACTCAAATTCCGCAAATGGGAGGGGCTGCTTGGATTGACCTTTTCAAATAGCTCATAAGAAGAAAACTGCTCTGCCCCTGGTGTGCTCTTCTTCTCTGTAATTTTGTGTGAGATGCCATACAGAGGTTTCTTATAGGATGGAGTGGTCACGTCATTGAAGGGTTCTTCTTCACACAGCCATGTTATATTGGGATTCTTGTTAGGTTGCTCTACGTTTATCTGAGCGGGTGACCCAATATCTCGGTTCTTCATGTTTGAAATAAAGCCCTATGAATCAACAAACATCGTATTAGTAAGACAGTTTGCTTTAAAATAATAGCTACAAATTTGTGTTCCACAAGTAGGGATCATTAAATAAATATGCATTGCCTAATTTTCATCAATGAACCCAACTGTACTATGTAAATCAAGTTCATAAATGTATTGAAGGAAAAAAATCACCAAACATGCTTTACAGGGAAAGTATTATTTTACTTTTTGTTCATAACCTCTGTTATGGGATAACTATACAATTATAATACTTAGCATTTTTAGCCAGAGGGCTTTAAATGCTTATCATTACCTCCCACTTTCTGTCTGAATTCATGTTTTCTGATTCCGAATCCTGTGATCGAGCCACAACCTCACTGCTCCCCCGACTGTATTTTAATGTTTCATTACTCTCCCTACTACCACCCAAGGAGGACATTGTGGTCCAACAGCCTTGACAGGTGTGTTAATTTTGTCTCCTTTGGCTCTGAAAAATGTGTGCAAGTATTTACCTCCAGCGGTCCAATTCAGGGACAACTCTATGATACCAACACAACTTAAACCCCCCCAATGTAATTAGTGAAAAGGCCTTTTAAAAATGAAAGTAGAATGATCTGTTTCTGAAAGGCAGAGACATTTATATTCATTGAATTCTTCATGGTTCTAAACCAGCTAGTAGTGAACTCTTTAAGAATTCATGCTATAAATTATTTTTAAGCACTGCATTTCCTAACCGTTCCTCATTGTTTGAGTTCTGAAGCAAATGTTTTCATTACTTCATTGTAAATATTTATCTCATCATTTATTTATTTACTTTTTTCAAGCACATGGATATTGTGAATAACTCCTAGAAAATTAAGTAGGTGAACAACAACAAAAAATTACAATACACAGAATTCAAAAACATGTGAGAACACACACACATTTTGAATCTGACCATATTGAATTTTTTCCCAGCTTGCTAGACAGAATATTAATTAGACAAAAAATAAAGAACTTGCATTAAAACATTAAAAAGCAATGAAATACAGACTATGGGCCTGAGGTTAAGAGGTGATGAGCAACTGTAAGTTCCATCCTAGGATCAGGCCCTTAGATGGTGGATCTTCTCAGAAAAACAACAGTGTAAAAAAAATGGCAGCACCTTCTTACTCAGCTAATCTGCTTTCTATGTGTATTCACACTCATATCTGCTTACCCTAGTGACAAAAATAAGTTTACACTACTTTTTAGTCCTATAAGCAATGCAGAGCCCGAACATATCGAGTGGGCTATGCAAAAGTCCCAGAGTTGGATGGCCTCCTGACAAAGGGGGGAGGACCGTGTCCCTCCCTGTTTGTTTATGTAGTACATGGCCGTTGTGTTGTCTGTAAACACTGAGACACAATGGCCATGCAACTGTTGCTGGAACGCCTGGCACGCCAGGCGGACTGTTCTCAGTTCTCGGACATTTATGTGTAATGCCAGCTCCTGAGAAGACCAAAGGCCTTGAGTATGAAGGTGACCGAGGTGAGCACCCCAGCCGAAAGATGAACGTCTGTCGTCAGGGACATTGAGGGTTGGGGCGGATGGAATGGCATTTCTGCACACACCAGGGAAGGAGTCAGCCACCATTCTGGGAGCCTAGGGTGCTCGAGGGGATGGTGACTATCGTGTCTATCGGGTCCCTGCCCGGGCGGTATACCGAGTTGAGCCAAACTTGGAGAAGACGGAGGTGGAGCCTGGCGTGTTTGGTTACAAACGTGCAGGCAGCCATGTGACCCAGGAGACTGAGACAAGTGTGAGCTGAGGTCGTCGGGAAATTCTTTAGACCTCAGATGATTGTTGCCATCACCTGAAACTGCGGCTGTGGTAAGCAGGCTCTGGCTAGATTGGAGTCCAGGATAGCTCCTATGAAGTATAACCTCTCCGTGGGAATCAGAGTGGATTTTTCTATATTGATCATCAGGCCTAGACATGTGAATAGGTCCTTGACGATGCCCACATGCTGAGTGACTTGTGTCTCGGAGGCCCCTTGGATGAGCCAACCGTTCAGATATGGAAAAACGTGTATCCGACGTTGGCGGAGGTAGGCGGCGACTACGGCCATACACTTTGTAAATACTCTTGGGGCTGTAGAAAGGCCAAAAGGCAGGACCGTAAACTGGAAGTGCTGACGGTTGGCTACAAAGCGGAGATATCTCCTGTGCGGAGGAAAGATGGCGATGTGAAAGTACGCATCCTTCATATCAAGGGCAGCATACCAGTCTCCAGGATCCAAGGACTGGGGGGGATACCATGTGGAACTTCAACTTTATCATAAACTAGTTGAGTCTTCGCAGGTCTAGGATAGGTCTGAGACCTCCCTTCGACTTGGGGATTAGGAAATAACGGGAGTAAAACCCCTTGCCCCTTTCATCCATTGGTACCTCCACTATAGCTCCTATGGCGAGGAGCATCTGCACCTCTTGTAAGAGGAATTGCTCATGAGAGGGGTCCCTGAAGAGGGACAGGGTTGGAGGGTGGAAGGACGGGGTTGAAATAAATTGGAGGTGGTACCCATACTCCACTGTGTGTAGGACCCAGCGATCTGAAGTTAACTGGGACCACGCCGGGAGGAAGTAGGAGAGACGGTTGGAGAAGGGAGGAGAGGGATCCTGGCCTGTAACTGGCATGCCGCTCTCGGGCGCACCTTCAGAAGTTCATCTTTGGTCCTGGTGGTGTTTTTGAGGGACCTTGATTTTGGCCCCCTTGGGATCCTGACGGTCGTCTGCGACCACCTCAGCCGTGCCGCCTGCCAAAGTCCTGTCTTTGTCTAGGCACACAGTATGGATGGTGAGGCTGGGGACGGAAAGGCCTGCGTTGGGTCACCGGCGTATGCATGCTGAGAGAGCGCATTATGACCCTGTTATCCTTCAGGCTTTGCAGCCTGGGGTCAGTCTTTTCCGAGAAGAGGCCTTTACCATCAAATGGTAAGTCCTGAATGGTATACTGGAGCTCCGGTGGAAGGTTTGAAACCTGAAGCCATGAGATGCGCCTCATGGCAACACCCGAGGCCAGAGTCCTGGCTGCTGAGTCTGCTGCATCCAACAAGGCCTGGAGGGAAGTTCTGGCCACCTTTTTCCCTTCCTCCAAGAGGGCAGCGAACTCTTGGTGGGAGTCTTGAGGGAGAAGCTCCGTAAACTTACCCACTGCCACCCAGGTGTTATAATTATAGCGGCTAAGCAAGGGTTGTTGATTTGCCATCCGGAGCTGTAGGGCCCCTACCGAGTACACCTTGCGGCCGAGTAGGTCCATTCGCCTAGCCTCCTTCGATTTCGGGGCTGACGCCTGCTGGCCGTGGCATTCCCTCTCATTAACAGACTGGATGACTAGTGAGCAGGGAGGAGGATGGACATACAAGTACTCGTACCCTTTAGAGGGCACCATATATTTACGCTCGACTCCCCTGGCCACAGGAGGGATAGAGGCTGGGGACTGCCATATGGTATTGGCATTCGCCTGGATGGTCTGAATAAACGGTAGGGCCAGTCTAGTGGGGGCATCTGCCGATAGAATGTCCACTACCGGGTCCTCTACCTCCGGAACCTCCTCCACCTGGAGGTTCATATTGAGTGCTACCCTCCTTAGGAGGTCCTGCTGGGCTCTCAGGTCAACTGGAGGAGGGCCCGAGGAAGATGTTCCTGCCACCGCCTCATCTGGAGAAGAGGAAGAGGAGATGCCAGCGACGAGCGGGTCCTGGGTGGCCTGTTGCTCTTGGGCGATTTCCTGCTCCAGAGGAACCTGGGAGTCCGGTGGGTGAACTGGGGCTTCCTCCGCAGCAGTCGGAGGGGGATGGCTAACCGTCGCCTCTGGCACTTGGTGCTCTGATGAGACAGAGCGGGATGGAACTACTGGTAGCCTTAGGCCTGGTGGTACACCCAAGGTGTCCAGAAAGACCACTGATGGGGTCCTTGGTCCTGGGCCTGGGACTCTTGGAAGACTCTGGTGGGCACATCAGAATCGTGGTCCTGAGCATAAAAGAGCTGTCCGCGTGGGACAACACTGACACGTGTCTGGATGGCCATGGAGGTGCTGAAATGCCCCAGTCTCTGTCTCTAGCGGACCTTGCCCTACTTGGCACCGGTACCAGGAGGCATACCTGTACCGGGAACGAGATCGGGACCTGCAACCGGAGCGGTGTCGGGAGGTTGACCGAGATCTCAAGGCTCAACGTTGTGAGCGGCTACGGGAGTCATGGTGCCTAGAGCGGTGCCGGGAGCTGAAACGGTGCCGAGAGTAGCGGGCCAGTGAACAGGATACCGACCGGTGCCGCGAGTGCGACCGATACCGAGGAAGAGAACGATACCGGGACTGCGTGCGGTGTCGGGAGCGCCAACGGGACCTGGAGCTTCTGCGGGACCGTGATCGTGAATGGTGCCGCTCTGCTGTGCCGACAGAGGATGGTCTTATCAAGGCAAGCTTGCCGATAGACTGTATTACCCGCTCCGGCGGTGCTGGGGGTTGACGCAGCGTCGACTCTGTCATGGCAATCAGATCCCTTGACATTGAGAATGTCTCCGGCGTGGAGGGAATAGTAAGCTCAACCACGGCGCGTGCCGGGGAGCTGTCAGGCACCGAACTCGACGGCCCTTGTGGGACCGGAATCGACGGTGCCGACGTTGTTGGTGCCGCAGCAGGTGTTGGTGCTGGGCGATCCGACTTAGACGAGCTCTCTGGCTGCAGTGCAGGTGGCACGGAAGCAGCAGGAGTCTTAGGCTTTCTCGACCTTGGGGAGAGGGAGAAGTGCTGAGTCAACTTCGGTGCTGGTGACGGCCAGTGCCGAGAGGCCTTGGCAGTACCAGTGCAGTCCGGTGCTGAGGAGGTGCTTTTGCCCGCCAATTGACCAGCGCTCAGTGCCAAAGGCGGAGGGGCAAAAGCTGCCTCCATGAGGAGCTGCTTTAGCCGAAAGTCCCACTCCTTTTTTGTTCTCGGCTTAAAAACCTTGCAAATGTGACACTTATCTGTCAGGTGAGATTCCCTGAGGCACTTAAGGCAGGAGTCGTGTGGATCTCCTGTCGGCATCGGCTTATGACAGGCCGAGCACGGTTTGAAAGCCAGTGAACCGGGCATGGGCCCCAGCACCGGCTGCGGAGAAGGGGCTAATCCCCGAATCCCTCTTAACTATAACACTAACTATGAACAATAAAAATTATCTATAACTATATAACTTTGAACTATATACACAACAAAATAACTAGAGAACTACGAGTAGCTAGGGAGGTGGAGGTCAGTGAAACCGCACTCCACTGTTCCAACGACCGACACGGGTGGTAAGAAGGAACTGAGGGGCGGTTGGGTCGGCAGGGGTATATATCCGGTGCCATGGCGGCGCCACTCCAGGGGGCGCCCAGCTGACCCACCGAGTGTTGCTAGGGTAAAAATCTTCTGACGAACGTGCATGCAGCGTGCGCACACCTAACTGGAATGGATATGAGCAAGCACTCGAAGAAGAACTATAGAAGTTACCAGTCATGACAATTTTTCGTACCATTGGTGTTTTGGCTTCTAAGGTCGAGAGAGTGGGATTGCTCCCATGCAACGGCTCTACCACTTAAAAAGCTTTCATGCACAGGTCCTGTGCAAATCATCAAACATCATCATACCACCGAAGTCCTTTGGTGATGGGGGAGGGGCAAAGCAACAGGTGGAGGTTACCACTGGGAGTCATAATCCCAATCCTGCACGCAGGCAGCCTGTGGATAGATGGTCGTCCAACTCTGTACTTGGGGCAGCAGAGTTGCCCAGCAGCATCCCAGGTGTCTGAGCAGCCCTCTTTAGGACACGACTGCTTACCCTAGTAAGGGAGGGGCCTAGAAAAGATGGCCTAAAAATTGCCTGCCCTACAACAGCTGGCCAGCAAGCCGCGGCTGGCAATTTAACCCAACCTGCAGCTGAAACCAAAAGAAAAATTTGAGAAAACTTACCATTGGTGTATGGAATATTCGTACCCTCATGGATCGAGAAGCTGTTGCAAGACCTGAGAGAAGGACAACTCTCATTGCTCGAGAACTAGCCCGCTACAACATTGATATAGCGGCATTAAGCGAAACAAGATTGCCTGGGGAAGGTTTCTTGAGCGAACCAGGAAGTGGTTACACCTTCTTCTGGAAGGGTAAGACTGAGCAAAGGACAAAGACATGGAGTTGGTCTGGCAATGAAAACCTCATTGATGCATCAACTCCCAGACCTTCAGTGGTATCATGAAAGATTGCTGAAACTACGCTTCCCACTAAATGCCAAATGTCATGCCACCATCATTAGTGCATATGCACCCATTCTCAGACATGCTCTGACAGACTCGAGAGGAACAATTCCTATGAAGATCTCAACAGACTGATCAAGGCCCACACCTGTAACAGACAAACTACTCCTACTTGGAGATTCAATGCCCGAGTTGGCTGACAGAAACTGGAAAGGAGTAACCAGTCCAATCATGCTGTAGGCAAATTGAACAAGCAATGCACACATCCTTTCGAGCTCTTTGTTTCTGAAAGATGACTCTGACCATTACCAACCTCTGTTCGACAAGCGATAAATACAAAATGAACGTGGATCCACCCTATGTCCAAACAGCGCATCCTGAATAGATTATGCCATGTTCAGAAGGCTAGACATCCGAGAAGTAATCGCGAGGCCGAGAGTGCTGGACAGATCATCAGATTAGTCAGGACGTCTCTCCAACTTTACACTCGCTCCCTCTCGCACAAATCCATAGCATGTGCGACCTGCTTTCAACATAGCCAGAACTGAAGGATGCCAATTGTTTCAACAACTTTCAGAAGATCTGATGACAAACTGACATCCCACAGCAACGGATTGGTACTGAAACCAAAAAGTGGACCAGTTCAAAGCAGATGGTGACTGACACCAATAACATACATCTTGGACAACGAAAAGAACACATCAGGATTGGTTTGATGCAAAAAAAAAATTATCTCAGCTCTGAAGGTAAAGAGAAAGCCCTTTTCGAATCGGCTAAATGATCCTCCTCAGCCCACCCCCCCCCCCTCCAAACGGGACCTTTCAGTAACCTTCAGAGCAAAACACTAGAAAGCCTCCTAATACAAGACAACGGTGGAGAGCAAAGCAAAGAAATCGACAACTATGCTGAGACCCACAACTGAAAGATGTTCTTCAAGTGCTCATTAAGACTGTCTATGGGACCTTCAAAACTAGGACCACCCACGCGCTCTCAGTCAGACAACACAACATTACGCTTGATTAAAGATAAAGAAGGCATCAAACAAAAGATGGGCGGAAAACACTTAGCAACCCTTCTCAATAACATCAATCACGTGAATAATAACTCTCATGAATTCCACAACAACCTGCTCGAAAATCTGACTCTCTGCCCCATATAGAATTGAGATTAAGAAAGCTGTTAGCCAGATGAGTTCAGGAAAAGCTCCTGGAAAAGATGGGATACTAGCAGAGATATACAAAGCAGCAGGTTCAGCAGCACTAGCAGCGTGACATAGCGTGATCATCAGCATCTGGGAGGATGAAAACATACCACAGGACCTCTGCGATGCTACTATTGTCTCTCTTTTCAAGAACAAAGGCAGCAAAGCAGAATGTGGAAATTATAGAGGCATATCCCTCCTCTCCGTTGGTGGGAAGACCATCACCCATATCATCTTGAACCGCCTAATAGCCAGTATTTCCAAGGCAAATCTACCTGAAAGTCAATGTGGTTTTTGACCTGGCCGGAGCACAGTCAACATCTCCCTGTAATAGCTCAGTGGTTTGAGCATTGGCCTCCTAAACCCAGGGTTGTGAGTTCAATACTTGAGGGGGCCATTTGGGGATTGGTCTTGCTTTGAGCAGGGGGTTGGACATGATGATCTCCTGAGGTCCCTTCCAACCCTAATAATCTATGAACATGGTGTTTGCTGTCAGACAAATACAAGAGAAGTGCATTGAACAGAACATGTACCTGTATGCTGTCTTCATAGATCTGACAAAGATGTTTGATACCATCAACAGGGAAGCCCTTTGGACTATTCTAACACAACTTGGCTGCCCAAGAAAATTTGTCCAGATTTTACGCCTTTTTCATGACAGCATGACAGGCGAAGTATTATCTGATGGAGCCACATCTGCCCCCTTCAACATCACCAACGGCGTGAAACAAGGATGTGTTCTCGCTCCTGTCTTATTTAACCTGTTCTTTGCACGCATCCTCAACCATGCAATGAAAGATCTGGATCGAGATATATATTTGAAATACCGGCACGATGGTTCACTTTTTGACCTCCGTTGCCTGAATGCAAAGACTAAGATAGTGCAGAAACTCCTTCTTGAGGCACTCTTTGCTGATGACTGTGCCCTCATGGCTCACACATTGAAAATGATCTTCAGCACATTGTCAACAAGTTTGCCGAGGTCTCGCAACTCTTCAGACTATCAGCCTCAAAAGACAAAAGTTCTCTATCAACCTGTACCTGGATCAAATGTTTTTGTCCGAAGTATCTCCACTCATGGCACTCAGCTTAAAGTAAAGTAGTGGAGAACTTTAAATACCTGGGTAGTGTCATATCCAGTGATGGATCACTGGATAATGAGATCAATGCATGAATATCCAAAGCAAGCCAGGCACTTGGCTATCTGCGTGTCAAGGTTTTAAACCACCATAACATCCGGATGTCAACAAAACTGCTTGTGTACGGAGCTGCTGTTCTTTCATCTCTTTTGTACGGGTGTGAAACATGGACACTATATAGGCGTCACATCAAGCAGCTCGAAGCATTCCACATGCGTTGCCTCCACAACATCATGAAGATCCACTGGCAAGACAAAGTGCCCAATCTTGAGGTCCTTGAGAGAGCCCAGATGACAAGCATCGAAATGATGATCACGAAGTCACAGCTACATTGGACCAGTCATGTCAGCCGCATGGATGCCAACAGAATCCCCCGCCAGCTTCTCTATGGTGAGCTCTCCCAGGGCATCCGGCATATAGGTCGTCCATGAAAACGTTACAAGGACACCATCAAAGCCAATCTGCAGTATAGCAGTATCAAACCCAGGGACCTTGAGGATGCCACCAGCGACAGAACACAGTGGTGTGCAACAGTCAGAAATGCCTGCATCACCTTTGAGGAAGACTGCTGCTGGCGTCTACAAGAGGCACGTGAACGACGTCACAGAGCACCAGCAGTGCACAACCCACTGACTGCGAACTTCCCATGCACCATCTTTAGCCAAATGTGCACCTCTAGAATTAGAGGGCACACCATGAGACCAACAATAGATGATTTGCTCATATTTGTCATCATCGGATCGATGGACTACCAAGAACACCACTGAAGACCATGAGGTTGCACAGGTGATAAGTGAGGGTGTTAGTGGGTTCAATTTAGAGTGCAGAATCCTATCAGCAATGATAAGGTTGAGAAGCTTGATTTTCAGATCCAAGTTGATTCTGCAGAGATCTCTATTAGAAACTTTCCTCTCCAGTTTAACTTGTAAACAAAGCACATTTGAGATGGACTAAATGAAACATGATAAACATGGAGCAACAGCAAAACATCACTTTTCAGAGAAGTGCCCTTGTTAAGTGGGAAGATGTGGCCTAACTAAAGCACCTGTTATAAGATTCAGTAATACCAAGGCACAACAGACAGAATTAAATACAGGGATCTCTGGCTTTTCTGATAAAAAAAAAAAAAATCAGCATTATAAAGAAATTTGAACATATGATGAAACTTGCTCTTATCTGGTAACCTCATGTCTTCAGAGACTGCCCCAAATTATCCTCATACAGAAAAGAGCACAATTTGGCTCCATCTTTGTTAGAAGGCTTGTTATGATAAGGAAATCATTTGTTAGTCCTTTTCAGGTTTCACCATAGGGTTTTTTTGTGTTCCATGAAGCAATAAAACATGACAATCTGAGGGTAGTGCTGATTAATGCTCAGCTCAAGTGAAGAGGCAGGAACAAGGCAGTACCTGGTAAGTGTATTAATCAGCATGGACTCATCATCTAAAGTGCCTTATTGCCCTTCTAAAATGAACACATAAAAGTTAACATTCTTGGGGTTGGATGGGGCCCTTTGGAAGAAAAGAAGTGCTTACGCTGAGAATTATGGCAGATCTCTGTATGTTGCAAGGGCAGCAGAACTTCTGCCCTTTCACTAATGCAGCTCACGATGTTTGGATCTGGTTGTGGGAGGAATTTGTAGATCTGCATTTCAGAAACACACGGTCAATGTTCAGCTAACAGCTAGTACCACATTTGGGACTAGATTTAAGCATTTTCTGTTAGTCTAGGATACCTTTTTCTGCCTTCAGAACATTCTTCTTGCCTCCAGTAATAATCTTGGCACTATATAGATTATATTGCCAGCTGGGTATAGCATTATCTGAGGCACACAGAGTATTTTTGGTGAAACTTCAGACTAATCTATTGTGGAACATTCTTTTGTATTATCCATAAGGAGCCTGGACTTTAAGCACAGATGTGTGTATGTATTTCAGATAATGCTATATACAGTTAAAAAGATTATAAATTTACTGTACTACCAAAAAAATTACAAGGCAGATTGTTCCATATGAGCTACAGGCACATAATACCATGCTACCTATACTGTCATAGGAAGCTACTGTATCACATACTGTTGCTGAGCTTTTATGAAATGTAAATATTTTGCTATTGTGGAATAATCATCCAAATTATATGTTAGGACCACAGGCCCAGATTTTAAGAAGTATTTAGGCTTTGTTCCATTCAGCATTGCAAGTCTTAAGGTTCATTTTCAAAAGTGGCTCAGGCACTTATGAGCCTAAGTCCCACTGACTTACTCAAAGCATTTAACAACTTGAGTTTTGGTCACCACCAGAACTGGAAAGTAGCGAGAAGCGCACAAGTAAAAACATCAGTATTAAAAAAAGTTAACCTCTCAAAGGTTCTGTTAGAACTTTAGACTAAGATTGTGGTTGGTTATTTATTCTAAACATGCTCATTCATCACTAGAGTCAGTTGAGAATAAATATTCACTATAGTTATTGGGTTAGGTTCTGGCCCCATTGTAAATCCAAGGCAACTACAGTAACTCCTCACTTAACATTGTAGTTATGTTCCTGAAAAATGCGACTTTAAGCGAAATGATGTTAAGCGAATCCAATTTCCTCATAAGAATTAATGTAAATAGGGAGGATTAGGTTCCAGGGGAGCTTCCCTAGTCTGCAAGCACCAAGGACGCGGGGCTCAACCCTCAGCCCGCCCACTCCACTCCTTCCCCCAAGCCCCCATCTTTGACCTGCCTCCCCATCTCCTCTCCCTTTACTTCGCACTGTGTCTTGGCTCCTCTGTCCTCCCTCCCTTCTCACCCTTTAAAATGCTGCAAGCCAGCTGATTGCTGGGTTCTGGAGGCAGGGGAGGTAGGGGGGAGGTGCGCCGAGTCCTCGCTCCTCCTCCCTCCCTCCCTCCTGCCCAGGAGCAATCAGCTGGCTTGCGGCATTCAGGAGGCAGGGGAAGCCAGCCCGCCAAGTCCTCGCTTCTCCCCTGTCCCTCCAAAACACCGCAAACCAGCTGACTGTCGTGGGCAGGAGGTGGGGTGAGGAGGGGAAGGCGCTGATCCACAAGGTCTGCTGGTGAGCGGGAGGCGCTGGGGGCTGGGTGTAGGGAGGCTGCCAGCTGTGGAGAAAGCAGGCAGCCAAACAACATAAGAGTGAAGAATTGCACAACTTTAAATGAGCATGTTCCCTAATTGATCAGCAACATAACAACAAAACAACGTTAAGTGGGATGACTTTAAGTGAGGAGTTACTGTATCAGCTTCAAATAACTTCTAGATTTAGAGTGGTTTCACTGAGATCAGAATCTGTCCCACTGCACATAATCTGGAAAAATTACAACCCTGGTCCGGCAATTGGGTTAACCCATGGGGATCTGATTGCAGGACTTGGGCCTAAATTTCTAATGAAAATACTAACAAAATATTTACTCTAGGGACATGAGAGGGAGTCTATGATCACAGTCAGACCCAGTTAATCCAAACCAGTTTGAGAATTCCATGTTTATAAGCATTATTAGAAACAAATAATTGCTTTAGATAAAAACAATTAATGGTAAAATTTATGCTGTAAAATGGGATACTGCTCACATCATTAAAAATATCCAGATAAGTAGTATTGGTAAACTAGGCAAAGATTATAGTTATTTCTGACTATAAACAAATTAATTGCTGGTGTGAGTCGATTTAAAAGAGTTGTGCTCTGCTTACACCAGCAGTAAATTAGGCCCATAAAATCTGAACAGTACATCATGCATAGCCACATGTAGAGAAATCACCTCGTGAGTAAAGCGTCTTTTCTTCACACTGGGTAAAACCTCTTGCTGGCTCCCTGAACCATCACAACCAAGTGAGGTCTGTTTCCGTTTGTTGGAATCCTGTAGGCAAGTAGCTGAGCCATCCAATGAGTGTTTCTCAGGAGATTTGGATGTCACAGAGCAGTCTAGTGCTTCATCTTCATTTTCTGTTTCTACTTTCACAAGATTATTTTTTATAATTTTAACTAGAAAAAGAGAAGGTTTAAAACAATCAAGCACTTCCTTCAGAAATTCATGATACCCTTACAACAATGTGCTTTCTGTTTATTCTTCTGAAACTGCCTTTTGAATAGTGTCATTATTATTTATCATTATATAATGGCAACACCTTGAAGCCTCAAGCCCCCAAGGTGGGGCACCATTGTGGTAGGAACTGTACAAACCTATAGTAAATGACAGTTCCTGCCCCAAAGAGCTTACAGCCTAAAAAACAATACCTAGCAGGTGAGGAGGCAGGTAGTACAGTAGGCACGAGTCTGGGGGAGGGAGAAGGACGATGGATGACAAAAATAATAACAGGATGTTTTAGCAGCTAACTTTTCAGTCATTGTTATAATTACTGCTTTATCCCAATGCATTCTTCATCTAAATCTACAGCGTCTTCACACAACTAGTATTTTTTATCTGACTAGAAAATAAACAAGATATAGCATTTTACCTTCATCATCATCACTGAATTCAGCTGAGTTCATCTTCTAGCCCACTTAAAAAAAAAAATAAAAAGGACATCAGTAGTTTTCTAGAAACAGGGCATGGGTTGTAATTTCAGCCTTTTGTTAAAAGAGGTCAGAAACCTGCTATCTACAACTATTTGCTATCCCTGGACAATACTAACAGTCGTTGGGCAATTTCCTATCTGCTCCATTTTTACTCACATTATAACAGGCAGCCACTTTTCTTATGTGTTTCCTGGACACCTGCAGATCTGCCCAGCGGTGTAAATTGAACAGAAAACAACCTGAGACAGACAGAAAAGTAAGATGATTTAACATTGAAGATTTTTTCTACTGTGAAGAACATTAGTTCAGTTGTTTTAACTTTCTGTATAAGTAGAAGTGTCTTGGCAGTGCGTAAATAAAAGTTCTCTGAATGTTTTTTTTTTGGCCACATTGTATTAAGTGGCCACCTGTTATAAGAGCCAAAAAACTTTGGAGGCTCAAGGGTGTTCAACAAGTTTCACTGTGGGTCAATTTCCAGTGTTCACCGCAGCTGAAAAATGCAACACAAACTATTTTATAATTAAGGGTTAGACTAGATGACCCTTGCCGTCCCGTCCCTGTGATTCTATAATATGCCAAGGCTGTCTGAATAAATTTCCATTAAAAAATGGCTATTTTGATGTGGATTGTGATATTGAAAAACCAGCAACCTATAGATTTACAGTAACAAATCTTTTTATAATTTGTTAACTGGTGGCCTCCAAAGATCATCAGAATGCATTTTTAAAGGAAAAACAGAACATTTTCTACATTTCTCAATTTCCTTAAACCTAAGATCACATGTCATTTGTTATAAACTCCAAATTCTGGGCATGTCTCAAAAAAGAAGGCTTCGAACTCCAGTAAGGACAGATGGAGCAAGCATCCTCACCCACCTCTCACTAGCCATTTTAAGTACACATCCACCAACAGTGGCAACCAAAATTGGATACCTTTTAAATCAGCCATACATAGTTCAGTTTATCCAGATACATGTCTAGCCTCATAGACTTGCCTGGCCAAAAACAACAACAGCAACGAAAAAAAAATTTTGAAGTACACAAAAACTACATAACTACATGGCTTTTTCAAGATAGACTTCTTCTACCAAATCATTCCCTTCCGTTGGTCAAGCTCTGAATGGGTCAATACTGCCCAAGTCACCCATAACCAGAGATTTTCTGGTTAAACACACACCCACGCGGAAGCATACACGCTCATATTTATGTCCCATGAATATGCCTTATAAAACAAAAGAAATTTTGAAAGACTATAAACAAAGAATTGTAATTGTAGTCTTATTTAATAGCTGTGTTCAAAATGATTTTAAAAGAATCTCAGGTACTGTTAAAATGCTTTATGTTAAATACGAACATTAGAATACTGTGCATGCTTTCTCTTTGTTAGTGGTTGATAGCTATTAATAGTAAATATAATTAATACATTCAGTGTGAGATTTTGTACATGTGACTAACAGGTACAACACAGAACTCACAGCCTATGGGGAGGGAGGGTGGGCTAAAGAGCCTTTAAGTCACCTCTGCGCTCGCCTTATTCTGGACTATTCCAGAACCCCTCCTCTCCTCAGCGTACTCCCTATATAAGGGCTGGGGGTGGGTGGGGGGGATCCTTGGAGGAGAGTACTCTGCTTTGGCTCTTTTACTTAGCATAATTCTCCACCCTAGTTTTGACTCTTAACTTGCCTACATAAAAGTTATGTCAGTTTAACTAAAATTAGGTTTTTTTATGTCACTTTAGTTAAACTGGTGCAAATGTCTGTGAGGAGACACTTAAATCGGTTTATAAATGGCTTATGTCAATTGTTAAACCACTTTAAAAGTGTGCCACCCCAAGGTTTGTGCTGGTTTAACTAAATCTATTTTAAAATGGATTTTCATTCAACCAGTCCAATTTATGAGTTTAGGCAAGAGCTGTACAATCCTTTCTGGAAAATCCTGAAAGGACAGCACTGTGGCCTGTGCTCTACGAGAAAGTTAAATTGAATTGCACTTGCCTTGATATCCCATATACGACATTAAACTTCCAGGCCAGTGACTATTACATTTCATTTTATTGTAGAAGGCACAACTTTGTGAAGACACGGCACAGTGCCAAAAATGTGGGAGTGACAAGAAAGAAGGTGACAGCTGAATGTAGTTGCTGAATGTAGTTGCTGAAAAGTTTGTATTTTTTTAAAGGCCCTAGCAGACATCCTTACAACAATCACATACTATATAGGAAGTCACAGATTTTCTAAGTTTTTCCTTGGGGCAGCACTATCAGGGATCATGCTGACTGAGAGAGGTGGCAAACATAGAGCTAGAGACAGAAAAGAACAGACAAATAAATATATAGAAAGAAAAAAGAGAAAGATAACAAAACCAGTGTACAGCCTCCTTCTGTAGGGGGATACACAAAGAATGATATTTTTCTTCTGTCACTGCTGTTCAAACAACAGGTAGAACACTTTAGGAGAGGTCTCTCTGACAGGAGACAAGTGGGTTGGAAGCAAGAGGTATGTGAGGGTTTGAGAATGACAGTTGGAGTTGGGAATATGAAGAGAGGGTATGTAGCTGCAGAGCCTCTTTTTGAGAAGAATCCTGGACCAGAGCAAGCCAGAGGGAAATGGTCTAGGGAAAAAGACAGAAAAAAAACAGAATCAAGGAAAAAATGTTGCAACAAATAATCAAATTGAGAAATCTATCTGAGAAGGTAAGTGAGCTCCTGGTTGTTGATTCTCATTGCACTGAGTGTATGAAGGGGTTGAAATGTTGCCTGATCTGTCTTGTTTCAATATAAAATTAAATCTCTCTCCCTCACCCTTTTGTCTCTAAAACAGTCACTAGTTCTAGAGAAGAATAAACAGATGCAGGGCGGAAAACACTAGTACTTAAGTACTTATGTAATGTGGCCTGGGAATTTGGGTTTGTAGCCATGACTACCAGAGATGGGAACTCAGGGACATCCACCCTTAGCTACAGTATCTTGCTGGAAAAAAGATCAGTGCTGCAGCTTGTGCCTGGTTTCCCAGGAAACTGGGTTTGGGAGCATGATAGACCATAGCCATTTTGCATACCAAATATCCACAACAAGAAAACCGTACTCTACACTAATGGCCAAATCCTGCTCCTACTGAGATCTACAGGAGTTTTGCAATAGACTTCAGTGGCATCAGGATTTAGCTGAAATTGCTTGTTAAATTTAATTTGTAGTTACCTAGCCATTTTGAGTTAAACAAAACAAACAAAAAAGCATCTTACCAGTAAACTTCAATTTTTAGGATTGTTGCTTGTTTAAACACATTTAAAACAAAAACTTGGTTCAGGCATTTTAACTGTTTGCTCTTGGTTAAAACACATTTATTCCTGGGTTCATACATTGTGTGCAAAGTTTCATTCTGGAGAATTTTTATTTATAAATGTCTAAAAAAAAGGCCTCTAAATAGAAATACTAACACAGTGTTACCCAAAGAATCCACTATTAAGATATGGAATTTTTTTCCGAAAGACAATCAATTCTTACAACTGTGATCATGGGTTTGCATGCTGAAAATGAAGCAAGTATACTCTTGATCTTTCCTCAAATTTGTACCCCAAAGTGCCCCTTATTAAAGGCATCTGCAATTATGTTTCTGTTGGAGTCCCTAGCTCAAGTTATCCATCCAAAGAGAAACTCAAAAAGAGGTGCAATATTCAGATAGATTCAATGTTCAAGGAAGAAGAGGTAGAGCAGTCTCACCACTTGACAGAGGACTCCATCCCCAGGATGTAAGCAATAAGTAATTGAAAAAGATTTCCTAATGCCTACACCAGAACCTTATGTTTGAAAACAGTATGCAACATTTACTTTAATGTAATTAATGTTTAACTCATAAACAACTAAACATTTTACTGACATAGCACATGCCCACACTTTTATGACTAACATAATGCCTCTCTTGGCACTATGTGTTGGTGAGGGTGGCATCATGTAAAGTATGTATACTACTTTGCACTGTTCCTGTGAGATGCCACTGTTTGTGTAGGAGTTCACATATGAAGAGACAAACATTCTTTTTTACTAAGCTTGCTATTTCAGTCTTCAAGACTAAGACATACTTCAAAATTTTCAGATTTCTGAAAAGACTTAGCCATGCTAGTTAAAAAAAAGTTTCCATTCCTCTGATTGAAATAGTCTATAGTTGTCTAGATAGTTTCATCCATTTGTCTCGGGGAAAATATTTCTTGCATCTTAAACACAGATATGAAATGAGTTAGTACTTTTCAAACTGGTCTGTGAAGCACTTGTCCACAGAAAATGGTCTGGTCACATGGCACTGGGTCTCCTTGCTTCCAGCTGCTAAACTGCATTTAAATAAGTTAAATTTGCACTAAGTACCTTCCTAATGTTACTTTCCCATGTGAAAACATGTCTCCTTGGTGTAATGCAGTTGATGCTATGGGGCTAAAATACATTCAGAATTTGCTTTGCTCGCCTGTAATGTTAAAAGAGAAACTATGCAATGAAGAATAGAAGTGGTTCTTGAGACAAGCTATTAAGAAAAATGTCAGAAATAAACATAAGTCTCAAACACTCAACAGTTCGGAATGATGTTTTCATAAAACATTACAGGGGAGCAACAGCAAAGCAAGTTCTGCATGTATTTTAGCCCCACAGCATCACCTGCATTACAACCAAGGAGACATATTCACTGTTGTCAGTGAAATTTTATGAAAAAATAATCCTCTGGACAGAAAGTGCTTACAGGCGTTCTTAGAATCATGGAACTTACAGATGTTATAGACCTAGCCTTGATGGCTTCTTCTATAGGTATGCTACATCACTACCTCAAACACTTCCTTCTCACTTCATCATGACACCTTTAATATGTAAGTCAGTAACTATTTACAGATGTATATATTCAGTTTATCCACCAGGATATACAACCCTGACCTGAATAATCATGTGATCATACTGCTGCTTGTCACTCTAGCCCTTATCCATTGTTTGCTATCCCTATGTGTAAACACTTCAGAGCAGTGACCAGGTCTATCTGTACTGTAAAGTGCCTAACGTATGTGAGAGTGTTGTAAAACTAGTAACAGCCACCATATGTAAAGTAACATAGAACATCTTCCTGCCAATACAAGATAAAGACTGTTCACTGTCCCAAAATTCATTCTTTAAGAGTTCTGTAGTTTAAAAGGTGTGTACCAGACACATGCAGGGTGTAATTTTGTGTTATATTGAAACATATAACAACCATTTATTCTGCCAGTTAAAAACATTATCTGTATCTATACTAACAGGGCTGGCTCCAGGGTTTAGCAGCCCCAAGCAGCAAAAAAAATAAAAAAGCTGCGATCTTGATCTGCAGCTCTATCGCTGCCGCTCCAGTCTTCTGCGGCAACTAGGCAGCTGGTCCTTCGCTCCAAAAGGGACCTGCCACCGAAGAGCAGGACATGCCGCCCCTCTCCGTTGGCCGCTCCAAGCACCTGCTTGCTGGGCTGGTTCCTGGAGCCAGCCCTGTATATTACGATATACAAGACTTCATGTTTCTAGTTTTCTAGAAAAGGTTTGATACTGACAATTTAAATCCTTGCAACTGACTGTATTGTTTAGCTGGCAAATGCATGTTAAGTGCATACTTACGTTTCCTTCAGTGCAGATCATACCACAAACATTTGACTAATATCTGCAGCAGTTCATATTTCCTTAACTTCATATTAACTGTAAAAACATGATATAACCCCCCTGCTTTCATATATTACTTTCTTGTATGAATGATTTGTGCCTCTGGTGGCACATCACTTTATGCCTTTCCTTGAAGGTCACCATAAGTATTATGTCTCTGATTTTAGATTCACTTGTGTCTGAAGAAGTTGAATCTCTATTTTTTTCAATCAAAGGGTGGGATGTACCAGTATATTTCAGTGATAATAAGGATTCTTGAAAATTATTTAAAAAAATTATCCACCTTGTTTTAAGCAGAGCGGAGAAAACATTCTCTTTTCAAAGGATCAGCTAATGTACTGGGGCTTAATTAGTGGTTGGAGTAGCTGATGGCCTAAGGAGATGCCACTGCTTAAATTCCATAGATCTGATATACTAAAGAATTTTTGTTTCCCTCCTTTACCCCCACTATCCCTGTAGCAGTTTTATCAGAACATCACAAGAAGAGTGCTGTACTAGATATTTATTTTAGAGAACTGACACTTGGAACACCAGCAAACCAAAATTCTTGTGTAAATATTAATGTTCAGTGAGGGTTAATATTTATATTGCAGCTGTATGAAAACTTTTGTGTATTCACAAGAACCCTGTATACTTAGTCTAAATCTGCTGCTTTTCTGCCGAGATTCTATGAATCAGAACATACCTTTAATATGCACAGATTGGATAGATTATTGGAAGATTAGTAATTCCCTTAAGATACTTTATCTTACCTTCTGTTTAAAGAGGTTGCTAGTTTACTCCTATCTTTTTGCAGGTATAAATAGGAAGTAAAGTTACTGTTATGACTAACCTGCAGATAAATTTCACATATGGGTTATTCATTAAAGTCCAAGTTCCTCAACTTCTGTAAATAGTTGTGGCTCACTGGAAGTCAATAGAGTTATGAAATTTTACACTAGCAGAAGAGTTGGTCCTCATAAACGTTATGTTCTTGTTCCATTGAAAACAGTCAGAGCTTATGTTGTTGATTTCAAGGGACCCTTAATTTGGCCATACGCATTTTCATATTTAAATATTTCCTTAAATAAAAACCTACTATGAACAGATCTCTTCTGATTTTTGGAATTTTAATTACTATATATATTTTAATTTAAACATTCCTCTACTATTGGAAACTCAAAACAAAGCAGCACTGCAACTGTCTGCACGACATCCAGCATGAGAAATTGACTACAAAAGGTTATTGTCAGCATAATACACTTCTGGCTCAAATGTCTTCATCTGCTAGTGTTACAAGTAACACTTAAAATGATTATACCAGAAAGAAACAAAAAATATTAATTTTGTTTGCTTTGTACATTTGACAGCACTTTGTATACAGTCAGTTTCCCCTGAAGTTTGCGTTGGTCTTTCTGGAGGGGGGAAAAACATCCCTACTTATGTAGGGAAATATGACTGAAATTACTTTAAAAGGCAAGGGAAGATCTGGTACCTGAAACTACTTATAAATTATTAAAAATGAATTAAAAGATTTTAAGTTGAAACACGTGTAACAAACCAGTACAGCTTTACTGCCAAAGCTGACCAAACTGCATGTAAGCAGACAGCATAAAACTACACTAAAACAGATGTTTACAGTTCTATCACTTTTAATAATCCAAGATGTTATTAATAATCTAATGTTGGATTTTTTTATTATTTTGAATATCTAAAAGTGCTACTCAAAATTAAATGTCTTGGACAACATATTGCATAATACAAATCTATTCCAACGCTACAATATTAAGTACACGATAAAAGCTTTTAACACACCACCTTTTTTGTTTTTAAAACACTGGTAGACAAAATCAAAGTGTTACCCTCATGGACAAAAAGTGTACCAATACTTTATGCAGATTAAAAGCCTTGTTTGCTGTCCTGTGGAATACTGCCAGCCTCATGGCTCCACAGAAACTGGTCTCTAATAGTGGCATCTTGCCAATAGGACTTATAGGGCATGCTTTCAATTTATTTTTATTTTTAGTTACATCTACAGATGCAGTTAAAAAAAAAAATCTGTCCTCTCAACCAGAGAAAATTTCCCCACAAGTTGCATTGCCATTGCCTCTTCCTAAAATGTTGTCAAATGACAATTTTATCTTCAAGCGCTCAATGCGCTAGACATATTTATTTCCAGTGACATACTAACCACAGCAAAGAATCCTGTGGCACCTTATAGACTAACAGACGTTTTGGAGCATGAGCTTTTGTGGGTGAATACCCTCTTCGTCAGATGCAGATCTGATGAAGTGGGTATTCACCCACAAAAGCTCATGCTCCAAAGCTTCTGTTAGTCTATAAGGTGCCACAGGATGCTTTGCTGCTTTTACAGATCCAGACTAACACGGCTACCCCTCTGATACATGCTAACCACAATTTGGCTTTCCATTTAGGCAGTCTTTTTCCTGAGAAAAGCAGCAAGATTCTTTTAGACAAGTCATCTCCAATTTTATTTTAGTCTCTGTCTTGAACCTCTGTATTCCTGCTTCCCTGAAAAAAGGAGCTGTGGTGTCTTCTTCAAACTATATTTAATTGTCCTCTCATTTTTACCCACTGGACCTGCCAAACATGACTGTTAACGACATAAGGTAAGCAGCTGGGCCAGTGCTCAACATAGTTTAATTAGACAAGAACAAATGATGTTCAGCACCACTGCAGGAACAGCATTTACAAAAGTGTTAACCATCTCTTTTGGTACTAGTTGCATCCGAAAGTTTCCAGCACTGTATTGGGCAGTTTATTCTACTTTAAAAAAAATCTTGGTTTTATATTTTTAAAATGAAGATATTTGTGTAATACATACAATACATTAAAAAATATAATTGCATATTGCAAAACAGGTATATGTTAGCACATATTCACTCAGACAAATTCAGAGTCAACTGTCCAGCTGAGCACTTGGGCGAGGCACAAGGTAGATGTGTGTGGAGGAGTGGGAAAAAGATAGATCATCTGCCCCATCCTTATTTCTTCATCCCAAGGGGGATGGGGGGAAGAAGAGGGTGATCTATGTAGTAGCAGATACTCTAGCTGCATTTCCACCATATTACAGACTGGGAGCAAGATCCTCAGCTGATGTAAATTAACATAGCACTGTTGGCTTCAATGGAGCTACACCAATTTACACCTGCTCAGGGACTGCCCCTTAATCTTTGCTTCTTCCAGGGGATGAGGTTTCCATTCTATTGCTAAAGAGTTCTAAGTGGTCATTGAGAAGATGACTAGATTTGCATCTGATCCTCAATCCTCAAAAATGATCTGCAGATATAAAGTGGATATCCACAGATTTGTAGGGGGTTTAATTATGAAAATGTATTCATAGTATTTATTGGCAATGATACAGAACCTGAATAAATCAATATACAGCTGGAGGCGTTAAAACCTAGTAGCATTCATGATTGTCAGCATGTTAGCACCTAATTTAGTTGGTGCAAAACAGCTCAAAGAAACAAAATATTATTGTTATGGATTTTACATTTACTATTATCATTCTGGTAATAATGTGGTAGGTTCTATCCACACAAGAAGACATAGATCTTGACATAAACAGTTTACAGTTTAAAACAGTACACATACAGAGAATAATGGAGAGGGATTAAATAAAATATTTTAAGTGTTTTACTTAATTTGACCTTTTAAAGTAATTATTGGCAATCCCCAACTACTTCTTTATCCCTTTAAATGTAGCTGGTTAACTAATTGCAGGCATTACCTAAAAATGGGTCCTGAGAACACATTTGAAGGAGAGGGTAGATAAACTAGGGGACCTGGTCTACATTTAATATCTATATTAATATAGCGGCCAGGCTCAGGGGTGTGAAAAACCCACACCCCAGAGTGTACCTATAGCACCCTAACCCTGGTGCAGAGACAGCAAGATCAATGGAAGAATTCTTCTACACCCCAGCTACCACTGCTCTGGGATGGGGGCTCCTACAACTGCAGGTAAACCCTTCCATCGCTGTAGCCTGCGTCTACACTAGGGGGTTATGCCAGCACATCCTGGCAGTGTTACAGGGGGCAGTGCCTCCTCTACAATGAGGATTAACCTTAACTCCATCTGTTGGTCCCGCTCAGGGAGCCGCACGGGAGCACTCATGTTGCCTTGAAGCTGGGCAGGAGGCGGGAATCGGGGCCCCTCACCGCGGACAGGGAGGGGGCAGGACAAAGCACAGAGCCCGAGCAGAGCCGGTGTGCCAGGGGCCGCAAGGCTGGAGCGAGTTGGCTCAGCGGCAGCGGGAGACGCCGACGCGGCTAGTGGCAGGGACGAGGCCGGGCACCCCGGAGGACGGGAACAGCCTGTGTCATCTGGGGAGACGGCCAGCCAGGCCCGGCTGCGGGGACTGGGACGCGTGGGAGGGCGGGGTGAGCCCAGCGAGGCCCCGAGCGCAGACAGGAGGGCGGGGCGGTACCTGCAGGGGCAGCCCCGGGTCTCGGGCCTGGGGAACCGGCTCCCTGCAGGCCTCACTGGGGGGGGGGGGGGGGGCAGTCTGCCGCCTGGACTCGGGCTTCTCGGGCTCACCTCCCGTCCACGTGCGCCGCTCCCGCAGGGCGCTGTAGGAAACCCCGCCACCGGCGAGATGCAGCGTCAACGCCCGTTCGTTCCCCTGCGCACGGCGCGGTGGAAAAACCACACGCTAGCCGGCGCCGGCTAGTGGCGGCTTCCGGTGCGACGCTGCCCGACAGATCTATACGTCCGGGAAGGGGTGCACGGTTCTGACCGTCCACTCTCTCTTCCCCAACCCGCCGCTCTCGCGCGCCCGGAGATGAGTGCCCAGGCCGCTGCGCGCGCGCGCCCTGAGCGTTGCCACGAGCAATCGCGCTGTAGCCATGTCCGACGCAGCCAACAAAGGGCCCGGCGGGCGGGAGAAAGCGCGGGACCCGAGGCGGGACGGAGCGGGGAGACGGGCCTGCTGCCTCCTCTCCGGGCGCCCGCGGTGCGTGCGGGGAGTAGGGAGGGCGGCCGGGCCCGCAGCACATCACCTGGTCGCGGCAGGGCCGGAGCGGCGGCGCGCTGGTGCACGTTCCCCCTGCCTGGTGCGAAGGTCCGCGCTGCGCTGCTCGCGCTGACGTGACGGACCGTGTGTCATTCCGCACAAGACACAGTAGCCGCGGCCAGCGCCACCCGCTCCCACTGGGACCCCGCGCCCGCCCGCACGCGATGATCCTGCGCGCCGGGGGGCACCGCGTGGAAAACCCGCCCCGCGCGACGGCCTCCCCGTCCCCGCTGCCTGTCGGCGGGGGAGCACGCCGATTCCTCCGGCCCTGTGAGTGCGTGCGGCGGGCAGGGCACAAGACGCTTCCCCGGTCAGGAGCAAAGAGCAGCGACACCTTTCGCGCGGGGGATCCCACCGCGCGGGGGCGCAGCCTGCCCTGCCGGCCAGCGACAAAACCGACCCGATGTGAACGAGCCAGTCGCGGGACCAAGCCCCGAGTACCGGGTGAGGAGCCGGGCGGGCCGCCGCGGATGCACATGAAGTTAACGGGCACTCAGTGGTTAGGGACTTTGGCCACAAACGGCGGGTGGTTGCTGGCTGCTCCTGACACGCTCCCCGCCACTTGGCGTGTGGAAATGGCCTGGAGAGTGAAACACAGCCCGAGCCTCCGGGCCAAAGGCACGGCTACTTCCTGACCGCCCTCTACGTCCATTTTAACACTTTCCATATCATACTTTGATGTGTCGGGGGCCCCCTGCCCGCTTCAACTGACCCAAACAGCTTGCTGGCTGTTCAATACACGCTCAATACTCATCATCATCGTGTTACTGGAGCACTAGAGGCCTCCTTGTTAGGTACAGCACAAAGCCATGCTGGCCGCATTCCTACGCTAACACAGTTCAATAAAGCACTACAAGCCATATTGACATGGTGGGCTCCTACCTTTAGGAAGGCCTTTTCTGGTAATCGTGAAATCAGAAGGACTTGATCCAGTTTATCATTCGAAGTCCGGGTTGCCCTATACATAAAATACATCCTCTGAAACCCTGCTCCGAGGGATAAGAAAATTATAGTACTTGTTATTCGCACAAGTCACGTCGTCTTCATGCTCCCTTTATAAGAATTACTTGCATTCGCACAGAAACTCCTTAAAATTTAAATAAGTCCCCCTGCCAAGTGTAACTGTGACCAACATCAGATTCCAATTATGATGTTGAACAATCCATAAGAAGAAGTTACGTAGTTCATACGGGCTGCATCGCTCGAAACTAATGATGACATATTGTACATAAACACACATACAGCCAAGCCACAAAAAATCGCATTTCGGAAATCTGTCATGAAGAGAATATAACTTAGATAAAGAAAACCTTTTAATGAGCGTAAATTATGATAAAGACTACACATATATGCCCCACTGTCTATGATAATCTCAGAGCGGGATCGGTATTTCTCATTTCCTTTGAAATCTAGAAAGGTATTATGCAGTTTAATTCTCGGACTGAGTTTGGCAATTTCATTAAACACTTGAATTATTAAACATTTACATTTATATCACGTTAATGTCGTTGGTTCACTGTTCAGCTGAAGGTTAGCGATTAATCAGTAACATCTTCAAGCATTCGTCATTTGATTGATTTTTCAGTTTCCAGTTTGGTCGACAGGGGCTGCAATGACTTACAGTTAATAGAAATCGCCATGTTTCTGTCTTAAGTATGTATATATTTATTTTCCCGAATAACTACACATGCAGGAATGATTTTAAAAGACAAGTATTGACAAAAGAGACATATTGCCGTAATCTTAGATAATGTCCGAAATACGCCAGCTTCCTATTTCTTGCTTTTAAAGGGGGAGGTAGGACGGAGGCAATACTTCCACAGTTCCAAATTTGTCTAGAGTTATTTAATGGTGTAATATAATTTTTCACCCTGCGAACTGTTGTGCTATTTGAGTAGTGAAGAACTTTTTTGTGAAAGCAGAAAAGATCTGTGGCACCTAAACCAAGGATGTTGGAAGCTGACTTTCCGGTGTAATACCACTCAATGCTATAATCAGACTAACACGGCTACCCCTCTGATACTTGTTTTCGTGAAATGCCTCCCAGGATTTAGTGACCCTATGAAATTAGTAAGGTATCAAGCCTGACACCTTTTATATGTGTTTTCTTTAGATAGGATAGGGTCTTTGGTCCTGTTGATAGGAGTGGAAGGTGTCCTACAATGCTTGTTAATAGGATTTTCCTTTTACTTAGAAGAGTGTTTCATTTTATAAAGTCATCATTTATATGATTTGTTTTTTTTTCCAGAGAGCAGGATTAATGATGTCACGCTTGTTACTTTATTACAAAAATACACATCAAACCATAGCAGTAGGCAATAATTTTTGTGACAAGATACAGGGCAAACAAAATTAAAGGCTGCAAAACAGAAAGTGACAAAGTACAAGGAGTGCTTCATTGATTAATAAAATCCGAGGTAAAATACCGTGAGCTCAGTATCACCCAGATTTAAGAGTTAAGCCCAAAATTACAATTTGTTTGTAACCTAGTGAAAAGAAATTTCAACATAATACATCTAGTTTTATTTTCACAAAAACCAATATCCTCTGTAAGTCAAACTACTCAAAATTCACTTAATAATCACTAAAATACATACTGACCTTTAGAATTAAGGCTATAGTGTTCAGTTTTAAAGAACAGATCTACTGCTTAGCATGTGACTAAGGAGTAAAACAGTTACTAAATATATTGCCCATCTTAATGACATATTTAGATTTTTGAAGTCTTAAAACAGAGTAACAGATTTTGGGGCTCACTTGTAAAGTATTTCTTTGAGATTTCTTCCCTGCAATTGCACAACTCTGCCAAAATCTCTTGAAGCTCAAGCTGCTGGCAGCTTTACAGTGACAGATTCTATGAATAATCACAACAGATAATAAAGAGGGGGACAAAGCAATAAACCCCTTCAAATTAACTATTTACAGGCTACTGTTTATAGGACCCCCAACAGCAGAGATTACCTGTGAACTCCTCTGATAAATCACTAGAATGTAGGATACATTATCAACAAGACAAATTCCCTACAGTGGACAGTTCTAAACAGTGGTTCAAGATAAAGAACTGTTCCAGAGAACTTTATTCAGGGTCTTATATTTACTGTACTGTATTATCAGTATAAAATTAGGCCAAGTCCTGTGGGATTTATCTTCTTTCAGTACTGTACAGCTAAATGCTATTAAAGGGTTAAATGTTTTAACACCTGTCACAGCTGTCAAGCAGTATTGTAGCTTCAGTCTAATTTTACTTGAATGCTTTACATATTGGGATTTAGTAAAGGGAAAGAGAAGGGAGAAAGCCAACCAGTGCAATCCCAAACTCAATTTCAAAGCCCTTGAGAAAATGCTTGCCAATTTGAATTCCATCTCATTTCTACTCTATGGTGCTGGCCGGAGGCACTGCAGCTACTGGGGGACTCACACCCAGGAGGAGACCTGAAGGCCTCAGCTAGGTATTCAGGAGCATGATCATGTTGTTTCAGAAACAACACTAAGCAGGCTGTCTCCAGGCAGTGTAGATAGCAAGTTTAGATTGACTTCCCAGACAGTCACATCCCGTTTTTTTTCCCCACCATCTGAACATGTGCTACACAAGTTACTTATTCAGATGTGCACTTTTTTGTTTCATGCCTTTGGCTCAAAAGCCACTCTGTGACACTATGGCACACTGGAAAATTCCAATTCAGCATGGGGAAAAAAAATCCATTCTGGTGTGAACTTTAAAGGAAAACTCGTTATCAAGGTTAAGTGTAAAGAATGCAGTACTTGTCACTTGACTCAACTGAAACTAGGTTACAGCTGTAAAGATGTGAACAAAAACTGTTGGAATCTAATACCTAGTTTAATATTTGCTCAAAGCGGCTTGAAGGTAGGAAGCATCCCTGTCCAAAAGTCCTACAGAATTTAATAAGAATGAAACTAATAAGGTTCTATACAAATTTACTCTAACAAACTATAGGAGCCAGATTCTACCCTAAGCTATGGCCCCTTTATGCCAGTCCACTGGCAGGAAGGATCCATAAGTCAATAAATGTGTCCAGGTATGAATTTTTCTGTGGGCACTCCTCTCACGTGGGTAAAGAACCAGTGTAGCTGGCTTTTACACTGTAGGTGGCAGAAAGGGGGCATGATTGGAGCATTACAGTACGATACCAGGCTTTTGAAGACATAATTAGATAACAGCATAGAGCAGCCATGAGGCTGCTTTAACCATACTAGGGGCTGGGCTGGTGCAAAAATGGGGAGTCAAAATTGGCGCTTTTAAGGCCTCTTCACTCAGCTGTGCCTCACACATATTTGACATAGGTGAGACTCTATCTAAAGAGTTTAATATAGATTTTTACCTATAGCTTTTCGAGCAGTCCTACAGAACTCCATAGCAGGGATGTAACTCTTTATCAAATCCTATAGGAAGGTTAAGAAAACCTATAGAACACTAGAGATTAAAAAAGGGACTTCCAGAAATAAAAGGTCACCTAGCTAAGACCTGTAACAGATTCACATCCTCTGTGGATTAGGCAAAGAGGGTGATATGTACACACACTCTACTGGTTACATAAGCAATAACTATAATTGACACAAGCAATGTAAGAATGGCCATACTGCTTCAGACCAATGGTCCATCCATTGCAGTATCCTGTCTTTCTACAGTGGCCAACAGGTAATCATCAAGTGATCCATCCTATGTCACCCATTCCCATATTTGGGCAAACAGAAGCTAGGGACACTTCAGAGCATGGTTTTGCATCCCTATGTTGGCTAATAGCCATTGATGGACCTATCTTCCATGAACTTACCTAGTTCTTTTTTGAATCCTGTTACAGTGTTGACCCTCACATGATCTGTTAAAGAATTCCATAGGTTGACAGTGCATTGTGTGAAGAAGTACTTCCTTTTGTGTTTTAAACCTGTTGACTCTTAAATTTCATTTGCTGACTCCTAGTTCTTGTGTTATGAGGATTAAAAAACACTTCCTTATTTACTTTCTCCACTCTAGTCATGATTTTATAGACCTCTATCAGACCTCACCCTTAGTTGTCTCTTTTCCAAACTGAAAAGTTCCAGTCTTACAAATCTCTCCTAGTATGGAATCTGCTCCATACCCCTAATAATTTTTTTGCCTTTTTCTGTACCTTTTCCAATTCCAAATGATCTTTTTTTTAGATGAGGTGATCAGATATGCACGCAGTATTCAAGATGTGTGCATACAATGGATTTATATAGAAGCAATATGATATTTTCTGTCTTATTATCTATCTCCTTCCTAATGATTCCCAACATTCTGTTTGCTTTTTTGACTGCTGCTGGACACTGAGTGGATCTTTTCAGAGAACTATCTACAATGACTCCAAGACCTCTTTCTTGAGTGGTAACAGCTAAATTAGACCCCATAATTTTATATGTATAGTTGGGATTATGTTTTCCAATGTGCATTACTTTGCATTTATCAACATTGAATTTCATTTCCCATTTTGTTGCCCTGTCACCCAGTTTTGTGAGACCCCTTTGTAACTTTTTGCAGTCTGCTTTGGACTTAACTATTTTGAGTAGTTTTGTATAATCTACAAATTGTGCCACTTCAACATATTCATAAATGATCTGGAAAAAGGGGCAAACAGTGAACAGTACTGGTCCCAGTACAGACACCAGTATTTACCTTTCCATTCTGAAAACTGATCATTTATTCCTATCCTTTGTGTCCTATCTTTTAACCAGTTATTGATCCTTGAGAGGATCTTCCCTCTTATCTAATGACTGCTTACTTTGCGTAAGAGCCTTTGGTGAGGGATGTTGTCTGACAGTCCAAGAACACTATATCAGCTGGATCACTGTTGTCCATATGCTTGTTGATGCCCTCAAAAGACTCTAATGGATTAGTAAGGCATGACTCCCCTTTTCAAAAGGCCACATTGACTCTTCAGCAACCTAGTGTGTTTATCTATGTGTCTGATAATTTTGTTGTTTATTATAGGTTCAACCAAGTTGCCTGGTTTTGAAGTTTGATTTACCAGCCTGTAATTGCCAGGATCATCTCTGGAATCTTTTTTAAAAAAATAGGTGTTACATTAGCTACCCTCCAGTCATCTGGTAAAGAGATTGATTTAAATGATAGGTTACATACCACAGTTGGTAGTTCTACAATTTCACATTTGAGTTCCTTCAGAACCTTGGGTGAATACCATCTGGTCCTGGTGACTTATTACTGTTTAATTTATCAATTTGTTCCACAACCTCCTCTGGGACAATTCCTCAGATATGTCACCTAAAAATAATTGCTTGGGTGTGGGGTTCTCCACTGTATTTTGTTAGAATTAGAAAAGGTGCAAAGAAGGGCAATGGAAATGATTAGGGAGATGGAACATCTTCCATACAAAGAGAAATTAAGAAGACTGGAACTGCTCATCTTAGAAAAGAGGTGCCTAAGGGGGATATGATAGAGGTCTATAAAATCATGAATGGTGTGGAGAAAGTGTTATTTACCCCTTCACATAACGTAAGAATTAGGAGTCATTCAATGAAATTAGCAGGCAGCAGGTTTAAAACAAACAAATGAAAGTACTTCTTCGTTCAATCTGTGGAATTTGTTGCCAGGGGATATTCTGAAGTATAAAAGAATTAGATAAATTCATGAAGGATAGGTCCATCAATGGCTATTAACTAAGATAGTCAGAGACGCCACTCTATGTTCTGGGTGCCCCTAAACCTCCAATTGCCAGAAGCTGGGACTGGATGATGGGATGGATCACTTGAAATTATCCTGCTGTTCATTCCCTCAGGCGGATCTGGCTCTGGCACTTTCAGAGACAGAATACTGGGCTAAACAGACCATTGGTCTGACCCAATATGGCTGTTCTTCTATTATGATCAATAATTATTGGGGATGGAAGTGTTTCTACCCTGAAACAGCACTGGAGATTAATGACTTGAACTTGGATTTATAAGAGATGGGTATTAGCTGAAGCTGGATTTGATTTAAAGCTAGGAAAATCAGAGTCACTAGTCAAAACTTCAATAAAGAAGGAACTGAATATAAATGAAAACTGCTTTATAATGGAGTAAGAAATCCAGTGAAAGGTTTAAGGACCAATGTCTATTTCTCACATTACCTCAGCAGTAACTTGTGTGTCAGCTGCACCCATAACTGTTAAAAACTAATAAACCTAAGCAGTTTTAAACTTGGAAAACACAAGCTTCCTTTAATCTCTTGGCAATGAAATTTGGAGAATCCTCTGTACCACGTTTTAGTTCAGCCAACAACTGTCCTATTGTAGAGATCGTAACTGATGCTACCCCATAGCTTTGCTGTAAAAAGCAATAATGCTCACTTGAATCCAGAGTCAGCATGCTAGCTATGCATAATCAGCTTTATGAATGACCAGAATGTTTGCTCCCTCCATAAAGATCTTCTGCTTAAAACCATGTAAGCAATACAAAGTTGGTAACTGTACCTTGTTAAGCCCTTTGTCTCCAACTAGTCCAGATCTCCCAGGAAGTGTAAACAGCGTTCTCTTCTTTCTAACATTTAAATCCATATTCTAGTGTCCAAAGACTTTCTTACAACTAAGATTCTAGCCTAAAGGACCAAGTGTCCTTGGATTGCTCTCAAAACATTTCTTCCATGTGGCAGTGAACTACATTGCTGAAAAGCACCTGGCCAGTTTAAAATAACTTTATTGAAGTACTTCAATTCTAGCGGTGACCAATAAAACTTCACACTAATAGGAAGGCTGATATCTCTAGGCTGCAACCACTTGTACAGGTCTACTGTTCCTTCCAGGAGAGGGCAATAGTACATGCACAGGTGGGAAAATAGATATATGAAAGTAGCATTTTATTTTTTACCCAGTTATGGCTGAAACAATGTTCACAAGAAGTTTTAGGGTAGAGTATTCAAATGAAAACCATTCATGGGATGTATCAAATGGTTGTAATATAAAATAGACATTCTGTACTCTGTTATCTGATTACCAGGCTGCACAGAGCTCTGTAAATATGGAAACAATGAAACCAAACACAAATAGGAAAAAGATCAACAGTAGGAGGAGGGAGAAAATATTCTTCTCTTTTAGGAAATCTCCTAAGTAATTAATAACTCCTCTTAGTCTTACAGTATAGTTTCATACTAATTTAACAAAAAACATTCTAAGTTTAAACACTTCATTTGTTAAAATTAATTTATTTTGGTAAATTGAAGATTAATTTTTAGTGATAACCCAGAGTGCTGACTTGCAATTTTTTTTTAACAAATTAATTTTTTAAAAAATATTTATGGCAGTAAAAAAGTATAATTTTCTCAACCTCATGTCTAAAAAAAGTGAACAGATTTTACCCAACTTCAAAAACAAAAAATCACTTTTGGAGCAAGGCCAATGAGAATTTCAGCCAAAATATGCTTCCAAAAGTTATGAGCAGTGAAAACATGGGTTTATAATAGAAAACTAGACAGAACTGTAACTAGTGCTATTAAGCAAATTATATTTAATACAGCTGGTTGGAAAACTGAACTATTTTTCATGAAAATTTGTCAGAAAATGTTTCTGACCAGCTCTAACTTATAGCAATATTAGTACTGACACTACTGTTGAGAATACATCTATTCTTATCCATTCCCCAGATTTAAATAGCTCAGACCATCCTGAAAAAGTATATTTTGCTGAAGCTTAATATATTTTATATCAGTGTGCACAGATATAAAAAAAATTCTACTAAGTATAGATAAAGTGTATGTGTTGGGGTTGGGGGAAGATACATTCATAAGTTCTGTTAGCCATGTACTTTAAAAAATGTAAGAAGTTTACTTACCCACAAAACAAAAAATTGTTTGATAAGCTGGAGAAAAGTCTGTCTGATTAATGCAGACAAAAATCACATTTTTTTTTAATAATGTTCTCCCACTACATCCATTTTTTTTATGCTGGTGCTGAACATAATGATGCAAGCAACTAAGTGTAATTTTACAAAATTATTGCTAGCAATTTGCATATGAAATCACTTCTAGTTGGCATTGTTTAATTAGATTATAAATAGTACAGCTGAAATGCTGCAAACAGAAAGCAGTTTATGTTATGCACATGCTATGAATGAAGAAATGCTCAGACACAATGTGCAAGTTGGAGAGCTTTCATCAAAACGAGCCAAGATGGGAAATGGTTCATTTCCTAATCATGTCCCTTGCTTTGCAGAAACCAGTCTACAGAAAACCTGATAAGTAAAGCTCTCTAAAACACAGGTATTCATGCCACTATGTGGGTATGGATCACTCTCTTTGCTATCCCTAACTGTTTCAGATTTTTGCTAACTAGTCCTTTGTATATGACAGCATCCAGTACATGCTTTTAATTAAATCTGAATATCTCATCTGGAGTATTTTGCCACAAGATGCCAAAAGAAAACCATCTAGTTGTAAAATATTGTATTCAGGATATGAAAAGGAACGAGACACACAGGGTGGGTGAGGTAATACCTTTTATTGGATTAACTTCTGCTGGTGGAAGAGAAGTTTTTGAACTTCACAGTGCTCTTCTTCTGACCTGAAGTCAAGGAGCTCCGTGAAGTATGAAAGCTTATCTTAAACTTTTGTACTGGAAACAAAACCACTTTTTTTGTTTTTAAGGGCTATATTTAATTGAGAAATTAAGTTTATTAAAATTATTACTGGGGCACTTCCCCCATCACTCTGTTTATTAACTAAGGACCACAATCCCCTAAAATATATTGAAAAATGGTTCATTCACTGTATAGTAACTGCAGCAATTTCATCATGCAAATAGAGTTGTACATTTCTCCTTCTGATTGTTCTGTTTTCCCAGAATTAGGTAAATATTAAGGTGGCATGCTGCCTCTGGTTCTGTTTTGAAGAAGGAGTGAGAAAAGGTAAGTCTGTTTCTCTTTTTACCTCCACAGTTGAACTCTGATAAAGAACATTCTGAAGATGGTTACACAGAAAATGAAGGAATACAAATCTCCGTTTAAAACAGGTAGGGAAGAGAAGGAATCTCCTACACTTGGGGAACCCAAAGCATTCCTCTGGCTAATACGGAAGATGTCACTGATTTCTGATGCAAGTTTAAGGGAGCTCTGGGTAGAATTAGGCAAAACCACAAATGCTTGAAGAAACAAGACAGGGATGGTATGAAACCTCTGCTATCAGTTGCCAATTTCTTAATTGTGTCACAAACTTTTTTTTATAATTTAAAGTCTATGGGCTAATTATGTTTTATCTAGTTCATCTACATAGGTTATTTCTAAGGGAGTTACCAAAGTGGGATCAAAATTCTAGAGGAAAATGTTATTCAGAAAACAAGGATGTTATAGTACCAAGTTTATTTTGAAGGAGAAATCCATGACCCCTGGCTCCCTTAAATAGCTAATACAATTTATGGAATGGGTTAGGAAAGGATATTGTGAGAGTCTGGTGAAAAGACTGTCAGAGCTAACTACTTCTTGAAATACTTCTTCCTTCGAGCTGCTTGTTGATTGAGAGACTGCACAGGTCTTAGCTTTGTATTTCATTACACATCATAAAGATGAAGTGTCTGGAAGCTTCTGAAGAGTACAATGGGCTCAAAACCAAACTTTTCTCTGAGGTCAGGGCTGATGAGAGGAGGGGAAGGAGGGACAACTGAAGGGGCCCTGAGCTCAGGGGGTTCCCCAAAACAAATGTAACATCTGTGCAAATAAAATAAAATGGGAGGGATTGGGGCCCCCAATGAACATGATGTACCCCCAAGTTTCTCTCAAAGGGTCTGTCTGAGGTTCAATTAGTTGATAAGCAGCAATAGCAACCAGTGATCTGACCCAGTAGTGTCCTTGTTGGCAAATCTGTTGACAGCACAATTACAAGCCACAGCCTTTTTGCATCTGTAAAAAGGAAACACAATCTGCTAAAAGAAAGTCCCTCCATTTTTTTCTATCACAGAGCAAGTCCTGCCCTGTCTAACATTTGGTCTAAGTTAAAAGGGAGAAGATGACCTTTTATTTTATTTATTAAAAATAACAAACCCCAAAAACTGGAGTACCATGTGCTCCACTCATTCTGCCTGACTTTAGGCACTGGTTGATCAAAGGTGTGTTCAGTGCAAACAGGCCCAATCAGCTCAGAACCACTGGAAATCCTTCATGTGAAGTGGAAGGGAAAATAATTAGGAGAAGACAACCCTCTCCCCAACAACAGCTAGAGTGAGATTCCCCACTCCAACATCCACCTCACAAGGCTGGGGAAGAGAAAAAGAGTTCACAGCTCGCTCTCCCTCAGCCACCAGGATGGGAGCAGTGGGGGAGGAGGATGGCCTCCCAGCCTCCTCAAAGAAGTGCCATTTTATGGTTCCATTAGAACAACTTGCCAATTGGATAGCAACTTCTATCCAGTGATCACAAACATTAAAGAACTAATCTTCACAGCCTTGCAATAAGTAACTGTCCCCATTTTACAGGTGGAGAAACAGACCTAGAAGTTAATTGGCTTGCACTAGGTTGCACTGCAAATTTGTGGCACAGCCAGCTTAACCACTGAGACCAAGCTTCTTGCCGGGGCACAAGTTAATGTAAGGAGTGTAATTTGTTGAGACACAATAATGTGGCTTAGCTATGGTTTTATGCCCAACTGTAAGGTGGCACCTGCAATATAGTAGTTAGGATATAACTCAGGAAGGGTGATATAGAGGTATCAACTAAAGTGAAGTACTTCTATCATGAGGTGCTGATGCTGTCACTTGCTGAAGATTAGGAAAACAAGACAAAAATGGAGGCAGCCTAATTGCTATGCCAGAATATAAGGATGGGGAAAGGAGACAATATACAAATGGCTTATGTCCCTAGCTTTACCCTTTATTTTTGGTTTCATAACAAATGGTCATTCTAAACAGTTATCTGACATTAGTTCTGTCTCTCTTCTTTGTCTGGCAGCATAGCATAAGGAAAGTTTCATTGTATTTATTTCTTATACGGCACCCAAAATATACTAGAGCTTCATATTGATCTGCACTGATCACTCTATCTGGTTCAGCAGTGACGCTGACTAGAACTGTGGAGGCAGCTATACTTCTCCAACTCTCCTCAGCCAAAGGATGATGGTTATAACACATGGCCTTCAGGATGTTGTTGGGCAGAACAAGGGAAGGGTGTTGAAGGGAAAAAACTGATGAGCCTTCATGGCCCACAAGATGTGGGGAAGATGTCAGAAACAGAAATATGTATTTCTAATTGTGCAGAAAGAATGATAATTCTCAGCAGTGACTGTTAGCTAAAAAAACGATGTTGGCACAAGAACAAGTGTATATAAACTGGCCATGAATAAAATTTAGACTGGAGATTAGAACAAAGTTTCTAATTATCAAAGGAACGATGTTCTGGAATAGCCTTTAAATAGGAGTAGTAAGGGCAAACAACCTAACTAGCTTTAAAATGGAGCTTGATATATTTATGAACAGGATTATATGACTGGATTGCCTGTGATAGGGAACTTGACTCGATAACCAAGAGGTTATCACTTCCAGTCTATAGTTTGTATGTTTTGCCTGTAGGGTATCCCTGAAGGATCCAAAACAACAACAAAAGCATGCTTTCAATTAGTTACTGGAAGAGATCATAGATCTGTATTATGAAGATTATGAGATTGTTCATTTTCACCAATTCAACCAATGAAGGCTACAATATCACTACTATTTGGTTTTGCTTATTTGTTTTCCGAAAGAGATATTGATAAAAAGTTGTACTTTCAGGAAAAGAAACATATGCCCAGTCCTGTAATATGCTGCCTGTTTCTTCCATGCTACTGAGTGTCATCAGTGGAAATCAAAGGGTGTTGAAAGGACTCAGGATGTCTCTGGAGTCCCTCAGCTTCCTGCAGGATCAGCCCCTGAATTATCATGAAGTGTTTGAATAAAAAAAAAAGTAGGTTCATGGTAAGGAGAAAGCAATATATGGCTCTTACAAAACGTAATGATTTATACACAGTTGACTAAAATAAAAGAATAAAAATAAAATGCTCTAAGAATTCAGTTTACTGTCAAAGGCATTGAAACTGCACTTGTATAAATCTGAGGAAGTACATCGATGTCGCAAGTACGCTGTGTGCATATAACTTATATACATGCACACACACACCCACACACAATGGTTTAACATATGTAGCTTTATATTTTCTTTCAGCTGAATGCAATATGCTGGTCCATGATAAAAAAAAGCTTTGTGACACCTTACTTTTTTTTGGTAGGAGGAGGAGCAAAATTTAACAGAAATAACTCCACTTAATGTTTGAGTGAGCGATGTAACGAAATCTGTTTGCTGTACTAAGCTGTCTCCAGATTGGGATGTAATTACACCACAGAAGAGAGAAAGGTGCTGAGTCTCAATCTAGATCATTTATGTAAACTCAGCTTCTTGTCAACGAAGTTCTCAGATTGCATGCATGCAAACACAGAAATCATCTCCTATGAACAAACTAGAGACAGTGTCAATTGCAGACTTCTGATATACCTTATATTCTTTCTGTAATGGATTTAAAATCTGACACACTAAGGTTAAAAAAAAACTTCTCACGTACTATATATTTATTCAGAAGAGTAAAAACCTGTGCTAACAAGACTATTCCACACTCCTTTCTGCCAAAAGATTGATGCTGAACATTATAAATTCACATTTATTTGACTGAAGTGAAACAAGTGTCACATAAATCTGGGAAATATTTAGGGTAAGATTGCGTTGAAACAAATTGCTTGATCTGGAAAAGATTTTTTTCCTGAAAGCATTGAAAACCTCATCTTTGAGCCAGAGCAAGTATTTTATATATACTGTATAAAAACACAGGCAATCGATTCTCTTAACAGAGCCAAATTAAATTTGATTAAATATTTTAAGGCTCCTACTTACCATGCTTGACACACATTCTCAGCAAGTTTCTCAAATACTGAAATCATTAGCACAGAGTAATTTTACATTTGAATACATAAAAACAGTGTGAGGAGACAACTGCATGTAGACAGATAAAGGATTTTCCTCATTAATTCACTTGAACTGCCCTTTGTGTTGATTAAATTGATACATTAATTCTTGACTTAAACAGCCCTCTCTCTGGCAATTTTAGAAAGTGTTTCTCCTGACACTGCAGCTTCAGGCCCCCCTGTCCTCTCTAGTGCAGGAAAACCACAGGCACACACTTGGCGCCATCCCTGGCTATGTCCAATCAATAAGGACTTATTTCCTGTCCATTTACTGAGGTCAACAGAAGTGAGTCTCATTAATTATTCTATGTTGGCAGCCTCAATATGCTTTCGGCATGACAAGTGAAACTGTTTGACCTTTTCCCCTAATTTGTTTATAGCAGTTCCAAAGAATGCATGTTCATTCAGCAATGCGGTAAACAACCAAAAAAAAAAAAAAAAGGCAACTAACAAATTTAGTTCTTTTAAAAATACAAGATATTTTTCCCTTGTCCCAGCCTCTATCCATCTAGTTGTTTTCTTCAAATGAAGAACAGTTTATTTTTTGAATTGTATCTCATGAAAATCTGGTCACAGCATAAACCATATTTTCTAAAGCAGATCTGGCCTCAGAGGGAGGGAAGCACTCCAGGGCCTCCAGTGCTCTGTTTCCATGGTAATGACATAAGTCAATAGCTGAAGTCACACCTTTGCCAGCCTTGATTGCTTCTTGCAACTGTTAGAAAACACATGCATAATAAAATCAGTTTTGACTATACTCCGTATACAATTATTTCTAAAGATAACAGTAAGAATTCAGTATTTCCATTACCTTGAGGTAAAGAGGGCAGCTAAAATCAAATCACTCAGAAAGCTCTCTCATACTACTCGCAAATATTAAGCTGCTCTACTTCAGCTCCTAACTACAATAAAACTTCAATCAATTTAAACTATAACACTACTTCCTGATAATTCAAAATAATAAGACTTACAACATGCACGCAACAAAGACAGGAGGTTTTTACATATCTGGACCTGTCCCTAACCAGAAAATTTTTGTATAATATACTAAGCCAACATCTCAACAAAGCACTTATTTTCTTGTACTCCATATGTGGGTATCACAGGTCCAAATGGATTTATAAATACACATTTTCATATTTGATATATATTATATTATATATTTTATAAATACATACTTTCATAGTTCATAAATATATGATTCCAGATTTCTTGTAAGCAGACTAAGGAGGATATGCACTCATGTCTCCATCTTTTATATATTTTATTAATATTGCTCTGTTTGCTCATTATGTGTTAAAATTCGTTATAGTGGACAACAGCAAATTACCTCAGTAAAATACAACTTAAACCCAAGTCTGCCATCAATTCTGCCATGCAAACTCAATGCACTCAGTAGGGATGGTGACTTTGAGGATGGAATACGGCTCCAATTTGCATCGTATTAAATAGCAAAAGTTTCCATGGGATAATAGACATTTTCTGGCAAACTGCTGGAGAGAAGTGCAAAACTTGGGTGGAATGTCAGGCAACATTTGTATGCTTTTTATGAGACTTTACATTTTGTGGAAGTTCTTTAAAGTGGTCTTATGTTAAAATGTATTTAAAATTGTTTTTATGATGAAAAGCATCCTGAGAACATCACCAGAAAAAGGTGAAACTATATTTATACAAATTTTTATTGTTTTATTGCCTTTAATATGTAATCTTCACAGCAATCCCAATCCAACAGCTAGATGAGTGAAAGGACAGGAATCAAACCCAGGTCTCTTATCTATTTGTCTTAGGGTATGTCTACACTGCAATTAGTCACCTACAGCTGGCCCGTGCCTGCTGACTCTGGCTGATGGGCTATTTAACTGTGGTGTAGACATTCAGGCTCAGGCTGCAGACCAAGCTCTGGGACCCTCCCACCTTGCAGGGTCCGACAGTCTGGGCTCCAGCCTAATCCTGAAGGTCTTCACAGCAATTAAACAGCCCCTTCACCCGAGTCAGCTGTGTGCCTAATTGCAGTAGACATACCCTTAGGTATTTATATGGCCCCCATCCCCGCAGTATCTGAATGCTTCACAATCTTTAATGTATTCTACATGGTTTAATGGTAGTGTCTCATTGTCATTGGATCAACCTATCAAATATAGAGCTTTTATTAAATACATATTAATATTGTATCTAAAATTATTATGGAAAATAAATCTTTTAAAGGAAATTTTACTGCAATATATTACAGTACACATCACCACAAATCACTTCTATTCAATATTATTTACATCAATATAACATTAACACATCTAGTTTAAATGATATGGAAATATTTGAGAACCAGAACTGTAAGTCATCCATTTTATATAGGCAGTTGTATTTATATATAAATGATTGACTTTTCTTATCTAAATACATACATAGTAAAGTTGATTCATTGTATGTATTTGAGAATGAAATCAATTGAAAGCATATTACAGTACTTTAGTGTTCAAATCCCAGTTCATAAAAAATGTATTCCCCACTTAAGTTAGAGTTTTCATGTACTGTGCTTTGGAGAAGTACTTCTCCTGAAGCAGAAGTGCACTGTACTGTTTATTCAACACCTTTTCCAATATCTGTAAATCATCCACATATCCACAGTCATGAAGAATGGACGGAGTCTCTAGTGAGAAAGAGTAATTTTAATAGGATAGGAGGGTTCTTTGGTTGACCCAGCCTATGAGCAAGTGTTAGAATTTGCATGATGATGCTAAGGTTGTGTTGACTTACTGAAGCTCATCAACACTATCCAGGGTATTAGAGATGCAGAAGAAGATTGCTGGCAACAGTGGACCAGAAAGAAGAAATCCTGCAGGGAAACTTTAGGGACAGTCAAGCTCAGAGAGGAAGCTTAGTTTGAGGTTTACATTCTATTATTGGTTTTCGGGTACTAATAAAGCCAAACCCCAGAAAGGGGAAGAGTTTGGAAACTAACATAGGGTCTGCACATTGTTAAAGGCAGAGTGAGAACTCAACCCATTCAAAGGTATGCCATGTATAATTACTTATGTGTATACAGTGCCTTGCAACCAAAAGAATACCAAGCTTATTACAAACTACTCACATAAGAATTACCATACCAGATCAGACCCATCCACTACCAGATGCTCCAGAAGGTGAAAGAAACCCCAAATAGGGTAATAACAGCATAACCAGCTCATTGGGTAAGTTTCTTCTTAACCCCATCAGTTATTTGGCTCATGGGGCCAAGATGAAAGATGATGGCTTATAGTCCTTAAGAACTTTTAAAAATTCTTAGGAATATTTGTTATTCATATAAACGCTAATCTCTGGCCTCAACAGTGACTTGCAGCAAGGAGTTCCAACTTCTTTTTATCAGTTTTAAATTTAATGTCTTTCAATTTTGTATTATGGGGAAACAGGAGTTTCCAATATTATGAGACAGGATAAATAGAAGTGGCCAATTTTCCTTCTGTGTGCTATTCATTATTTTGTATGCTTCTATCATGTTCCCTCTCATTAACTTCCTTTCCAAATTAAAAATACAAATCTTTGTCATATTTCTTTATATGGAATATTTTTCATCTCTCTATTCATAGGATCACTTCACTCACTACTAAAAAACAAGAACCACACAGAACAACCAAACACTGAACTACAGAATAGGACTGGAAGTGAATATTGTATCCATTGCATTAAAACTACTGGGGAAACTTTAGATATATAAAATGCAATTACCCAAACTGGATATTGCCCAGGCATTGGGGCTAGTGCCCCTACTCTATTCTTCCAAGAGGTGCCACAAGATCTTTAAGATCACAAACAGAAGGGATCCCACCTTTAAATCTCACCCAAAAGACAGCTCAGTGTTCCAGAACATCATGTTAGGATATTGGTTTAAAAGAGATTTGAAGGAAAGAGTGCCACCCACTGAACTGCCAGAATTACTTTCTCAGCACCGTGGGTCTTCCCTAGAGGTACCCACATATTGACCAAGCTTGACTGCTTCATTTGCGATCTAATGAACTCAAAAAGCCCAAAGTGTTATTTCCGTAGGTGGCTATGTGTGTTCATTAAAAAAAATAATTTAAAAAACCTGCCCAAGTTAACTTATCCTCAATGTACAACAAGGCACTGAGAATAAATAACCTTCCTTCCTACTTTCCTCATAGAAGAACCCCATTCGTTTACCTCTTTTAAACAAAGCAATACCCCATAATCCCCTTTCTCCTGGCAGACCACCTGCCCTCTACTTCCTGTTCAACTCACAGTGCCACCAGCACTACCTTCCAGCTAGTTTCCACAACTGGACTCCATGCTGGTTCATCCTTTACCCCCAGTCACCAATGTCAGTGCAATTCATATCCTATCCCCCTTTCAGCCCCTGGTTAAGAAACCAGAAGGAAAAGGAGATCATTTGGAATGCAGTTTAAATGGATCAGGTTGGATTTCTGCCTGTTGTCAGGCAGCGGAGATTTGAGACTTGCTCCACCCAAAGTCATGATAGCCAGGTGTCACAAAGACATCTGTATGGACCAAAACAGGTATGTTTTGATTAACCATGGGCTTTACCTTACAGTGCCTGCCAACTGTATTCTTATGAGCTAGCAAGATTTTGAAACTACAAGAATTCTGTACTTGAGTGGAATACATGTGAAATCCAGGATACCAAGCAAACATTGTTATCAGTAGGTCATTCTTCACAGAAGATGGAATGCTAATCATTGTTACTTTCACTTTGTAGCATTAGTTTTTTTCAGCATTAGGGCACATTTAAAATGTAAGGGCTATTCAACATTGGGACTAACAATTTTAACAATGCCCACCTCTCTGCTGACTTGTCAAAAGTGTGCCAGTTGTGATGATAGTTGTTTCACACAGTGAGAAACAGACTTTTCAAACTGGCAGTTCATTTCACATAAGACACTGGCCAGCTATCAGATGGCAACAACCTTTGGATATTATCAGATTCAGCTGGATTTGAACCAGTGATATAGTGGTGCAAAAAAAAAATCAATATTCCTCATTCCAGTCACTCAAGCCATCCAGTCCTCCCTGTAAAAATGTCTATTCAAGATAAAACTGGCATATTTAAAGTGAAATTTTAAAAAAGAGATTAGGAAAGCTATCAGCCACAGCACAAAATGTAAGGGAAGTGGTAGGCCACCCAGAGCAATTATGTTGGATTCCTCTTGGAAGGAAGAGCTTATGCAAAAAGTCTACAAAAATAATAATTTTTTATTAAGAAAAATGCTGACACTGGAGAACCAGAAAATCATTTGCAGGAGAAAGGATCCTAAGTATTCCAACAGGTGGGGATGATCCAGAGCCTATCAAGTTTATTGAAAGATTTTCCCCTTAATTATTTCTTTTGTAATGTTTAGAAAGGTCCAGTTTTAAGTAAAGGACAGGACTTCTAGGAGAGAAGACTGCTGGTAAATATTCTGACCCAACCAGACTCATGTGGAGGAATAGACTTCTCCCAGCTTTGGGAGAGAGACTGTATGGAGATGTGAATATTTTGTTCTTTTACTCTGAGTAACAATGTAATGTCTAAAGTTCAAGAAAGAACTTTTGAATTAAACTAAATAGCTTTATGAAAAGAAAATATTAAGGTCTTAACATTTGTTTTCTTGTCAAACTCAGTTAATTATGATCTTGTGTATTTTCTGGGACAAGATGTCAGCAAACAAGTTCGGAGAAGATTCTGTGAACAATATCTAAGGAGAATGATCCTGTAATTAGATTTCCTGTTCAGGTCTGAGTTCCTCAAAGATCATGAGTTTCCTCTAATCCTGAACTAAGCCAATACATTCTGTTTGCATCTGAGGTGTTGGTACTTGCGGAAATAAAACAAACCTAAATTGATCAGTGGTCAAGAGACTAATGCATTAAGTGTTTCCAGTGTTCTTTGCTAGCTTTTCTAAATTTGTTTTCTCTCTTGTGGGAACATTCTGCCTCAATAAACATTTATATTTAGATTGCTAAAATGTACCTTGAAATGGCACCTATGAATGTTTTTTCTAGATTAATTTTCTACCTTGCCCTCCTTTTGCTTTTCAACCATCTTGGAATGTTTCAGCATTAACTGTTACATATTCGATCTGTTTTTGTGGCTTGACACACGGTTAAGCTCGTCCTCTTCTTTCCTCCCCAAATGGGAGCTGGACAATCATTTATTTATTTTAACTGCCTCACTTCATAATGTATAAACTGCTACAATCCAAAACTTTCCTTTGCCTTTCCCGGTATTATACAGAATAGGATGTCACTTGAATTGGAGGGCTAAGTGTAGCTTGCCCAATATTTGCTAACATACGTTTTGTATTGTAAAATAACAGTAAAAATAAAGATAAATGAATCTTTAACTACAGTGATATAATTCCCTGTACAGAAGTACATTAACAGAATGTTAAGTTTGAACAGTAGGGTGGTATTTCTTTTCCATCCATTCCATACTGAAATAAATGAGGTTTTCCCCCCTGAAACTTAAGAAAAAAGTAACATATAGGCAGAGACTAAGTCTGGAAAATTTCAGCCTCAAAGAAGAAAGTTTAGCACCTGGAAAAACAAAAAAGAAGAAGTTCGAATGAAATTGTTATGATATCTTGCTTTAGCAGTCACTCCAGCTATAACACTGTTTTAACAGCATATTTTATTAACATGTACAAGATATCATTTATCCATCTGCATTGATAAAGTGTGTATGTTCTTTAGAGGTTTCAGAAAACAACACGCCAACAACTCTTTGTGTCCTCTGTCTGATAGGCTAGCCTGATAGGCTTTGTACAGTAGTTTTAACACTGGAGTGATTTTAAAATCAGACACTAGGAAGTAAAGTATGTCTCTTTAAAAATCTATGCAACTTCATTTTATTGTACTTTTAATACAGTGCCAAAAGTTGCTGTTAGTGGTGGTCTTATTATCATCAACCCAATATTTACACTAACAGTCAGACACTTGTTTGTGTCTTAACTAAGACAACATTGGAGTGGATTCTATCCTATCAAAGTCTCTGGCAAACTCTCACTAGAGGCCTGCCTAAATAGATTAGATAGCTTTTCTACCTTTCATTATGATCCAGTCAAGACTGGTAGAGGAATAGGCATTTTTAAAAAAACCTAAAAGTCAAATAAATTATAGTGTCCTGCATAAAACACAAAGTTTAACAACTTAAAACAAAGTAGGAAACCTCTTATTTTGAATGGTTTTAGCATCCTCTTGGAATATTGCCAATTTAATTTAACAGATTCCAAAGCCCGAAGGGACCATTCTGAACATCTAATCTGACCTCTTGTGTAACACAGGCCATAGAATCTCCCCAAACTAATTCCTAGAGCAGAGTTTTTACAAATACATCCAATCTTGATCTAAAAATTGCCAATGATGGAGACTCCACCACAGCCCATAGTAAATTGTCCCTCACTGTGAAAAATGCACACCTTATTTCCAGTGTGAATTTTCAGTCTAGCTTCATTTTCTAGCTAATGGATTATGTTGTAACTTTTTCTGCTCAATTGAAGAGCCCATTATCTAATACTTGTTCCCCATCTAGGTACTTACAGACTATAATCAAGTCACAGTCACAACCAAGGTTTGACCTTATGGTTGGCGCATGCGTCAGGAGCCAGGCCGGGTTGAATACTGGGAGATTAGAGTCTGAGACAGGCCAGAGGGCAGAAAAAGTGTCAAGATTCAGGCAGGATCAGATTACCAAGAGATCAGAGCCAGGCAGTAGGAGCAGGTAGTTCAGAGGAGACAGTCCTAAGCAGGGGAAACCCAAGTGCATGGACAACTTCTTGTTCGTCTGCTTGGTTTAAACAGAAACAGGGAAGAAACTGAGACCCCCAGAGTTTTACCAGTCAGGTCCCAGAACTGGAGTCCTCGATCAGTGTTGAACTTGTAGTTCTGGTGATTGTTAACAGGTCACTGAGTGACAGGTTGGAATTTACTGGCTTCTAAGGGTATCTCTACACAGCAACTAGACACCCATGGCTGGCCCAAGCCAGCCAGCTCGGGCTTGGGATGCGGAGCTTTTTCATTGCTGTGTAGACTTCTGGGCTCAGGCTGATGCCTGGGCTCTAGGACTCTGTGATGTGGAAGCATCCCAGAGTATGGGCTCCAGCCCAAGTACAGAAATCTATACAGCAATGAAACAGCCCTGCAGCCCAAGCCAATGTTAGCTGGTGTGGACCGATTGGAGGTTTCTTTGCTGTGTAGACATACACCCTAAGAGCCCAGACCTGTGATCCCTGACTGCATCCCTTAACTTTCTCTTTGTTAAGCTAAATAGATTGAGTTCCTCGAGTCTATCACTATCACGGTAAGGCATATAATCAGAGGACAAAAACGAGGGTGGGGTAAGACAGGCTTTGTCTGTACTGCACTTTCGTTGGTAAAACATTTGTCATTCAGGGGTGTGGAAAATAACACACACAACTGAGCGACAAACATTTTATGAAGAAAAGCGCCGGTGTGAAAAAGCGCTTTGTCAGCAGAGCTTTCCTTCCAATAAAGCTAATGCCACTCGGTGGAAGTTTGTCGGCTAGAGCGCTCTCTCCTGCCAACAAACAGCAGCTACACTGCACGCCTTTTAGCAGCGTAGCTGTGTCACTGAAAGGTGCATAGTGTAGACATAGCCTAAGACCGACTGCAGAAGTGTTAATGAGCCACTCTACCTTGAATGATCCCTTAGAATATGTGCTAATATGTGCTACTTATTCTAAACAATTTGTTCCACCTTGCATTTCGCTGTGAAACTCGGGAGCACCTAGACCTGAAGACAGTGCTCTGTGTGGCTCAAATCTTCTCTCTCTCACTAACAGAAGTTAGTTCAATAAAAAGATATTACCTCATCCTTCTTATCTCTCTCTACTCCTACTCTATATTCCCCTGTTTAAGCACCCAATGATCTTGAATGCTTATGGATCAATGTCCTAACAGATAAAACAGAAGATGGGGTTTTAGTTGGTGTCTGCAGACCACCAAATCACATTAGGGAACAGGATGACCACCTCCTGAAGCACCAATGTATAATGAGTAGGGAAAAAAAGCTGTGAGATCATGGGGGACTTCAATTTGAATGACATGCCAGAGGTCTCATGCTGTCAGTACTAAAACATCCTTGGAATTTCTAAACATTATACATGACAATTTTCTAACTCAAGAAGCATCGCAGCCAACATGGGGAATTCATTATTAGACCTTGTCCTAACAGATTAAGAGGAAGTGATCACAGAACTAAAAATTAATGGTATCTTAGGTACAAGTGATCATGACTTTATTGCATTTAAAACGTGCACACAGAATAAAGTCCAGACCAGTAATATGTATACTTGGTGCTTCACTAGGGCCAATTTAAAAAAAAATATTATGCATCAGATCAGCCGTGAGGAAGAATTTCATCAGAAAAATGTGAATGATAATTGGCAATCTTTTAAGAACACCTTACTAGATGCACAAAAAGTCACAATCCCACAAACAAGAAAGAATGCTGTACTGGTTCAAAAGCAGAACTGGTTCAGAGGGGAAGTAAAGGCAGCTGTAAAAAATAAAATAAATATATAGATATTATGACAAAGTTCCTCCTCTACCCTGGTGGGTCCTGTGCTTATTGGCAGATTTGCTCACCTCAGTGATCTTCCCCTCTGGTGGAACCCACAGTCTGGGTCAACTCCTCCTGTGTCTGATTAGGAATTGGGAGGTTTGGGGGGAACCCGGGCCCACCCTCTACTCCGGGTTCCAGCCCAATGCCCTGTGGATCGCAGCTGTCTATAGTGCCTCCTGTAACAGCTGCATGACAGCTACAACTCCCTGGGCTACTTCCCCATGGCCTCCTTCAAACACCTTCTTTATCCTCACCAAAGGACCATCCTCCTCGTGTCTGATAATGCTCGTGCTCCTTAGTCCTCCAGCAGAACACCCTCTCACTCTCAGCTCCTTGCACCTCTTGCCCCCAGCTCCTCACATGCACACCACAAACTGAACTGAGTTCCTTTTTAAACCCAGGTGCCCTGATTAGCCTGCCTTGATTGGCTGCAGGTGTTCTAATCAGCCTGTCTGCCTTAACTGGTTCTATGAGGTTCCTGATTACTCTAGTGCAGCCCCTGCTCTGGTCACTCAGGGAACAGAAAACTATTCACCCAGTGACCAGTATATTTGCCCTCTACCAGACTCCTGTACCCCACTGGTCTGGGTCTGTCACAATATACATACACACAACAAATCGAAGAAAGGGGAAGCTGATAGTACTGAATATATATTCAAAAGTTAGAAATTCTAGAAAAATGCTAAGAGAAGCACAGTGGTGCAAGGAGAAAGGCCCAGCAGGAACAATGACAATAAGGAGAAGTCTTTAAAATATATTAGGAGCAAAAAGAATCCTAACAATACTATTGGTCCCTTACTATGTGGAAATGGTAGAATTATCAATACTAATGAAGAAAACAGAAGTTTTCAATAAATATTTCTGTCCAATATTTAAGGAAAACACAGATGATATAGGCTCATCATACAATGTCAACACTCTTTTCATTCTTCTAGTATCTCAGGAGAATGTTAAACAGAAGCCACTAGAATTAGCCATTTTTATAGCTGCACGTCCAGATAACTTACATTCAAGAGTTTTAGAAGAGCTGGCTGAGGAGTTCACTGAACCATGAATGTTGATTTTCAATAAAAGGGTAGGAGTGCTGGGGAGCTTCCAGAACACTGGATGACAACTAATATGCCAATTTTTCAGAAGGGTAAATGGGATGACCCAAGTAATTATAGGTATGTCAGTCTGACATCGATACTGGGCAAGATAATGGAATGGCTGATACAGGACTCAATAAAGAATTAAAGGAGGGCAATGTGATTAATGCAATCAACATAGGTTTATGGAAAATAGATCCTCAAACCAGCTTGATACTGTTTTTTTGATGAGATTACAAGTTTGGTAGATAGAGGTAATAGTGTTAACAGAATACACTTAAAATCTTGTGAGGCTTTTGACTTGATATCATACCATGTTTTGATTAACAACTAAAATGATATAAAATTAACATGGCACACATTAAATTGATTAAAAATTGGCTACCTGTTAGATCTCAAAATATAATTGTAAATGGGAAATCATCATTGAGTGGGTATGTTTTCACTTTGGTCCTGCAGGGATAAGTTATTAGCCCTATGCCATTTAAAATGTTTATTAATGACCAGGAAGAAAATATAAAGTCACTGATAAAGTTTGCAGATGACACAAAAATTGGTAGAGTCGTAAATAATAAAGAGGACAGGAGTGATATGGATGAGTTGGTAGACTGGATGCACACAAACAACATGCATTTTAATAAGGCTAAATGAAAATGTATACATCTAGGAACAAACAATATGTGCCATACCTACACAATGAGGGATTCTATCCTGGGAATTATAGGCCTGAATATCAGTGACTCTGAAAAAGATTTGGGAGTTGTGATGAATAATCATCTGAACATGAACTCCCAGTGTGACTCTGTGATGATTTTATATCATTCTAGTTTTTTAATTAAAATGCAGTGCAAAGTCAAATACCTTACAGAAGTCTAAGTATATCACATAACACTATTACCTTTATCGACCAAACTTGTAATCTCACCAAAAACAGATAGCAAGTTAGTTTGACAGGATATACATTCCATAAACCCATGTTGATTGCATTAATTATATCATCCTCCTTTTGATTATTTATTAACTGAGTCACATATCAGCTTCTTCATTATCTTGCCTGGATCAATATGAGACTGACAGGCCTGTAATTGCTTGGGTCATACCATTGATCTATTTTTAAATATTGGCACATCAGCTTTCTTCCAGTGTTCTAGAACTTCTTCGGTGTTCCAAGACTTATTCAAAATCAACATCAATGGTCTAGTGAGTTCCTCAGCCAGCTCTTTTAAAACTTTTGGATACAAGTTAACTGGAACTGCTGATTTAAAATGTCTAGCCTTTAAATATTAGGCATTTAAAATATCCCATTCAAAAGGAGCTCTTTTTTAGATTTACACATTATTTGATTACAGGGATCAAAGGAATTAGTAACAATGGCTACACCAATCCTGCTGAGACAAAAGTTTAATGAAAAAATATTGTAGGTGCTAAGCTCCGGGTAAGAATTAGAATCCTTCATTCTTTCTACTTCATTGCTTTTTTGGGAGCAAATTAGTAAATAGAATGCACCGCAGTTCCATGGACTGAACATTGATGATTCTTTGGTATTTAATAAAGTGGAACACTGTAGGACTATTGTTATGTGCAGCATAAGATTGCAAAACTGTTCTGTGACAGTGCTGTAGTGCATTAATGCACAGACTATGGTAATCAATTCTGAATTTTGGGGAGGGTGGTTGCTTCTGACAAGACTAAGTTCATTATAATATTATTGTTATTTATTATTTGCATGATGACGGTAGGGTATCTTTAAGAACTCATTTCCTTAAATGTCACCTTTCTCCACTTTTTCTTTGGCTCTTTCCACCTCACATCTTAAACCAGTATATTAGTCTCATGCAGTGCAAGAGCTGCTGGGTACATCATTTCTCAGATGACCTATTTCCAGTACAGGTACAAAATCTGTTTCTCATGTTAACATCCTATAAGTACATTGCTTCATACACAAACCAATAAACTCACAAAGTATATAAACACTGTGTGACATGCCATATTTCCCATGCCAGTTTGAAAGAAAGCAATCTGCAGCAGAGCAAATGATAAGATCACATGTCAAGATTTAAAAAAGCCCTACTCTGCTTAATTCCATCCCCTCAAGAAATGGCATCAAGGAAAATGCCCATTCCCTTCTGTAATACCATAATAATTGGTGGAAAAATTCATAATGTATTTCAAAGGCCAGAGAACTCTGAGGTAGGGGTCTAGAGTTCTACTCCTTGCTTGGCCACTGAGCTGTTGTGTGACATCAGACAAGTAACTTCTACTGTCTGTGCTTTGGTTGCCCCTACAACTGTTTGTCTGTCTGGTCTAGTTAGACTAAATTATTTGGGGCAGGAACCCTCTCTTAAAAAGGTATTTGTACATTGTCTCTAGGAGATACTGTAATACAAATAATAAATAATTCAACAGGGAAGCTTTGTTTTGGTAGAACTGTATTACTTACTATGCATGGTAAGAAAAGGGTAAAGCAGAAAAAGGTGATTCTGGTAAATGACTGAGATGTTTTGTCATAATAAGAGAGAGAAATGAGGGTGAGACAAAAGGATTTTCCCCAGATTCATTGATCTGATGTCTTCAGCAGTGATACAAGTGGCACCTGCTTAAGTCTTATTACTACTCTCTTTTGTGCTACTTGAGGCACTTAATATTAAAACAGAGGTAGAACTACTTTTTCATCTCAGGAAGAGACTTTCATACAATACGACGGTGGATCAATGATTTGTCTGGATGTCGTAGTGATGGTGTAAAAAAAAACAACACACACAGGGCATTCAGAGACTGATTAACAGCTGAGTGAGAAAATGCTTTTTGCAATATCAAAGTTTTTGTGATAGTAAGATTGATATATTGGAAAAACAGACTAAAAGTTCTGTAGAATGAAACGAAGCCATTGGCATGGAAAACTAAGACCCAATTAAATTAATGAAAAGTATTTCCTCTTCCTGTCAGATGCCCAACTACATTTACTAGTGTCTCTGATGCATCACATGGACATTCTTCTTTGATCAGTGTAGACATAGGGCTACAACTTTAAAACACTGTGCATCAAATGTGCAAATCAAAGTGCAGACAGAGACACAAGAATAAAAAGGTATAGGAGGCTGTTTTATGCCATGCAAAAATAAACTCCATGCCTAAAGCAGGCATGGGGAATGGGTGGATCTCATTCTTACTTTCATTCATGATTTTTAATTGAAAATTGTATGAATATGTAAAATATGCTTGAGAAGATCAACTAAGCAAACAGAATTACATATATCTGTGTGTATACATTAAAGTAGAAAAGATTTTATTAATTTAGTGAAAAAACAAATAGGCTACTTCAATATACTAAAACGGAAAATGATTTGTATAGACATTAAAATGGTATGTTTTTCTGATGTACTGTGGCCAGGTTTGTTATACTAACCTTAACAGAAGTAATATGGAGAAGAGCAACAAACATAATTAAAGTTATGGCAGAACTTCCAGTAGGATAAGATTTCAGAAGCTAGGATTATCTGAACTTTGAAAGGAGAAAGATGAGAGGGATCTTGACTGAGGTAGAAGCAGCTTGAATGATGCAGCAAAAACTGCCTAGTCCTTGTTTTTATCATCTCCAACAGTGTGAAAACAAAAGACAGGTTACTGAACTGAAGACAATAAGGAAATATTTCTTGGTACTGTAAATAGTGAACTTTGAAATTCACTCTCATTCAGGTAAAATTAGGGTAATTGGGTACATCTACACAGCAATAAAAGATCCTGTGACATGGCTATACCTGGCTTTGGTCAACTGACTCAGACTCACAGAGTTCAGGCTTGCAGGGATAAAAGGTGCAGTGTAGACATTCAGGCTTGGGCTAGAGCCTGGGTTCTGAAACCCTGCAAGTGTGGAGTGTCTCAGAGCCCGGTCTTCAACCCGAGCCCAAATGTCTACACTACAGCCTGAGCCCTGTGAGCCCAAGCCAATTGATCTGGGCTCTGAGACTCAGTGCTGTGGGTTTTTTACTGCACTGTAGATGTACCTATTAAGTCATATACTACAGCTAGATTTACCAAAATGATAGGATAATTTCATTATCACAATCAAATTTATGACATTTGCAGCTAAGCAAGCCACATTAACACAAGGCTAATCAAATCTCATGCCACCAGGTTAAACCCAAGCACATGAAGGGTAAAGGAATTCCCTTTCCCACTTAAATGAACGTTACAAGTTGTCTAGGTGTATTATGGATTTTTCATCATCCTCTGAAGGAACAGATATTTGGAACTGCTGAGAACTATGTGGGAATACATAGACAAAGCCATATGATCCAGCACAGCAAATTTTATGTTAATTCTCTTATTTTACAGCTACAGAAATACTGTTGTGACAATAGAACAGAAGTGCAACAATTCAAAGGAAAAAGCTATAGAGTTTTTATAAGACTAAGTAGTCACCATAGAAATTTCTCAGAGATGGATAGCTGAACAAAAATTCATTTTGGTTCTTTTAGAAAATTAATAGCAATTGAGAAAGTTGTCTGTTACAGTTGTCCCCCTGCTAGCATGTTTTTTTCCCTCCTCCTTTCTGTTTGTCCTGCGTGGCCGCCCCTCCCGGCCATTGTGCTAACTAAAGTCACAGCCCTATTCATAGGGATGGCTTGTACAGACTAACTGGAGCCACTGCCCTGCCTAGGGAGGGG
>NC_133771.1:85094397-85096701 GCF_003597395.2 Chelonoidis abingdonii
CCACTACCTGCGTCTGACGAAGTGGGTATTCACCCACGAAAGCTCACGCTCCAAAACGTCTGTTAGTCTATAAGTGCCACAGGATTCTCTGCTGCTATAAAAAGGATGATTAGTTTAAGTAACAGTAAACTCAACTACAGAAATAATCTATAACTGGTTAGAAAAGACACACATTTATAGAGTTTTTCGCATGGAACATTAGACTACATATTAATTTTCCTTTAGATACATACTATAGTTGTAACAGTAAATCAAAGTATGAATTGTATCTCCTTGCTAGTTTTCCATCCGTCCTAGGAGACATCAATCAAAACTAATCATTCATAACCATAAAGCTATTCAGCCTCTATTCAGTATCAATGGGAAATTAAAAATAATGTAATTTGTTAAAGACATTCGTGATTCAGATATATCTGGGGGTAACTAGCTGAAATCTCATGATCTTGCTAAGATTCAACCTGAACAATCAGCTTCTTTCCTACTTTAAGACTGACAGGATGCGATATGGAGCCTGTCACCTCTAGGTCACTGTGACCAAAAGTTACCATCTGAAGTCTCTTCCGTGATAGATGTGAAAGTGGTGTCAGTCTACTTTGTAGCTGATGGTTTCCATGTTGCAGCTAGCAACTATATTGAAGTGTCCACAGAGTAGTCAAAGACTGAATAGGGATGGAAATTCAACTATCCTTATGTTCCTATATGTGGTGCCTCCAGTACCCAGAGATAAAATACAACAGAACAAAAAATTAAATCCATGAAAATAGGTTTTAGAAGTTCTAAACAAGGACCACAAATAGGGAAAATATAAATATATTCATATTGGTGACTCCTGTTGTCTTAACCTGGAGCCCTGCTTACTCCTCCCACTGTCATTCAGTCTGGATGACTTCTAAATCAAAAACTTGGCACTTCAAGTGAAGTACAAGGTACCTGTATCATGATAGTTCAATTCCATTATGAAAGGGTCTGAAAGAGCTCTATCCAGTTCCTAGGGTGGATTGGTTTTATTTACAGCTATATACTTGAGTGAAAGATTGCATGCATATTAGTGTGAAGATTCCCCTACTGTGAGAGATACCCTATGGGCCTCAATTTTAGCTTGTGCAAGGAAAGGGAAGGTTTTTGTGTTTAGTTCACAAAAAGGCTGTAATGGAGAGGAGTGTAGGGAGCAGCTGCCAGGAGAGGGAAGACTCCCTTTTACCTATGACATGGGGATGAGGTGCGAGGCAGAAAAGGTAAGAGTGCATAACATCACTGTAAAGACATCATGATCAGCAGTTCCGGATTAAAGAATTTTGGACCCTGTGCACTATAGAAATTGCTCCTCCTGCCAATTCACTCAAATTTGGCTTGGCTGCCCCACCATCATGACAGAGGGGCAGCCAGGTCAAAATTAAGCGGTGCTAGGACCCTGCTCTAACTCTGCTCCAGTTGCTGCCAGCCTTGCATGGCATGAACAGGGGCTGTTCAGTAAAGTGCTCCTGCCTCAAATATATCCTACCTCACATCCAGACACCTGAATGTCCCTACGACTCCACATATATCCCAACAACCCTAGGCGCCGAATTTCTAATGTGCCAGGGGCTGCTCCCCCCAGCTCCACTTCAGGTCCAGCCCCCACTCCACCCCTTCGTCCAAGACCCCACTCCGCCTCTTCTTCTTCCTGCTCTGTTCTGCCCCCTCCCCGACCACACTCGGCCGTAACTCCTCCCCTCTCCCCGCCAGCACCTCCTGCACACTGTGGAACAGCTGATCGTGACATGCGGGAGATGCTGTGGGGGGAAGGGGGAGGCACTTGGGGAAGGGGGAGGTGCTGCTGGGGGACTGCTGGTGGGTGACAAGCACCCAGCTTTTTTTTCAGCACCCACGGAGTCAGCGCCTATGCAACATAACCCTCCACCAGCCCATACTTACCCTGACAGCCCCACACACATCCCAGTAGCCCTGACACATAACTTGTTCACCTCCACCACCTTGAACACCTTCCGCTCACGCCCAACACTTCACTCTACAGTCCCCCAACACTACACCAGGGCCGGCTCCAGGCACCAGCTCAGCAAGCAGGTGCTTGGGGTGGCCAAGGGGAAGGAGCAGCACATCTGGCTCTTCAGCAGTGGGTCCCTTGATCCCTCTCGGAGGGAAAGACCTGCCACCGAATTATTGCCGAAAAATAAAGCGGCATGGTGGAACTGCCGCCGATTGCGATGGAGGCTTTTTTTTCCCCCTGCCGCTTGGGGCAGCAAAAACCCTGTAGCCAGCCCTGTAGCCCACTAACGTGCCACCAGCCCCTCACTCACCACCCCC
>NC_133771.1:85098825-85116677 GCF_003597395.2 Chelonoidis abingdonii
GCTCCCCCCAGCTCCACTTCAGGTCCAGCCCCCACTCCACCCCTTCGTCCAAGACCCCACTCCGCCTCTTCTTCTTCCTGCTCTGTTCTGCCCCCTCCCCGACCACACTCGGCCGTAACTCCTCCCCTCTCCCCGCCAGCACCTCCTGCACACTGTGGAACAGCTGATCGTGACATGCGGGAGATGCTGTGGGGGGAAGGGGGAGGCACTTGGGGAAGGGGGAGGTGCTGCTGGGGGACTGCTGGTGGGTGACAAGCACCCAGCTTTTTTTTCAGCACCCACGGAGTCAGCGCCTATGCAACATAACCCTCCACCAGCCCATACTTACCCTGACAGCCCCACACACATCCCAGTAGCCCTGACACATAACTTGTTCACCTCCACCACCTTGAACACCTTCCGCTCACGCCCAACACTTCACTCTACAGTCCCCCAACACTACACCAGGGCCGGCTCCAGGCACCAGCTCAGCAAGCAGGTGCTTGGGGTGGCCAAGGGGAAGGAGCAGCACATCTGGCTCTTCAGCAGTGGGTCCCTTGATCCCTCTCGGAGGGAAAGACCTGCCACTGAATTATTGCCGAAAAATAAAGCGGCATGGTGGAACTGCCGCCGATTGCGATGGAGGCTTTTTTTTCCCCCTGCCGCTTGGGGCAGCAAAAACCCTGTAGCCAGCCCTGTAGCCCACTAACGTGCCACCAGCCCCTCACTCACCACCCCCAGGACCATCTTGACAACTCATTGACACCCCCACTCCATCCCCTACCTCTTAGTACTTTGCTCTCATTCCAGGAGGCTCCTCCCATTCCTAGCCCACTCACTCCCATAGCCCACCCTGTACTCTCATGGGTGGGTCAAATTTGAATGAGTGGCGTTGCCAGGTCACAACACCAGAGCCCTTTAAATCCTGCTCGCAGCTCGGCACCAGGGCTGGGGCCGAGATTTAAAGTGCTTGGAGTTCCCACAGCTGCGGTGAGCCCACAGATCTTTAAATTCCCCCCCACAGCTCCAGTAGCCGGGCTAGGGCTGGGATTTAAAGGGCTCAGAGCTCCCCGCCACTGAACCCCGGGCCCTTTAATTTGCCACTGAACCCTGAGCTGGGAGCCCTGGGTTGATTTAAAGGCCCTGGGGCTCCCAGCCACAGCCGGTGGGTGCCCCAGGGCCTTTAAATCTTGAGAGGCCCTGCCTCTTCCGGTTGAGGCCATGCTCAGGACTCCAGCAGTACTGGTAAGTCCTGTAAGTTACTTTCACCCCTGAATGCCACTTACTCAAAATTTGGCCACTCTACCTCTCAGTCATGAAAATCTGGCATATTGGGTCTCAGGATGACCCACCCAAATCCAGTGGTTGAGTCCACCCCTGAGATGGGGACCTTGTGCAGGTGCATTGAGTGCACATTGGTTAATTTGGGACTGATTATTAGGAGGCAGCCTGAGAATGATTAGCTTAATGAAATACAGAGAACACAAAAGCAACAAACTCCTTGGAAGAGAAAATATTTAAAATGTTTTAAGTCTGAGGAGGCAAGAGGGATAATGAAAGTAACAACAGTAGTAAAATGGCTAATTTTGATACTTAGTGTTTAGTTTAATACAATTGGTTCCCTATATCAAGTAGCCCCTCTGGAACACCTTAGCTTAACCATCTGGCACTATCATTGTCAGGACACAGGACCAGACTGATCAATGATCTAAGCTGGTATGACAGTTCCTATGTGATTGGATCATCCTAATTGCCTACTCTTTGTTACAGAAAGTTAAAATGTCTCAGATAAATCTTTGACTATAATGAAAAAAGCTTCTCTGGAATCTAAAACGTAAAAATTAAAGCATTACATTTAAAATAAGATACAGCCTTAATTTAATTTACTCACCTTAGTAAAGTCCATTAAATTCCCTTTACTTTGTGCCTTAAACATAAAAAGAAAGATTAACATAAAATGTTATCTGTTACCGACTGTTATTTTTCTAGACCTTCTGCTTCTCTGTAAGAAGAATGAAAAATGTAGTGAGCTATACATTATAATTAATATTTTAAAATTAACTAACTTCCTTAAGATTCTGAATTTTAAAAAAAACAAATGAATATTTATTAGCTGAATGCCTTATTACAACATAGAAAGAGATTTCAATGGACACAGGCACATCTTTGGATATCTACGACGTTCAAAAGTTCTATCTAGATTAGAATACAGCTGATTCTTCAATTAAAAACATTTTAGACACAAGTAACAACTTCCTTCAAAATCTTGCTCCTCATATGGATTGAGAAAACCCGAGATCCTGAATACAGTGTTCTTCTGCCCAACAATAAAGGGATCAGAGTTAACAATAAACAAAATCAATAATAATTAAAAAAAACAAAACAAAACAAGAACTAACCCCATCCAGGAACAGCTAGCATGTACACAGGGGGGAAAAGTCTAGACTCGATCATTTTAAAGAGATAATTTCAAAGAATGTCAAAGCAGTAGACCTAAAATTAGAGCTCACAGCTGTGTTTTGGTTTGGAATCATGAATATAAACACAGTGTCATCCCTTTGCTCCTTCTCTGTGCTGTACTGATAAGTAATCAGGTATCAAAATATACAAGAATATTCTCTAATATGTTCCAGAGAGGGTCACTCTTGTATATTTTTAAATTGTTCCAATTCATAAAAACCAAAGCAGATGCAAGATTCAAGGTGCTGGGCTTCAGTGTATTTTGTCACTAGGGCTACGTCTACACTGTGGGATAATATCGAATTAGCTATAATCGGTCTAATAAAACTGATATTATTAAGTCGACTGTGAGTGTCCACACTAGGCATGTTAATTCGATAGTCTGCGCCCATGCTCCATGGCTAGCGTCGATTTCTGGAGCGGTGCACTGTGGGTAGCCTTTCCGTAGCTATCCCATAGTTCCCAGTCTCCCCCGCCCCTTGGAATTCCGGGTTGAAAGCCCAGTGCATGATGGGGCAGAATTCACTGTCGCTGGTGGTTCTGGGTACAGCCTCCAGATGCACGGGCATGTAAACAGGAAAAGCCCGCAAACTTTTGAATTACATTTCCTGCTTTCCAGCGTCGAGCTCTGATCAGCACGGGTGGCGATGCAGTCTCAAATGCAAAAATAGCTCCAGCATGGACCGTACGGAGATACTAGATCTGATCGCTGTATGGGGAGAAAAAATCTGTTGAATCAAAGCTCCGTTACGAATAGGAAATGCCAAAGCGTTTGAAAAATAAACTCCAGGATACACAGCGCTGCGTGACAAGCGTAACGGGAAGCCAGAGACTCAAATGGACGCTCATGGAGGGAGGGAGGGGGTACTGAGGACTCCAGCTATCCCACTCTCCACAGCAGTCTCTGACACCTATTTGCATTCTTGGCGGAGTGCCCAATGTCTGTAGCTTTAAAACACAGTGTCTGCGTAGTTCACGGAACAGCTCATCAGTCTCTTTCCCCCCCCACACGTGAAAGAAAAGTAAAAGAAATCATTCCTTGACTACTGTAAATGTCACCGTGTGTGTCTTGAATGCTGCTGGTAGATGCGATGCTGCAGCAGTGAAGAGCAGTATCCGCTCCTCTCCCCCTCCCGGTGGTAGACGGTCAGCTAGTGAGTGCTCCTGCTGAGGCTGGCCGGGGGCGCCTGGGTAAAAATGGAATGACTCCCAATTTCTCCCAGTAGATGGTACAGAACGGCTGTAACTGTCTTCATCGTAGTAACTGGGGGCTGAACTTCATCAGCCCCTTCCCTCTCCTGTGTAAAGAAAGATTCTGAACTAACCGCAAGGGGTACTTTTCAATGGTGCTGCAAGCACTGGTGGATCACAAGGGACGTTTCACCCACATCCACGTGGGATGGCCAGGAAGGGTTCATGATGCTCGCGTCTTCAGGAACACTACTCTGTTTAAACGGCTGCAGCAAGGGAATTACTTCCCAGACCAGAAAATAACCGTTGGGAATGTTGAAATGCCTGTAGTTATCCTGGGGACCCAGCCTACCCCTTGATGCCATGGCTCATGAAGCCATACACAGGCAGCCTGGACAGTGGTCAGGAGCTGTTCAACTACAGGCTGAGCAAGTGCAGGATGGTGGTAGAATGTGCATTTGGCCGTTTAAAAGGACGCTGGAGATCATTACTTACTCGCTCAGACCTCAGCCAAACCAATGTCCCGTTTGTTATTGCTGCTTGCTGTGTGCTCCACAATCTTGTGAGAGTAAGGGGAGACATTTATGGCTGGGTGGGAGGCTGAGGCAAATCACCTGGCTGCTGAGTACGAGCAGCCAGAGACCAGGGCGATTAGAAGAGCACACCTGGAGGCGGTGCGCATCAGAGAAGCCTTGAAAACGAGTTTCAGCATGGCCAGGGTACGGTGTGACTGCTGTTTGCTTCCCCTTGATGAACCCTCGCCCTTGATTGACTCATTCCCTGTAAGCAACCCACCCTTCCCTTTGATTACAGCTTGGTGAAGGAAATAAAGTCAGTATCGTTTAAAAATCATTTATTCTTTATTAAAAGTAATTCTGTATCTTTTAAAAATCATGTATTCTTTCTTAATACTCATCCCTGTAAGCAACCCACCCTCCCCCTTTGGATGTATTCTTTATTAAAAAGTAATTATAAAAAAGAGGCAGAGAATTATCAAGGTATCCCTGGCTGCTGTGCTTTGGAAGGAGGGGAAGGGAAAGGCCATTAAGCACATTTCAGCGTAATTACAGCCTTTTGCTTGAACTCTCCAGGGGGTGGAGGAGTAGGCGGGTGCAGAAAGCCTTCCCCCACGCGTTCTTACACGTCTGGGTGAGGGAGATATGGGACGTGGGGGGCTTTGAGGGTGGTTATACAGGGGCTGCAGCGGCACTCTGCTACCCCGCTGCTCTTCCTGAAGATCCACCATGCGTTGGAGGATAACAGTTTGAGCACGCATCAGATCCAGCGTTGCATCTCGCCGCCGCTGATCTTCCTGCCTACACCTCTGATCTTCCTGCCTAACCCTCTCAGATCGTTCACTGGCATCTTTCCTGTAGTTTGCTACCACATCCTTCCAATCATTCTGTTTATCCCTCTCATTGCGTGTTACTTCCATAATTTCTGTGAACATTTCATCTCGCGTCTTCTTCTTCCTCCGCCTTATCTGAGCAAGCCTTCGGGATGGCGTAGGGATGCCTGAGAAATGTGCAGCTGCATGGGGAGGGAAAACAGGGAGATAAGTATGTAGAAAGATACATTTTACAGAACAATGCTAGTACTCTTTCACAGTGAATAACACTATCCACCTTACAGAGCACATGTGATTTCAATACAAGGTCGCATTTTGCATCGTTTAAATATTCAGTGTCTGTGTGACTGGTGTGGCTTATCTCACACACAGACGCAGGTCCGGGCACCCAACTTCCATGCGGCGATGGTAAGGCTTTAAAAGTTTGACTTCTCCACCGTTCATATACACAGTGATCTATGATGCCTTGTTCCTGTTAAGAGGAACCTGCAAACCCCAAACCCCCCTCTTTCCCATCCACCAACAGCGCATGGCTGCTATCATGTAAGATCGCTGCTAATGCTCACCCTCCTTCACCCCCCGCAACGCGTGGCTGGTAGCTGGGAAGATTCCTGCTCGCCAAACGCTGAAAACTCTGCGCTATCCTTCCTCCCATCCCCCCGCTCTGCCCAGTAGCAAAATCGCCATGTCTGCCCCCTATTTACATTCCTGAATTTCAACCAGGTAACAATGGATGATATCACTCTCCTGAGAATACCACCGCAGGATGCAGATCGTTTGTTTCTGGAATGCCATCAGTGCCCCGGGCTATACGCAGCCGCGCTATGTGAAGCAATGATTCCTAATTACTTGATAAATGCATGGCGTGGAAAAGTTTCCTACAATGGGGGACCGGATAAGGCTGCCTTGCCCAGAAATGTTATCATAAGGCTTTTTGAGTACCTCCAAGATCGATTCATGGAGATTTTCTTTGGAGGATTTTCGCTCCATCCCCAGACATGTTAACGAAATTTTCCTGTAACTTTAATGGCTGCGAGTGCGCATCACAAGCCCTGATGGCAATGCAATCAAAAAAAAAACCCCTTGTTTTAATCCGTGTTTGATATAGAATAAAGGTTCACTTACCAGAGGTCGCTTCCATGGCTTCACTGTCTGGGCTTGTGGCTTGGGAGGGCTGGGACTGTAATTCTGGGGTCTCAAAAAGATCCTGGCTGTAGGGTTTACGGACTGCTGTGTGCTCTCACCAAGGTCTTCTTCATCTTCATCTTCCTCCCCATCTTCCCCCTCCGCTAAATCCTCAGACACGGTTGATATTTCAAGCCCGAAGTCTGAATCCAGGGACAGGGGTGGGGTACTGGTAGCGCAGCCCCCCAAAATTGCATGCAGCTCAGCATAGAAGCGGCATGTTTTCGGCTCTGAGCCTGACCTTCCGTTTGCTTCTCTGGTTTTCCGGTATAGCCTGTCTGAGCTCCTTCACTTTTACTCTGCACTGCACGGAGTCCCTGCTGTGCCCTTTTTCAGTCATAGACTTTGAAATTCTTTCAAATACTTTTTCATTTCGTCTTTTGGAACGGAGTTCGGTGAGCACTGAATCCTCACCCCAGATAGCGATCAGATCGAGTACCTCCTGTGTGGTCCAAGCTGGTGCTCTTTTTCGATTCTCAGGAGACTGCATTGTTACCTGTGCTGATGAGCTCTGCGTGGTCACCTGTGTGTGCTGAGCAGAGCCTCACGCTGGCCAAACAGGAAATGGAATTCAAAAGTTCGCGGGGATTAGGGGGGTTTTCCTGTATACCTGGCCAGTGCCTCAGTGTACTGTCCGCTGCTATCATGAGTGCCCCTGGGAGAAAATTTCTGAAAGCAAAATTGGGATTGACTCACTTGGGACTGAGTCAATCGCTCCCTTATGGTTTCTAAAAAATAGAGTCCGTCCTGCCTGGACTCATAAGGGGCAAGTGCTGGCTGCCTCCAAGTGCCTCCTCCCCCAGTATTGTATCTCACTAACAAGTCTCTGTTGTTTATCCTCTTGTATTCCTTACAACTTCATGACCCAAATGTGGGTCATGAAGGGGGGGGCAGGGCACTGCCACGGTAGCCCAGGAAGGTTGGGAGAGAAGGGAAGCAACGGGTGCAGTTCTTGCGGGGGCATCCCCTGTTAATACTGACACAGAGCAGCTGTGCTCTTTCTACATACACTTGGGAGGAGGCTGAAGGCAGGACGGACTCCATTTTAGAAAAACCAAATGGATTGACTCAGTCCAAGTGAGTCAATCCCAATTTGGCTTTCAAAAATTTTCAGCCAGGGGACTCATGATAGCAGTAGCAATGAGACTGTAAATAACCGTCAGGTCATTACAGTTTTCTTGCTGTAGACGGTACAGTAGTCCTACTGAACCATCTACTGCTGTCATTGAAAAGCAATTGGATACTGCTCTTAGCGCTGAGTATGCAGCATCGCGTCTCCAGCAGCATTAGTACACATAGGGTGACAATAAAAACAACCGGAATGGCCTCCAGGGTTCTTTTAACTATTTTATTTCACGTGTTGGCAATGGGGGAGAAAACTGAAAGGACTGCTGTTCTGTGTTTTCCCGCAGGAATGGCTGTGACATTTACCCAGAACCCCCAGACATTGGGCGCTCCCCAAGAATCAAATAGTTGTCAGAGCACTGCTGAGGACTGTGGGAAGCTGTAGTGCTCAGACCCCCTATCCCTTCAGTCCTCATGCAGTCCCTGACAACTTGAAATTCAGGGCGAATTAATGGTGGCGGGGGCGTTCTGGTAAATGTCTGTAGCAAACACAGTGTCTGGCGGGAAAACATCAGCAGACAGCTCTTTCGCAGTCCGTTTTCCCCCTCCTGGATTGCCCTTGCAGACACAATAGCAAGAAATCATGGAGCCTGTCCGGTTTTTAAATTCCCGTCACCGTATGTGTACTGAGATGCCTGGAGACAGAGGCGATACTCCAGCGCTACACAGCAGCATTCAATTGCTTTTGCAATGATAGCAGAGACGGTTAGAGTCGTTCAGTAGGTCTACTGCCGGAGCAAAATGTGCAATGGTGATATGACAGTCTCACCCTCTGGTTCTTCCGTAGATAGGACAGAACGGACTGAGTGCCCCTGGCTGAAAATTTTTGAAAGCAAAATTGGGATTGACTCACTTGGGACTGAGTCAATCCCTCCCTTTATGGTTTATAAAAATAGAGTCAGTCTTGACAAGAATAGGGTCAAGTGTATTAAAGAAGCAGTGTATCACAGCACAGCTGCTCCATGTCAGTATTCACTCAGGGGGTGCCCCTGCAACTACCGCACCCCTGTTGCTTCCCACCTTCCCCAAACCTTCCTGGGCTACCGTGGCAGTGTGCCCCCCCCCCCCCATTGTTGGCATGATGTTATGAAGAATGCAGGAATAAGAATCAGAGACTTGTTAGTGAGATAAAATGAGGGGGAGGCAGCCTCCATGGGCTATGACAGTCCATGCAGTTCAGAATCTTTTCTTTTACACAGGAGAGGGAGGGGCTGATGAAGTTCAGCCCCCAGTTGCTACGATGAAGACAGTTACCAGCCGTTCTGTACCATCTACTGGGAGAAATTGGGAGTCATTCCCATTTTTACCCAGGCGCCCCCGGCCAGCCTCAGCCAGGAGCACTCACTGGCTGACCGTCTACCACCGGGGAGGGGGAGAGGAGCGGATACTGCTCTTCACTGCTGCAGCATCGCGTCTACCAGCAGCATTCAGTACACACAGGGTGACATTTACAGTAGTCAAGGAATGATTTTTTACTTTTCTTTCACGTGGTGGGGGGGGAAGAGACTGATGAGCTGTTCCGTGAACCACGCCAGACACTGTGTTTTAAGCTACAGACATTGGGCGCTCAGCCAAGAATGCAAATAGTTGTCAGAGACTGCTGTGGAGAGTGGGATAGCTGGAGTCCTCAGTACCCCTCCCTCCCTCCATGAGCGTCCATTTGAGTCTCTGGCTTCCCGTTACGCTTGTCACGCAGCGCTGGTATCCTGGAGTTTATTTTTCAAACGCTTTGGCATTTCCTGTTCTGTAACGGAGCTCTGATTCAACAGATTTGTCTCCCCATACAGCGATCAGATCTAGTATCTCCCGTACGGTCCATGCTGGAGCTATTTTTGCATTTGAGACTGCATCGCCACCCGTGCTGATCAGAGCTCGACGCTGGGAAAGCAGGAAATGTAATTCAAAAGTTCGCGGGGCTTTTCCTGTTTACATGCCCGCTGCATCCGAGTTCAGATTGCGGACCAGAGCGGTCAGTGGTGCACTGTGGGATACCTCTCGGAGGCCAATAATGTCGATTTCCGTCCACACTAACTGTAATCCGAGTTGTTAATATCGAATTTAGCACTACTCCTCTCGTCGGGGTGGAGTACAGAAATTGATTTAAAGAGCCTTTATATCGATATAAATGACAACGTCGTGTGAACGGGTACAGCCTTAAATCGATTTATCGGCCATTAAACCAATTTAAAGGCGTAGTGTAGACCTGGTCTGGGTGATGCAGAGATCCATATTTTGCATATCATACACATTTTCTATATACCAAAATCCTTCTTATCTAGGACACACCTGTTTGTTTCTCACTCAATAGCTGCTAATGCTAGACCCAGAGCATTCCTGGTCAGCCATCCCAAAGCCTTTTCCCCAAACCCAGTTTTGTCATAGTTGCCCTGCCCAACTACAGTAGTCCCCCTCCCAAAGTCTGTGGAGGAAACAGAAGATTCCTGGCCCCTTACCACCCCTGTGCCCCCCCCCAAAAGGATGCAAACTCCAGTTATTAGGGAAGGCCTCTTCCCAAAGAAGGCAGGATGCAGAATGGAACCACTCCCTCACAATCTTCTGGAAATCTATTTGAGAAACGCAGACACAAACAGATACCCAAAAAGGAGAGGTCACACAACTGCTGCAAGGAGAAGACTCAGGGACTGGACTGGGAGAGGAGCACTTAGGTGGAGACTGAAGCTTTGAAAAAGGTACCGATAACAGATTTGTAAGAGAATTGATTAATTTTGTACGGACAGGAGAGAAGAGAGGAGAAAGAAAAGTGAAGGGATGAATTTTGGAGGGTGGGGGGAAGAAGTTGGAAAAAACAACCAACCGATGAATTGAGGGGAGATTGAAATGACTGATGAATCGGAAATGGAAAAGAGAAGAGAAGATAACTGATTAATTTCATTATGGGGAAGAGAAAATAATTGAGGAATTTGGCAGGGAGACAGAATTGATCAATGAACAGGTGAATGTTGATTAAATGCAAGATAACTGAGTTGGAAAGTGAGGAGTAACTAAGGTGAAACTGCCTGGTGTTTGTGGGGGGGAAAAAATGAAGTATGTGTGACAGAGGTTGGGGTGAAATGTGCACATGTGGAGATCAGGGAGTGCACAAGCAAGCAAATCCATGAGAGTGAGGAGGGAGTATCAGTGTCATGATGAGTGTCAGATTGTGCTTGTGCAGCTGGGGCAAAGGATGAAATGGTGCTAAGTCTTGCCTTTTTTTGGTTGGGTCCTACCTGTTCTTGTCCTCCTTCTTGTGTCATTATTATTTATTTAGCCTAGGAGCCCCAGTTATGGACCAGAACCCTACAGTGCTAGACACTGGACAAATACACAAGTTTGCATTACACAATCATCCTGTTCTTATCTATTAATCTTATTAGGGAATTACTAGAGGGAAAGAGGAATTTGTAGCTGAAAGCTAATCGCCATGTTTCCAGGACAGCAGTCAAAGAAACACTGAATAGCTGGGGAATGGGGTTAACCTCTATGTCCTCTGTCTTTGAGTACTCTGCTTCTGTGTTTCTTCATAGATGGCTCCACAACACTGAGCCTAGAGTTTTCCAGAAACTGGGAGAAGAGGGAGGTGAATGACCAATCTAAAAATTACTGTAACTCTACAAATTCACTTTAAACTGAATTTATAATTTACCTCTCTAATCTGCTTAATCCAGGCCTCCCTTCCAAGGAACTCCTGATGCAGGACTACAGGAGCAGAATTTAAACTAAAAGCCACAGAGTCACTAGGTTTTCCTTTAATGAATGGCTGGAGATCCGAGTGTAGCTACAAGAGAGGATGAAAACATTTTTGTTAAATAAAAAAAAAAGATTGGTACAATTTAATTTTCAGGGACTGAAATGATTATCTCTAGGTAAATAAAAACTAATTTAAAGAGTAGCAAACCCAGAATTGTGTGAATAACTCCAGTGCAGACTAAAGTCACATGACTTCAGGAAAGTAGTACTGCCAGATTAACAAATCAGAAACTTCATATATCAAAAAAGCTTCTAACATTTAAATTGCTATACTTTTACCATATGTCAGACAATGGTGGCTTTAGACTTCTGATATCTATGTAGCCACTTGTGATCCTGCTCCTCTATGAGAAGCCCAGCCCTACATATACAGGGCCAGCTCCAGGCACCAGCTTAGCAAGCAGGTTCCTGGGGCGGCCACTCCGGAGAGGGGTGGCACATTCAGGTATTGGGCGGCAATTCGGCAGAGGGTCCCTCACTCCCGCTTGGAGCGAAGGATCTCCCGCTGAATTGCGGCAGATCGCAATCACGGCTTTTTTTTTTTTTGGCTGCTTGGGGCGGCAAAACCCCTGGAGCCGGCCCTGTACATATACACATTCAACATCCAGCCAAGACCCATCTCCAGTTCCATGTCCCTCACTCTATTCCTAAACTGTCCTCCTCTGCTTTGATAGCTGTACTTTGGCGCACCCTCCTAGCTCCCATATTGGGGAATGATGGGGGTTCTTTATCAGAGGCTTCAAAAAAAGTGAGAACAGTTTGCCACAGCTGGGAAGGGGTATGAAATCGGCAGGTAGGTAGTAAGGCGAGGGAGTGGGAGAAAGAGAGTTCTTAGTATGTGTGGTGAGAGTGACCATGACAGTCATTCATGGAAAGGACTCTGTTCTTTACAATTGTGAGTGTATAAGAATATTTTCCATTTACCAGGATGTGTGGGAGTTACTTGATGCAATATAAATACATTTCTGATACACTGGAACATTTTATAAACAATAGTTTTCTGTGACAAGCATATGGCTCTTTATATATACTGCCAAACTGGATAAATACAAATGAATTCATTTAAAGTATCCACTAAACTCAGACCCAAAAGAGGCTCAAAAAAAGAAAAATTAGAGAGGTTCTCATCTACCCTTTCAGTAGAAGGCTGAACAGAAGAGAAAGCATACCTTATGACTCATAGACATGTTCTTTCCATACTGAAAGCCATATCCTGGATCTCAGCATCATGCTTTGCTAATTCCATTGCGGCCTGGCAGCTCTTTGCCAACAAGGCACTATGGGACAGGAAAATCTGTTCTTTCCAAGTTGATATTCCAATATCATGCGTAAGACAGTTTTCCTGACAATGAAAATGGAAGCTGAAATGAAAAAGCTGAAACTATGACAATATCAGACAAGGGAAATTAACAACACAGCTACGCAACCTAGGAAACTACCACTTACTGTAAATTCCAAGGCTGTGGACTTTAATGTGTCATGCAAAACAGCCACTCACCCAAAGAATAGTCCTGCATGAGGGTGATGGGAAATGTGAAAACATTACAGCGCGTTTTAATTGCTGAATTGTAGAGCTGCGTGCTCCCCCCAAAAAACTAAAGCATGTAGATCGTTCAATGATCTTTATAATCAGTTTGCCTCTGAATTTTCATGTCACTACAATACGAACATTGGCAGCCAATTACATTCTTACTGACTTGCTGGTTAAAAAGTGTCCTTTGCAACAAATCACTTACTGGTACCTCTCACCAGCAAACAATAAAGAAAAGAACTGATCATTTAAATATTGAGTGGCATTTCTAACCAAACAACATGTCAAGACATTAAATGACTACATGAAATGCTACACTTTACTTCTTCCTATAAATTCTAATATATATGGGATTTTAATGAAGAAAAAAAAAAAGAGACAAAGGCCTGTAAAGAATGTTTGGGGATGTGTTTTTTTGCTTCTCTATTCTAAAATAAGCAAGTCTTGATTTTTTTTACATTAGAAACATCAGGAATGTCAAGTTTCAATTTCCCTGGAGGAGTCTGGTAGATCTCAACAGATATTCATTGTGAGCTACAATGCCTAACCTGTAGATCAAGGATGCTTAACCTTTAACAGTCCTCTTTAATCCAAAATCTTAATTAAATTTATATTTTAACAAAAAAACAAAAGAAAATATAATCAGTTTTAACAATTTGATTAAAAAACACTTTTCCCCAGTCAATTGTTCAACTTAACTCTCTCGCTCTTTCGATGTCATCATTTCACTAATCAGTGTCTTCAAGGCTAGACAGAACTGAACATAATAATTTTCATATATACATATATAAATATCAAGCCATCTTTATTAATTGTAAAGAAGTAAAAAAGATCTCAAAGTCCAGTTTTTGTGACCCTTTTGCAGCCCTCTTAAAAAGGTAAAGAAACATAGGTTATAAATGTACATATGTAGAAAATGGTTTCAAAATTTAATATTAAGCATCATATTTAATTTCTCAATACACTGAAATTTACAGCACTGACTGACCCAAAAGGTAAAATTTTACAAAATGAGAAAAAAACATCTAACGAGACCTCCTCCCCTAACGTTACTTCAATTAAATTGCTTAGAAATGAATAAGAACTAAATCTGTGTGACCTCATAATTTTCTACTGGTATTCTCGTCATGAATTTTGTAACAAACGAAATAAAACCCTCTATTCAGCTCCAATCTTCCTCCATTATGAATACTGCCAAGGAGTGCTGCGTTACTGGATAGAAAATATATACGAGACGGATGGAAATTAGCAGAATCTGTATTGACAAACAAACAAACAAACATTGTATCAAAATTCCATTGCCTTCAGACATACCCTTGCCCTCTTATACGGAGGGGAAAGAACAGAAAATGACATGTTTGCTATATGTATGTGATAACAATTTACAAAGTCAAGATTAAACTTTAGGTAGGTCCCACTTTACTATGATATTTGCTTTGTAATGCCTTAGTTCAGCCCATAACATATGCAAGTTTCCATGATTGGTAGAGAATGACAAAAATAATAAATAAGAACTGGTACCAGAAATAAATGTTTGATCATTTTCTCAATCAGACATAAATTAATTTAAATAATCTAGCAAGGAGTAGCAATAGCTCAGTGGTTTGAGCATTGCCTGCTTAAACCCAGGGTTGAGTTCAATCCCTGAGGGGGCCATTTAGGGAAACTGGGATAAAATCTGTCTGGGGTTGGTCTGCTTTGAGCAGAGGTTTAGACTAGATTACCTCCTGAGGTCCCTTCCAACCCTAATATTCTGGGAAGCTTATGATTCAATTTTTTTTACTCAGATCAATCAGCTAAAATAAAAATGTGTGCCTGTTAAAGCTTATTGGATGAAGATTACGACAACCAAATAGCAGTGATTTTTTTTATTTAACAGCATGAAAAGAGAAGTAAACTAGGAAGTTTAACAAAAACAATCATTTATTGAAGTTACAAAGTCCTTAAAATGCTTGCTGCACCAAGCCTCTGAAACAGTCACACACCAAATACAGATTGGTGACATCACTATGAACTGAAGCTACTGAAGAGACACTGTTAACACTTACTCATTGCAAAGTAATTCTACATAATTTTCGAAAAGTGCCATCTTTAAGACAAAAATATCAAAATACTAAGTGTGATACAGCATGGCCAGAGGCAAGCATGAGAGTGTTAGCAGGGCCTTATTCCCTGCCAAGGAGAAAAGTTTGCTTTAGATTAACTAGAACACCTGACTTCCAATTAGAGCACCTGACTCCAGTCATGTGATAAAAACCCCCTACTTCAGTCAGACAGTGTGGAGTTGAAGGAGAAGGTTTGGTTGGAGCAGAGTGCAGGTTGCAGAAGAGAAGAGTTTGATAAGAGAGAAATAGAACATTTTGGAGGAGTGCTGCAGTGGATTGTGAAGTCCAGAAGAAGCCTAGGTAAGGGGCCCTCACAGCTGAAGGATAGGAGAGGGAAGTAACCCAGGGGAAGGAACCGTTAGTTCAAGTGGTTCACCACAACCCTCAGGGCCCCTGGGTTGAGACCTGGAGTAGAGGGCGGGCCCAGGTCCCTCCCTCCCTCTCCACTCCCCTCCTCCAAGGACACTAGTGGAGTAATTAAGAAGCAGTTCAGAGGCAAGCAATAGCGCCCTGAACCTACCCCAGAGAAGAGAAAGCACGAGACCCAGCAGATCAGTACCGGCAATTTGCCACATAAGTATTTTTGTGACCTTCATTTAAAGTCTTGAAAATATTTGAGAAAAGTGGAAACCTATCCTGAATTTCTACAATTTTATCTAAAAGAAATACTTTATTTGGGCTATTAATGTGGGCAAGATTTCACCAGATAAGCTAATTTCTGTTCTTTCTGTAAATTCAGTGCAACTCCAATGAAACCAATGGATTTATTTATACATTTACAGTGACAACACTAAATTTGTCCCTAATAAAAAGTGATTTTGGATACTGATATTTTAAAGATGCTGATTTTTTTTTAAATGTACAAATTTTCACTTTTTGTCCTTAAATGTGGAATTGTGAAAAAGTTGTTAGAAAGATCTGGGCAAAATCTTAACATTTAAAAAAGTTTACCAGTATTAATTGCTTCTACTACAGGCACTTTGAAAAAATGTTCACTACTTTGCTATTTACTTAATATTTTTTAAAAACAACAAAATACTATACAGCTTTTGTATGTATTCAAAATCTTCAAACATCAAAAATACATATTTTAATTTTCTATGCTGAAAAAATATGCTCAAAGGTAACGTATTGCACTCTCAACATGGATATTGAGAATCCCCTGCGTAAATAAAAAAGCATGTTCAGTCTAATAAGAGTTGTCTGAAAATATCTCAGTATAAAAATTTCAGAGCTCATCTATAATACAGTCCAGTCAGAGAAAGTCTTGACAATCTTCTCCCAGTAGTGCTCTATGGTAAAAATACTTAAACCAAATACCATGAAGGCAGTCATCTCCTCTCAGAGAAATTTTTGTAAATTGCATTGCAACAACTGGATTAGGAAAAGAACATTGTTTCACAAACAAAACACCTCCAGCTGCGGTTCAGTTCAACAACATTATCTCCTGATAAAGCTTGTCATGTGTTAGTTTGGCCATGTTTACACTAGCAAGCTTACAGGGGCCCAGCTGTACCAATACAGCTGTGCCGCTGTAAGATAGCTCATGTAGCCACGTTATGCAGGCGGGAGACAGCTCTCCTGTCAACATAACAAAACCATCTAAATGGGCGGCAGTAGCTATGCTGGTGGGAAAGCATCTCTAAATCATTTGAACACATCAAGGAGAAAAACTTTAATTAGCTACAGACTGCAAACTACATGAAAACGGAAGTTACATCTGTGCAGGTGAAATGAGTGGACTTTCTCCCTTTATTTTTTGAAGCTTCCATATCAGTAAGATGAAGGGGTCACTGGATGGCTCAAAGGATTGATAACAGAATTTGGAAACTTCCACCTTTACATCACTTTAGTTCATGATCAGACATTTAGCATCTGATGACTGGTTAGTGGCGTATATGAAATAAGGCGGTGGTTTTAGTTGTACTCATTTGTAGGAGACATGATGTGTCTAAATCACAAAAGAAACCATCACAACTGGCACCACTGCTGGCTGTGTTGGAGGAGCCAAAAACAGAATGAACAGTGACTGAATTAACCTCTCATCCATGGAGGCAGATCCTCCAAGATATAGTTAAGGCACCCGGGGGAAGCCAGTACTGGAAGACGTTGGTCTCCAGGCCTGTCAATCCAGCACTTTTCTAAGCATTAAATTCAATTGAAACCGTACACATGAAAGTCCAGTAATTGGTTTGTTTTTATTATTAGATATATCTTGTGTGCAATATTCATATTCTCTTTGTTCCTTAATGACTTGACAGTTTAAAGTACAAAGAAACAACATTGCCACTTTTCACACTATGCAACCTAACAACTGATGGTTTAAAAGTTTATTTTGAAATAGTGTAACTGCAAGTGACAAACTCTAAGTAAAACTGATGCTCTCATTTCACCAGCCTCAAGATCAGTAAAGATATTTTCATTTTATACAGATATTTATTGTTTTGATTTTAGAAATAAATTGGCTTGCTGGGAGATAAATCCATTAAATTCTCAGGCAGTGCTTAAACTGTAAAAATACTCTTTCTAGGCAATGAAAAATAGAAAGAGCTTCTAGAGAACTGTCACATGTTTTACACCAAGACTTTTACCATTTATACCTATCACATTTATGGTAGCAAATATTAAATTAATTGTATGTACTTAATACAAAGTAGCACTTAAAATTCCTGCCCCCCTCACCAAACAGCCTTAACGTAGCTCAAACTGGTTTGTGTGTCTCTCAGAGAAGAACTAGATGGTATTTATATAAATACGTGTCATGATTCATTTGTAAGCATTTTCAGCACTGCATACAAATATTACAAAACACACACTTTATTGGAGTGCTCCAAAACGCATATCAAGAACTGGCAGGACTCAAAGTCACACCTTGTAGATGAAAAATGCAGACATTCAGAATACATTTTATAATTTTTTTTATTTTGATAACACAGCAGCACTTGCTTTGCCACCTAATCTTGCACAATGTGAGACTGTCTAATCCATTTACAACTCAAACTTTGGTCTAATCCTCATTAGAATAAAAATACATAGATAAATCAAGCATATTTTAATTTTGATTCAATCCTCATTAGAATAAAAATACATAGATAAATCAAGCATATTTTAATTTTGATTCAATCTCAGCATTTGAGTTTTAAATTGGATGGTTCAATAACTTTATTCTACGCAGAAGGAT
>NC_133771.1:85116777-85126042 GCF_003597395.2 Chelonoidis abingdonii
ATATATACTGCCAAACTGGATAAATACAAATGAATTCATTTAAAGTATCCACTAAACTCAGACCCAAAAGAGGCTCAAAAGAAGAAGATTAGAGAGGTTCTCATCTACCCTTTCAGTAGAAGGCTGAACAGAGAGAAAAGCATACCTTATGACTCATAGACATGTTCTTTCCATACTGAAATGCCATATCCTGGATCTCAGCATCATGCTTTGCTAATTCCATTGCGGCCTGGCAGCTCTTTGCCAACAAGGCACTATGGGACAGGAAAATCTGTTCTTTCCAAGTTGATATTCCAATATCATGCGTAAGACAGTTTTCCTGACAATGAAAAATGGAAGCTGAAATGAAAAAGCTGAAACTATGACAATATCAGACAAGGGAAATTAACAACACAGCTACGCCACCTAGGAAACTACCACTTACTGTAAATTCCAAGGCTGTGGACTTTAATGTGTCATGCAAAACAGCCACTCACCCAAAGAATAGTCCTGCATGAGGTGATGGGAAATGTGAAAACATTACAGCGCGTTTTAATTGCTGAATTGTAGAGCTGCTGCTCCCCCCAAAAAACTAAAGCATGTAGATCGTTCAATGATCTTTATAATCAGTTTGCCTCTGAATTTTCATGTCACTACAATACGAACATTGGCAGCCAATTACATTCTTACTGACTTGCTGGTTAAAAAGTGTCCTTTGCAACAAATCACTTACTGGTACCTCTCACCAGCAAACAATAAAGAAAAGAACTGATCATTTAAATATTGAGTGGCATTTCTAACCAACAACATGTCAAGACATTAAATGACTACATGAAATGCTACACTTTAGCTTCTTCCTATAAATTCTAATATATATGGGATTTTAATGAAGAAAAAAAAAAAAGAGACCAAAGGCCTGTAAAGAATGTTTTGGGGATGTGTTTTTTTTGCTTCTCTATTCTAAAATAAGCAAGTCTTGATTTTTTTTTTACATTAGAAACATCAGGAATGTCAAGTTTCAATTTCCCTGGAGGAGTCTGGTAGATCTCACAGATATTCATTGTGAGCTACAATGCCTAACCTGTAGGATCAAGGATGCTTAACCTTTAACAGTCTCTTTTAATCCAAAATCTTAATTAAATTTATATTTTAACAAAAACAAAAGAAAATATAATCAGTTTTAACAATTTGATTAAAAAACACTTTTCCCCAGTCAATTGTTCAACTTAACTCTCTCGGCTCTTACGATGTCATCATTTCACTAATCAGTGTCTTCAAGGCTAGACAGAACTTGACATAATAATTTTCATATATACATATATAAATATCAAGCCATCTTTATTAATTGTAAAGAAGTAAAAAAGATCTCAAAGTCCAGTTTTTGTGACCCTTTTGCAGGCCCTCTTAAAAAGGTAAAGGAAACATAGGTTATAAATGTACATATGTAGAAAAATGGTTTCAAAATTTAAATATTAAGCATCATATTTAATTTCTCAATACACTGAAATTTACAGCACTGACTGACCCAAAAGGTAAAATTTTACAAAATGAGAAAACAAACATCTAACGAGACCTCCTCCCCTACAGTTACTTCAATTAAATTGCTTAGAAATGAATAAGAACTAAATCTGTGTGACCTCATAATTTTCTACTGGGTATTCTCTGTCATGAATTTTGTAACAAACGAAATAAAATCCCTCTATTCAGCTCCAATCTTCCTCCATTATGAATACTGCCAAGGAGTGCTGCGTTACTGGATAGAAAATAATACGAGACGGATGGGAAAATTAGCAGAATTCTGTATTGACAAACAAACAAACAAACATTGTATCAAAATTCCATTGCCTTCAGACATACCCTTGCCCTCTTATACGGAGGGGAAAGAACAGAAAATGACATGTTTGCTACTATGTATGTGATAACAATTTACAAAGTCAAGATTAAACTTTAGGTAGGTCCCACTTTACTATGATATTTGCTTTGTAATGCCTTAGTTCAGCCCATAACATATGCAAGTTTCCATGATTGGTAGAATGACAAAAATAATAAATAAGAACTGGTACCAGAAATAAATGTTTGATCATTTTCTCACTCAGACATAAATTAATTTAAAATAATCTAGCAAGGGAGTAGCAATAGCTCAGTGGTTTGAGCATTGGCCTGCTAAACCCAGGGTTGAGTTCAATCCCTGAGGGGGCCATTTAGGGAACTGGGATAAAAATCTGTCTGGGGGTTGGTCCTGCTTTGAGCAGAGGTTTAGACTAGATTACCTCCTGAGGTCCCTTCCAACCCTAATATTCTGGGAAGCTATGATTCAATTTTTTTTACTCAGGATCAATCAGCTAAAATAAAAATGTGTGCCTGTTAAAGCTTATTGGATGAAGATTACGACAACCAAATAGCAGTGATTTTTTTTATTTTAACCAGCATGAAAAGAGAAGTAAACTAGGAAGTTTAACAAAAACAATCATTTATGAAGTTACAAAGTCCTTAAAATGCTTGGCTGCACCAAGCCTCTGAAACAGTCACACACCAAATACAGATTGTGACATCACTATGAACTGAAAGCTACTGAAGAGACACTGTTAACAACTTCCATTGCAAGTAATTCTACATAATTTTCGAAAAGTGCCATCTTTAAGACAAAAATATCAAAATACTAAGTGTGATACAGCATGCCAGAGGGCAAGCATGAGAGTGTTAGCAGGGCCTTATTCCCTGCCAAGGAGAAAAGTTTGCTTTAGATTAACTAGAACACCTGACTCCAATTAGAGCACCTGACTCCAGTCATGTGATAAAAACCCCCTACTTCAGTCAGACAGTGTGGAGTTGAAGGAGAAGGTTTGGTTGGAGCAGAGTGCAGGTTGCAGAAGAGAAGAGTTTGATAAGAGAGAAATAGAACATTTTGGAGGAGTGCTGCAGTGGATTGTGAAGTCCAGAAGAAGCCTAGGTAAGGGGCCCTTCACAAGCTGAAGGATAGGAGAGGGAAGTAACCCAGGGGAAGGAACCGTTAGTTCAAGTGGTTCACCACAACCCTCAGGGCCCCTGGTTGAGACCTGGAGTAGAGGGCGGGCCCAGGTCCCTCCCTCCCCTCCCACTCCCCTCCTCAAGGACACTAGTGGAGTAATTAAAGAAGCAGTTCAGAGGCAAGCAATAGCGCCCTGAACCTACCCAGAGAAGAGAAAGCACGAGACCCAGCAGATCAGTACGGCAATTTGCCACAAAGTATTTTTGTGACCTTCATTTAAAGTCTTGAAAATATTGAGAAAAGTGGAAACCTATCCTGAATTTCTACAATTATTATTAAAGAAATACTTTATTTGGCTATTAAGTGGCAAGAGTTTCCACAGATAAGCCTAATTTCTGTTTCTTCTGTAAATTCAGTGCAACTCCAATGAAACCAATGGATTTATTATACATTTACAGTGACAACACTAAATTTGTCCTAATAAAAAGTGATTTTGGATACTGATATTTTAAAGATGCTGATTTTTTAAATGTACAAAATTTCACTTTTTTTCCTTAAATGTGGAATTGTGAAAAGTTGTTAGAAAGATCTGGGCAAATCTTAACATTTAAAAAAGTTTACGCAGTTTAATTGCTTCTACTACAGGCACTTTGAAAAAATGTTCACTACTTTGCTATTTACTTAATATTTTTTAAAAACAACAAAATACTATACAGCTTTTGTATGTATTCAAAATCTTCAAAACATCAAAAATACATATTTTAATTTTCTATGCTGAAAAAAATGCTCAAAGGTAACGTATTGCACTCTCACATGGATATGAGAAATCCCCTGCCGTAAATAAAAGCATGTTCAGTCTAATAAGAGTTGTTCTGAAAATATTCTCAGTATAAAAAATTTCAGGGAGCTCATCTTAATTAATACAGTCCAGTCAGAGAAAGTCTTGACAATCTTCTCCCAAGTGCTCTATGGTAAAAATACTTAAACCAAAATACCATGAAGCAGTCATCTCCTCTCAGAGAAATTTTTTAAATTGCATTGCAACAACTGGATTAGGAAAGAATATTGTTCCAGCAAAACAAAACACCTCCAAGCTGCGGTTCAGTTCAACAACATTATCTCCCTGATAAAGCTTGTCATGTGTTAGTTTGGCCATGTTTACACTAGCAAGCTTACAGGGCCCAGCTGTAACCATACAGCTGTGCCGCTGTAAGATAGCTCATGTAGCCACGTTATGCGGCGGGAGACAGCTCTCCTGTCAACATAACAACCATCTAAATGGGCGGCAGTAGCTATGCTGGTGGGAAAGCATCTCTAAATCATTTTGAACACACTCAAGGAAGAAAAACTTTAATTAGCTACAGACTGCAAACTACATGAAAACGGAAGTTACATCTGTGCAGGTGAAATGAGTGGGAACTTTTCCTTTATTTTTTGAAGCTTGCCATATCAGTAAGATGAAGGGGTCACGGATGGCTCAAACGGATTGAATAACCCGAGAATTTTGGTAATTCCACCTTTACATCACTTTAGTTCATGATCAGAACATTTAGCAATCTGATGACTGGTTATGGCGTATATGAAATAAGGCGGTGGTTTAGTTTGTACTCATTTGTAGGAGACATGATGTGTCTTAATGCAACAAAAGAGAACCATCACAACTGGCACCCACTGCTGGCTGTGTTGGAGGGCCAAAACAGAAGGAACAGGACTGAATTAACCTCTCATCCATGGAGGCAGATTCCTCCAAGATTATAGTTAAGGCACCCGGGGAGCCAGTAACTGGAAGACGTTGGTCTCCAGCCTGTCAAATCCAGCACTTTTCTTAAGCATTAATCAATTGAAACCGTAAACATGAAAAGTCCAGTAATTGGTTTTGGTTTTTTATATGAATATAATCTTGTGGCATATTTAATCTCTTTGTTCTTAATGACTTGACAGTTTAAAAGTAGCAAAGAACACACCATTGCACTTTTCCACACTCATGCAACCTAACAACTGATGGTTTAAAAAGTTTTATTTTGAAATAGGTGGAACTGAAGGGACAACTCTAAGTAAAACTGATGCTGCTCATTTCACCAGCCTCAAAGATCAGAAGAAGAATTTTCATTTTATACAGATATTTATTGTTTTTGATTTTAGAAATAAATTGGCTTGCGGAGATAAATCCATTAAATTTCTCAGGGCAGTGCTTAATGCTAAAAATACTCGTTTTCTAGCGCAATGAAAAATAGAAAGAGCTTCTAGAGACTAGTACATGTTTTAACACCAGAGTTTTACCATTTATACCATATCACATTTATGTAGCAAATTATTAAATTAATTTATTACTTAATACAAAGTAGCACATTAAGAATTCCTGCCCCCTCACCAAACAGCCTTAACGTAGCTCAAAACTGGTTTGTGTGTCTCTCAGGAAGAACTAGATGGTATTTATATAAATACGGTCATGATTCATTTGTAAGCATTTTCAGCACTGCATACAAATATTACAAAACACACACCTTATTGGAGTGCTCCAAAACGCATATCAAGAACTGGCAGGACTCAAAGTCACACCTTGTAGATGAAAAATGCAGACATTCAGAATACATTTTATAATTTTTTTTATTTTGATAACACAGCAGCACTTGCTTTGCCACCTAATCTTGCACAATGTGAGACTGTCTAATCCATTTACAACTCAAACTTTGGTCTAATCCTCATTAGAATAAAAATACATAGATAAATCAAGCATATTTTAATTTTGATTCAATCCTCATTAGAATAAAAATACATAGATAAATCAAGCATATTTTAATTTTGATTCAATCTCAGCATTTGAGTTTTAAATTGGATGGTTCAATAACTTTATTCTACGCAGAAGGATAAAAATAAGTCAATAAAATTAGGGCTCTCTAATGGTAGCAACACATTTATCCTACAACACATTTTCATTTGACTGATGGAAGCTTTAACAGATGTCTTCCTGCTTGTTGGACATGACAGGGCATGTTTTATTGGTCTATTAATAGGTCTTCAGCCCTTTGTGAGGAACAAGGGTGAGTGCAAATGGGCCAATAAAACACATGCTAGAGTGCTCCAATACTTTCATCATGACACTCTAAAACAATAGAATTTTTTTTAAAAGATGACTGGGAAAAGTTAAATTTTAAACATATCCTTTTACTACAAAAAGTAGTTCATCATGGAGGACTGCTTCAGACTGCCTAGAAAAGAGTAAAATTAGAGAAAGGAAAAATTGATCTGTGCCAGCCTTTCATTTATGTGGGGTTTTTGTCCTCTTTAATTTTCACTTTCATTTTGCAGCGACTCTCTAGTTCAAATTTCTCTTCAGCCTGTTTTTGCCCCACAACAGAGGCACTTTTAAAAAAAACAGCTAGATTTCTTGCTGGAGCATGAGCCTGACTGCTGTGCTGTTAGAAGGAGGCTACTTTTTAGTTTGTACTGAGAAGTTGTTTGATTTACCTCCTTAAGTAAAGGTTGAAAGCAAGCCAGTTGCCTACAGTGTGCAAAGCATGGCAGCTGAGTGGGAAATGAAATGCAACTTTCCCTTTAAAATTTACTCATCTGAGAAGGGCTGGTGACCAAGCATCAAAGAAAACTGCAGCATCCCAGCTCCACCAACCCTCTGTGCTTGGCAAGTGGATGAGGCTCACTGAGCAATTATTTTCAATTCAAAAGCTATATTGGGAGCATTTAAAAGGAAAAGTGCATCCATTTTGATGAGTACAATAGTCTAAAAGTTGATTAGGGAAACTAGCACTTGCCATGAATAAACTGTGGCTGTTTTTAAAATGATGTCTTAACAATTGTGTAGTGCTAATATTTAAATAATGTTTAATTTTAAAATATTAAAATGGCTTTTCTTCTGACTGACCATTAGCATTAGAAATTGCTATGCAGTCTTACACAGCATTACCATTCCACTGTTAAAAAAATGGCATAATCAAGCTGGGTGTCTCTAGCACGAGACCTTGCGAATATTCATATTCGGGAGATAAGGAAAAGTAGTGTAGTCTTCTTTTCAAAAAGCTCCTGATTTTTCATTTAAGTGAATAAGAATGATCTGGTAGGTAAAGTGCAAGACTAAGAACCACTGCATCTAAGTTCTTGGCTCTACTACAGCTTGCTGCATGACTTTGAAAAAGTAACTATACTTTGCTGTATCTCAGTTTTCCCATCTGTAAAATGGGGGCAGCAATACTTCTACTACTCACAGGAGTTTTGAGGCTTCCTTTGTTAATAAGTGTGAAGTGTTTTGATGGAGGCATTCTAGAACTGCAAAAGTATATTGTAAATATTTTAGAAGAGGTTTGTAAGTTTTAGAGGGTGTGGAAGCACAGAAAGAACTGACATGGATTTGTAGGGGATCTTAATGCATGACAGTCTCTGTTAACCAGAGTTAGGCTAGCTGTAACCCTAATAACGCGAGATTTGTAAAAGCAAGGATTGTGTGAGACGAGTGGAAAAGAACTGTGTGAGAAGTTGTTTTTCGACCTTGTGTAGATAATACCACGAAGCAGAGCACACAGTTGCACTGCCCAAGTGTCTCTTTCAGAGGTTCCAGCTCCAGTCTCAGCCTCGCACATAGTGGCTTCTCCTGTGTCACCAAAGCCACACCGCCTTAGGGTCCCAAGGCACACTGTGGATTTACTGGCAGTTAGCACTTTGCAATGTAATCCAGTTCTGTAACTTGTATTGACCTTTGGTTTGCCTCTGTCTAATAATTTTTTCAAGCCAGCTGGGGCTGAAGCGTTATTTTCTTTGTCACTAGCAAATAGTCATGACGTTGATCTTGACCTTGAAACCGCAGAAGCAACTACTTTCTCTCTTATCTCTGGGCAGAGTGGAATTTCAATTAACCATTCCTTTCATCATCAGCACAGTATGCTTACACTGTGCATCAGAGGCTTTTTTCTTTTTGAGTGGATTAAAGTTCCTCTGAGATGTTATGATACATACTATTCTAGCACTGCAGGTACCTTCTATGGGGCATTTTTTCGGTGGACTTCACACGCGTGTAAGATATCGCAATCCTCTAATACGTGCACCAGTGTTGTTATTCAAACTGAGACCAATAAACTAATGACATACATGTAATATGCTGGAAGTACCCTTAGAGGGTGAGGTGGATATGTTTAGACTGTCCCCCACCATTTTCCACTTACACACACCAGGGAAGGGTGCCTGTCCGTTGCTCCAGCGCTCATAAAACTAAGGATTTCCCCTTACAGGGTACTCCACTAGGAGAGGCTAACGAGGATGGCCACACCCCCCTCACCTCCCTTCAGCAAATAGAGCGTCGGTAGTCTCTGGGAGACCGCAACCGCTTAACTCCTGATTGCGTTCAGTGAGATGATTCAGTGACTGTCAGTAAGCCCCACGGAAAGGAAAGGCGGAGGGGAAGATGAGAGTTCACACAGGTCCCTAGACCCTAGGCAGCTTCCTCACCGGACGAAATGCCCAGGCCGAGTCCAGCCCACCGTGGGTCGGATCTTCTAAGATCGTCTAGTTACAGGCTTGCGTCTAGAGTAGTCCTGGGTCACGAGCTTTCGCTTTGCCCGCCCCCAGTACTCAGGCGCTCTTCCGGTAACAGTCACTCAACACACCAAGGTCCCCGCCCCCTTAATATTCTCATATACCACGATGCATCTGTACCCTTACATCCGGACCCATACCATGAGTGATACTAACCAACCCTCTTGAGGCGGTAAACAACCGCTCCAGCACCGCGTGCCCATACCATAATGCATTTCCCCTATTGCATACCTTGTTGCGCCCCCAGAGCAGTTCCCCAGTACTGCTTCAAGTAACCCCTTGTGTTGGGGCCTGTTCCCCCAATACCACTCTGCATCTGATCTTGGCTGCACAGTCAAGAAGCTTCAGATGGCGTAAGCCCAACAAGGCGACGAAGGCCCACGGCAGTTCTCCTCCGATACCCCACATAGAGATTTCAAAAGGTCTCACCTACCCTCTCTTGGCGCCATGGTTCGAAGGGGAACGATCGTAGCAGCTGTTGTGTCTCATAGCGACATGCATCCCGCGACGAGCACCCAAATTGTCGACAAAATCAGTTCTCGCTTTTTGTTTGGGTGCAGCAGTGTCAGATACTTTATCTGTTTAGCAGCTGCAACACAGGGAGAAGTGCATAAGATCAGGTGTCCCCTTCCAGACAGGTCTCTCAACAGGAACATTACAGCAAGCATTTATACTTTTGTTTAGACAATAATAAGCAACAGCTGCATTTTGTTTATACATAGGTCATCCTGATATCTTGTTTTGCTCACTTAAGAGACGCCAGTCCTACAATGCTAT
>NC_133771.1:85129245-85239396 GCF_003597395.2 Chelonoidis abingdonii
GAGTTTCATTTGTGGTGTGTCCCGTTTCAAAGAAAATCCACTTATTTGATCCCACCTCTGCTCAGCTTAGGATGATAGCCCTGTCGGGAAAACTCAGTTCTCACTTTTTGTTTGTGCAGCAGAGCATACTTTATTCTGTTAGCAGCTACACGGAGAGAGTGCACTGGACATAGGTCTCCCTTCCTAGAAAAAAAAAAAAAGACCACTTTGACACTGCTATTCATTGCAGTCCACAGTGTGTAAGAGGCACCTTGGTTGGTTCGAACTTTTAATTTCAACTAGATGTAAGTTTGAGAAAATGGAAGACAATTGGGAGAATCTCTTCCACTCACACTCATAAAACTAAACTTTAGGCTGCATTTGCAACTAAAACCTATAGCTTTTGGTTTAAAGTATTTAGAATAACAGAGAAAGGGAGGAATCTTTATTTGCCCATTTCAGTTACATAATGGTTTTACTCACTATACAAATATGATGATGAAGAATGGTCAACTAAAAAGTGATAAAATGGGCTGGTCACAGGATTACGTATGGCTTTGCAAAGGAAAAATGATAGTCAGCGCTGTCATATAATTGCATCCAATAAATGTCTTCAAGGAGTCTATAAAGGCCAATCTGCTCAGGGCAAAAATACATTTAATCTTTATAAAGGGTCATCCCATAATGGTATAACAAAAACATTCCAAGGGACCATAGGCCTAATGTGTCAGAGAAGAGTGAATTATGGCAAATTATGTAGTTCACTGTAAAAAATAGCTTAAATCTAACAAAATGGACATCTAGAGCAGCTCACCACAGACTGTTGAACAAAAGGTGTTGAACAAAATGTTGTATAGCACATGATGGTTGTAAGCACCATTTTATGGTCATACATCTCACTTGAAGCCCAATTTTTCTGCCTCAGACTTTAAAAAATATTACGTTTCTCCAAATTCATAACAGAAGAGTCTCTATTATGAAGAATGTTATCTACTAACATCTCTATATAAGAAACAGAAGTTATCTGACACTGGAGATTGCAGTGACATGGTAAATTATTACATTACTGTTTTACATCTGGTAACTTCAGATCAGATTGTAGATTTGGTCACATTGTGACCTTTTTGTTGCAACTAAGATGGGACCACCAAATAAAGTAGTATATGTGGCAATGTTTGCTCAAGACATGTCCAGGACATGGATGCAGGCAGAAAGGGGTGCTGCACTGGCAGAGTAGTGTGGGGAAGCTAGCAAAGGTAATATGTGTAATTATGAAACAAGCCTCATTGTTCTCCAACTGGTTGAATAGACCATAAAGGAAGTAAAGTACCAGTAGATCACACAATTGTTTGATATAGGCTTTACTGGTGGCCATATCTGACCAATTAAAAGTCTAATCTTTAGATACTATACTATGTGTTAATTTATATTATTACAATGTACTAATTATGTTTAAATTAATCTGGTTTCTTTTAGTACTCCCAACTCTTGCCAGACAGAATAGCTCATTGCTTACTATAAAAACAAAACCATTCTTTTGGTATGTTTAACTTGACATTGTGCAGCTGGGCTCAGTGTCTTACACTTTTCCCATAACCTGTGCTTGTTGAGTGCTTTATAAGTGTTGTAGAACATTCCATTTTTCAAATTCTTCTGAGGTAGTATGATTGTCTCCTGACACAGCCCTCAGACCAACATGCCGCCAAGTAAAGAGAAATAGGACTAAGACTTGCTGCAATGGCAGACACCCAAAAAAGTTGAGAACAGTTCTAGTAATACAGAGGATGTGGTTAATCTAAAATGTGCAAATGAAATCACAGTGAAGCAGCCCCATTGCTAAAGTCAACTATGGAACTTTACCCTTTAAAAAAAGCTATTTTAAGTAAAACATAGATGAGGTTTGGTTGTATTTAGAAAAACTGGATTGGCTTATATAAAATACAATTTTAAAAGTTCTTTTAACATATTTGTATTAATAAAAATATGCTTTTCCTTTTAAAATATATCCTTGCATATAGAGCTTGAGAGAGGTAGCTTAATTGGCAAACTGGAAGACTGAAGTCATCTGTTTGTCTACAGATTAGGTCGGGGTGGCAAACCTGACCCTGAGAAGGAGCCAGAATTTATCAATGTACATTGCCAAAGAGCCACAGTAATACATCAGCAGCACCCCCATCAGCTCCTCCACCCCACTTCCAGTGCCCACCAGCAGCCCCGCTGATCAGCGCCTCTATCTTCCTCCCCACACTTCTCAGTCAGCTGTTTCGTGGCGTGCAGGAGGCTCGGGGGGTGGGGGAGTAAGGGGGATGACTGAGGGCACAGCAAGGGAGAGGGAGGGGCAGGAAGGGATGGAGTGGGGATAGGGCTTTTGGCAGAGCCAGGGATTGAGCAGTGAGCATCCCCCAGGACATTGGAGAGTTGGCATTTGTAGCTCCAGCCCCGCCGTCGGTGCCTATACAGAGAGTCGCATATTAACTTCTGAAGAGCTGCATGTGGGTTTGGAGCCACAGGTTGGCTACCTCTGGATTAGGTATAGCAGGTGCAGAAGTAGTTCAAACTTCCCACATAGTTTTGCTCATGTGCCTCAATCCTAACCTAGAGGGATAACTTCTAGAGTGAGAGAATAAGACATTCTCCATGCCCTTTTAACCTTTGGCTGATGTAGGACTACCACTAACAGGGATCCCAAGTGTGATGGTAATTTATATGATCTAGACTTATATCCACTTGGAACTAAACTGAGATAACTCATTTCACTTGCTCTGAACAACAAAATAGCAGTGATTAACCTGAGCTCTATTTTAAACTGAAGACTTACAAGTGAGAGGCTCCATATGCCATCACTTATCCCCCAAGCCATCTTGCCTCCAATGTTATTCCTTTAAGATTAATATTTCTGAAATGGCTTGCCCATCTGAGATTGGTTTTTTTCTATTAATATGCTCCACTTAAAAAATATCATAGCTTACAATGTGCATATGCACACACATCATCTTAATAGTGTAAATCCATGCTTTTTGATAGAGTAAAAACATGCTATTAGGTGAAATGAAGAGATAATAATAATGAGGAATCTAAAATATGAACTTCCTAATACACACAGTGTTAAGAGATAATCATGGTAAAAGAAACAAGATTTCTTAATTTACTATTCTGCCAAAATGAAATCACTTTAATAAGCGTAGCCAAACACTTCTTTGAAAGTTCTGTTAAATGAATCAAAAATCTTAATTCCAGTTTAATCAAGAGAATCAAAGCACTTCATCAGAGTTCCTGCCATGCAGCAAAGTAACAACAGTAGGGTGGCATATTTGTATTTGTCTTTGAAATAAACTTTGCACCTCAGAGTCATATAAATGATTGAACCATTTTCTTTTACCAGGTCAATCACTGTCTGTGATACATGCAAGAATGACTTTTAAAAACAGGAGCATAGCACAGCTCCTTGTGCCTCAGCATGAGACTTCCATTTAGCTCACCTAATAAAGCTGCTAGATTTAGGAGCAGAAAGGTCCTGGTTTAAATTTTGGCTTGTGGCTGCAAATTGCATACACTGAAGCAGCCAGGATATAAAAAATTACGTGAACTAGCAAAATGTACATATACAATGTATTTGTCCACCAGTTCACAGACATGTTGGTCCCCATTTTTTAAACCTTTTAATACTAATGAATGTTTCCAGCCCACTATTTTCAGGTATTCCTATGCGATTGTTTTAACAGAACCCTTACCAGAGGCATTATTAACTGAGGTATGTGTAGTGTCCATGGTAACTGCAATTTTGTTTACTAATTAAAAATTACAGAATCTCTCTCTCTCTAAGCATTTCTAGTGATGCCCATCACCCATTATGGCAGAATTGAGGTGCTATAATAAAAGTATTTCTGAAGCTTGCTGGAACTGTAATTAGTCCTTTTCCCACTTCCCTTTAAACAAACAAAAAAGTTATCATACTATTTACTGTTGACACACATTTATTTAAAACAAACCATTTGAGTCAAGTGCAAGGACTCAAAAGTCTTACCTCCGATAAGTTAGAATTGTCATAGTATATTCCTTGCACTAAGTCACCAATTGCACTTGATATGAGCTCCACAACCTGGAAAACAAAACAAAAAGCCCCAAAATTATTTTTTAAATATGATCAATTACCTGATTGTCAACAGAGTGCCTAGAAGCCTTACTAACATTCCTTGCAGGATCATGGCTTCGAAAGACTTCATGGGCTACCAGAAGAGATTCTGGCAAGATTATTTTTGCCACTAATGAGAAAGAAACCAGATCCAAATCTTCATACTGGAACCTCAAGCAAAGTCCTCTCTCTTTCTATCAAAGCTTTAAGTTAATACAAATGAGAACCAAGTAATATTTATTTTCCTAAGAGTGTGAACTATAGAGTATATCCTCACAAGGATAAATCCTTGTTCATGAATATGAGACAATAATCTCATCTGGGTTTGTTGGGGTTTTTTGCTGCCAAGTAGAGATTTCACTATATACCTCACTGGGAGCTGCTAAAATTCTAATCTTCACTGATAATACAGAAAAAGTCAGAATTCATTGAAAGCTAACCTTTCAAATGTGATCATTTGGTATTTGAGTGTACTGGGAATGCTTTGTGGATGTATTTAGTGCATGGCCTAAGGGTCAGCTGTACTCAGAGAGAAACAGTCTGCAACACAGGAATGTTTAAATCAGATTTATCAATCTGTATTATCTTCAGGCTTCAGACTTTTTATTTCATTCAAGTGAAGCCTAAAAATCTGAACTTGATCCAGAATGTAAAACAAGCAGTCCATAGTCTCACTGGAACTACTGTACAATTTAGAACTGTGTGCATGAACTGTCTTAATTGGAACAAAATACTGGGATTTACTGTAAAATTAAATGCAGCCATTTCAAATGAGCACACCTTAAGGCTATCCCTTTAAGTTGTGCTCACAAAGTTTTAATTTCTTGAATGTTTAATTTCCTGCGTATGATTCTATATCTGATTCCCCTCTTTGCTTCCTAAAATTCAGTCTAGTTCTTATTGAATTAAAGGATTTTGTTTCAGCTTGTATCATTCTTGTAATTGAAGACATTAAGCTACATGATAAAGCCCCAAACAGAAATGTCAATGCTGAGGCATGCTTTGTTTGCTAATAAACACACATTCTGATGCTAGCTTTCAGTATTTGCAACAAAACTTTTTAAAACACTAGTTCTGATACATATGCCTACAGAGAGAGAGAGATAACTTTAGAAACGGTGCTCATTAGCGGCTTTTTTTTCTCCTTGTGATGCATATGGGTTAATTTGTAAGACTATAAAAACAGTCTCCTAAAAAATCAAAAAAAAAATCAAAAAAAAATCATGTTGCCATTTAGGTAACCAGATGCTTAAGAAATATTGTAGCAATATGAGCTGCAGAGGAACTGAAAGGACAATGATCCTACAGTGTTACCAGATGTGTTGAGTTATTTAAGCGGGGAACAGAGAAAATGAGGGGCTTTTTTTGAAGGTATCAGATAAACCCTATTCCCAAATCCAGGAGGATTGAGTATCGCCAATAGGTCTATGAAAGTCTGTAACCAAATGCCCAGCATCAGATTGTATTACAGTTTATACAAGCAACATCCCAAGATTCTTCTGATGGCTGAGACACATAATACAGATCAATCACTCACTAAAAAATGTTATGGTTTGTGAAACAGTCTGAGCTCATAGACCTATACTGGTAATACGAAGACGAATTTACAAAGACATTGAGTCCTACTCTAAATGTCAAAGTGATAGTATGAACTTTTAACAATGCATCTGGCTGTGGATAACCAGACCTTTTCCTCACTCCTCTGAAACTCTAAACTGAGCAGGACTAAATGAAACATTCTGTTTTGGGGTTTCTCTTCCCACCCGCCCCCAAAACACAATTCCATTAGCAAATGACAATTTTGCTGACTTAAGTGACTAAAATGATCTCCATGAAAATGTTTATGAAAATTGTGCCTAAATTTCTTGCAATTTATATTATGTATTTTTTCTGTTGATAGAATTCTAGGCGACTATATACATAAAATAGAGTTTAAACCACTACTATATATGAGGTGCAAGATATTAAATGCTAGTAATATCACAAACGCTGCCTCCTTTCATCCACACCCTGAAAGCACTCAATTTCCATATATTTTAAAAAAAAAATCCCTACAAGATCACACAGACCCTTGGCAGGGATCACAACTTTTATTTTCAAGACCAGGATGGGACATTTGTCTTTAAAAGACTGTCAGTTCATCAGATCTTAATCTGCTCTATGAAAAAGCACCTGCTGTGCAACATCAGTGGGCTGGAGCTTTGGGCTGCAGGGAAAGCCATGGAAAACAAGACCAGTTATGCTTCTAAATGTGTCCCAAATGGTTTTAAAGAAAAGAAAACACAAGCTGGGGTCAGCAGCATTTAAATGGTCAAACAAATAATATCAAGCTCCTTATACTGATTTACAAGTAGCAAGATCAACAAGTATCCCTATTTTAATGATGGGGAAATTGAGGCACAAAGAGTGAAGTGACTTTGCTCAATGCACCACCACTGCAGAGCCAGGACTAGAAGACAGTCTCCTGAGTCCCAGCCAGGTCTATCCACTAGCCCCACACTGCCTATTCCACACACTGACATCTTTTTTGAAGATCAGGGTTGATAAAAGAAAGTTGTATCTTAATTTGACTATTTAGGGGCCACACCTGACCTTTCATCTGTCTTCACTTTGATATGTTTTAGCTCCCTCTTAGCCAGGTTCCACCATGAGCAGGGTATGGGCCACTAACTCTTAATAGTTGCTCCTGCTTCAAGAGCAGCATCCACAGAGCCAAAGCAGAATGGACAGGAGAAGCAGCTGTGTAGTGTCTTGTGCCCCTCAATTATCTGAGAAGCTTGAGGAGTGCAGGGCTATGGAAGCTCTCCTCCCATTTCACCTGCATGGTGGGATGGGAAACAAGCACTTAACCTTTCCTTAACCTAATAAATCTGAGGGAGGTTGAGGAAAACTCTCCCAGTTCTAACAGTCATAGCTGGGAGAAGGAAGAAAAGAAGCATGTGTGGATCCCACTCAGAAACTAGCCAGGTCTACACTGCGACTTTAAATCTGTTTAATGGCCGATATACGATTTAACGCTGTATCCGTTCACATACGTCGTCATTAATATCGAGTAAACGCTCTTAAATCGATTTCGGAACTCTCAAATGAGAGAGTAGCGCTAAATTCGATAGCGATAACTTGGATTAGGTTCATGTGACGGAAATCGAGTTATTGGCCTCCGGCGCGCATCCAGAGTCAGCACTGATCGCTCTGGACAGCATCTGAACTCGGATGCAGCGGCAGGTAAACAGGAAAAGCCCCGCGAACTTTTGAATTACATTCCTGCTTGCCCAGCGTGGACTCTGATAGCACACTGCGATGCCAGTCTGAAATCGAAAAGAGCTCCAGCATAGACGTACGGAGATCTAGGTCTATCGCTGTATGGGAACAAATCTGTTGTAAAACGCTCCGTTACAGAACACAAAATGCCAAAGCGTTGAAAAAACTCCAGATACACAGCGCTGCGTGACAAGCGTAACGGAAGCCAGAGACTCAAATGGACGCTCATGAAGGAGGAGGGGTACTGAGGACTCCAGCTACCCACAGTTCACAGCAGTCTCTGAAAATTATTGCATTCTTGCTGAGCTCCAATGTCTGTAGGTTCAAACACAGTGTCTGGCGTGTTCAGGAACAGCTCCTCAGTTTATTTCCCCCCACCATGTGAAAAAAAAGGGAAAGATTGCTTGCTATGCGGTTTGCTCAATGCACTCCGCGAAAAAGCGCAAAGGTTGTCTGCTGCCTTCAACAAAGAGGGTGAGGCTGTACCAGCACCACCGGGAAATGTTTTCTGCCCATCAGGCACTGTGCTCTCAACACGAAGTGGAACTATGATAGCTGAGGAACAGCTACCCACAGTGCACCGCTCCTGAAATCGATGGTAGCTTTGGACCATGGACGCAAACAATCGATTTCAGGATCCCACTGTGGACGCGCTAAACCGATTTTATTAGATCTGTTTTGTAATATCGGTTTAAGCTAATTCGAAATAATCGTGCAGTGTAGACGTACCCCTAGAGTAGCAGCCTAAGATGATGATGAAAAACTCCTATCCCAAATACAGCAGTGACATCGGCAGGGTGGGAATCACTGACCAGGAAGATTTGTAATCTGTTCATAATTAAATTGGTCCTGAATTTTTTCCTTAAGAGCCCCACCAAGCTATGTGAACTCTCCTAGCAGCCCTGTGATCTGCCTCCAGAAAATAGAGGGAAACAAGAAAGTGCTTGTGTGTTCACCAAGCCTTTTCTCTGCAAATGCCCTGGTGGGTGAAAGCATGAGTCCTCATCTCCTCTCTCATCCCTGTAAGATCAAAGGGCCGCTAGGAGGAACAACAATGGGCCACTCAGGCAACAACAGGAACAGGGAGCTTAGTACTCAGTGCCCATTTCATTATAACTAGCTTGTTAAGCTCCTCCACACCCCTCTCCTCCCTATTTCCAGATATCTTTGCCATCTTTTTACTGAAGGGTGTTTTCCCAACTTCTTCCTACAGTGCTGCCAGCTTCTTCTAGTGCCCCTCCCTCACCCAGCTGTCTCTTTCAGCTTTGGATGTTTTAGAACTGTATATTTTAGAACTAAGTGGTCTCCACAAACCCCACCAAATTCTTTGGGGGGGGGGGAGAGGGGAAGCAGGAGGAAAGCTAGATTGTTCCTTCCTCCTATTCCTTCTCAGCTTCTCTCTTCTATCCGAGGACCTTTCTAAGCTTTCCCATATTTCTTTTGAGGAGGGACACAAGCAATTCTCTCTCTCCTTTGGTCAATCCCTCCTCCTTACTCTCTCTCTTTGGGCTGCTGGTCTTTCAAAGAAGCTGCTCAGATAGCAGTTGTGGCTGGTCCTACCTCCTGCTGATGACGTAAGAACACACTTGAAAAAGAGAGGAGGCGTCTACATATGAAAAGGATGGAGAGTAAGGCTATTGCTACACTAGAGAGCTTATGGCAGCCCAGCTGCATGCTGTAAGCTCTATAGCAGGGGTCGGCAACCTTTCAGAAGTGATGTGCAAAGTCTTCATTTAATCACTCTAATTTAAAGTTTAGCGTGCCAGTAATACATTTTAAAGTTTTTGGAAGGTCTCTTTTTATAAGTCTATCATATATAACAAAACTATTGTTGTATGTAAAGTAAATAAGGCTTTTAAAATGTTTAAGAGGCTTTATTTAAAATTAAATTAAAATGCAGAGCCCACCGGCCCAGTGGCCAGGACCCGGGCAGCGTGAGTGCCACTGAAAATCAGCTCGCGTGCTGCCTTCGGCACCCGTGCCATAGGTTGCCTACCCCTGCTTTATAGTGTAGCCACTCTAAGTGGATGGGAGAGAGCTCTTCTGTCGGCTTAATTAATTCACCCCCAGTGAGTGGCAATAGCTATGTCAGCAGGAGAGCTTCCCACTGACACAGTGCTATCCACATTGACACTGGTGCTTAGGCTGGTGTAATTTATGTCACTCAGGGGTGGCTTATTCAGATCCCTAAGTGACATAAGTTATACTGACATAAGTAATAGTGTAGACGTAGTCTAAGATAGTTAGGAACTTTAAATGGTCAAAATTAGAGAGAGAGACTTCAACTGATATTTGACTCAGAATTTAAACTTTTCGAAACACGGTTTTATATTTAGAAATATTTTCACATTTAAAATGTCAATGAAAACAACTTTTAAACAAATATTCCTCTGCAGTGTTCGAAACACGAACACTGCAACATTAAAAAACTGGAAGTGAAATAGGATTAACTGATTTTGACTGTTCAAAAACAAATGCAAAAAATAAATGAATAGCCTCATGTGCTAAGTAGCTGGATTTTAAAATCCTTTCCCTTTTAATTATCTGAGGTGTGGTTAGTCACACAGGTAAAGAAATGCGTCTGGCTATAACATACTGTTTTGAAGTTAACTGCTTCCCAGATTCATCATTTTACTTACTCCCCCCATGCCCCTTTTAAAAGCTGTCCCTCACTTTCAGTCCAACTACACTATGAAAAAAAAAGCATGATCTTTCTGGCAATAGTCATTAATCCTTCTTGGATATCAACAGCTTGACATGTATCCTCAGAATATTAATAATGGAACTTACTGCAGTAACGTACAAGGTGCAATGTAAACATATCACTGATAGATATTCCTCTGGGTTGCAAGAGAAGCTCTATTTAGCTACCTAAATATAAAAATAAGCTACAGCATTTAATTCTATCGTGTTTTTTTTTATTAATTTTCAAATATCTTAGGGCCTACCTATATTAGGGATTTTTGCAACAGGGGATAAGTCACACCTGTGAAAGCCCCACTTAAACACTGGTACAGTGCATCTATGCTAAGGGTTTGCACCAGCATAGCTACATTGGTGCAAAAATCCCTAATGTAGACAGTTCTTAGGCCACAGCTACACTAGGAACTTTGATTCATGCAAGTTATGCCCCCCTATAAAACTGCTGCAATTAGTATATTGCTCATGCACGTGTATACGTGGCTCCCTGCATTGGCAATGTGAATTGTCACCACAAGAATGCTGCGTCAATACAACAGTGTATATATTAAATAAGTTAGTTTTCCCAGTATGCACAATCATTCATAGTCTCGGCTCACTGTTCTTTTTGGAAATTTTGGCAATGAATCTCATGGGGGAGAAACAAGTCGTGACATGAGTCACTGGGAGCAAGGGTTCATGTTCTCATCAAATCCCGCAAAAACCACACATCACTTCTCACCGTTCCGCTATCTCCAGACAGAAGGCAGGGACACCACACAGCTATGCACTTCTTAGCATAGAATATCTGCAAAAGGCAGGCCAAAGAATCCTCCCATATTTGCAGAATAACAGGAGCAAATGCAGGATCAAGCCAACTGGGGGAAAGTGACGAAATTTCGTGCAGGAGATTATTGGCTGATGGTGATGATCACAGTGGAAAACCAGTTCAGGGTTGGTGTTTCGGAGTCCAGTCTCCGACAGATGGAGTGGCTCGTGGTCCTTGCTCCCCAGATACAATGTGAGCAATAGGTAATGGCGGACCAACACCAACCTGCACCAATTGACTGGATTAGGTCCTGCAGCCTCGCACTGATATATATTACGAGTCCAGTCTGGGAAAGCCAAGTTTCCGCATGCTTTGTTTCTTTTCGTCTATATGTGACTACTCTCACCACGAAACTAAGCTGCCCCAGGAGTGAAGTAATGGAGCTCTCCTGACTGGTAGGCATATCGTGCATGCCAGACTTTTGCGGGCACTAATAAGCCAATGGCAGGCCCCGAAAACCTTTAATTGATGCTCCAATGGCCACTTTTCCCTTCGATCTCTGTGCCCAGGTCTCTCCTCTAGCCCTCCATCAACAGGCAATTCATGAATGAGCCACGCACCCCTGACAGGCTTGAGAAGGCAATCAATTGCCTGGCCAGGATACGCTCTGTGAAAATGTTGCAGTGCCAGATTTGCTACCAGCTTCCTCGCCTAGTAGGGAATTGCATTCTTGGAGCCCAGGAAGATATCGCTGCCTGCATGTTCTGCGGGCTTGCTCAAAGTCGAGCATGCGCAAGTGTGGACTCCATTCCCGTAGGGCTGTGAAATCAGCCGCTTTCGTCCCTATCAACGTGACTGCGACTATGAGTTCCCCAGGCAATGTGGCGCGCACAATGGTAGTGATGGTCATCTCTCCCTGCCTTTGCAGCGTCGCATATTGTGTCCAGATTGGACTGCAACTAAAGCCTAGTAGGTTTGCAGAATGAATATGATCAGCATCGCGACGACGGATGCCTATTTCGATCACTAGCAACTGGCCACGTGCAGAGTACATCAAAAGAATAGAGCTACTTTTCATATGACTACACAAGCACTAAGTGCGACACCAGAGACGCTTCACCGACATCGGAGTTGGCTGGTCCGGGAAGGCACATGACACTCGCATCTTTAAGAACATGGAACTGTTCAGAAAGCTGCAAGCAGGCCATTCTTTCCCAACTGCTGGATTACTACTGGTGATGTTGAAATGCCTGTAGTGATTCTGGGGGACCCAGCCTACCCTTACTCCCCTGGCTCATGAAGCTGTATACCAGCCACCTTGACAGCACCAAGGAAAGATTCAACTACCAGCTCAGCAGGTGCAGAACGACAGTTGAATGTGCTTCTGGTAGAGTGAAGAAGCCTTGGTGTTGTTTACTCACAAGAGCAGATCTCAGTGGATCTCAGTGAGAAAAATATCCCAAATGGCTATAGCTTCCGGTTGTGTCCTGCATAATATCTGTGAGGCAAAGGAGGAAAAGCTGCCACCACAGTGGAGGGCAGAGATGGAGTGTCTGTCTGCTGAGTTCAAATGGCGAGAAACAAAGGCTATTAGAAGAGCTCACCATGGAGCTATGCAACTGGGGGAGGCCTTGAAAGAGCACTTAGAACAGTTAGGTACAGTAATGTGGAGGGGTGGACTGTGCTCTATCTGGTCCTAATTTTGGGACTGTTAGGAATTGTGTGGTACTTGCTGTACATTTATAATTATTACATGTGTTTGTGACTAATCCTGAGTTCTGCTGCCCTGTAAAACAAGTAGTGGGTGCTTCAGGAGTGCTACACATTCTGCTGCATATGTTGTGAAATAATAAAGATTAATTATTTACCAAAAATAAGTAACCATTGCAAAAATATGCAATTAAATACAACAAAACTTCTGAAATAAATTAACAGAACAGAACTGAACACGGGGAAAGAAAAATCACCAGATTTCTTTTGGTCCAGTCCTCCAATTTCATGTCCATTTCAGTTCATTTTGGCTACACGTACAGCAGCCCTGGCTCTCAAAGGTCAGTGTATGCAAAACTGGTTCTCTATATTGTCTCCCAGTATAGAATGGTAGGGCGAGGGATGTGGCCACAATGCCATGTGGAATGCTGAAGGGTGTAAGGAGGTACTAAAATGGAGTTCTCCATTGACTGCAAAGAATGCCAAGCCCATGATTATTGAACCTGTAGGTCAACAAGAGTCCGCAGCATTTGTATTTGCTGCTAGAGATGCCCTATTATGTCCTGATGCATCTTCCTCTCCGACTCCTGGGCCTTTCTCCTGTCCGCTCTTTCCCTATCCATAATGTCTGCATTATTCATCCTCTAGGTCCTCTGTTCATGGTCCAATGCAGCACTGGCTTGCAGGATCTCTCTGAACAGATCCATCTGTGTCCTCTTCTTTCTCCTTCTTATTATGGTCTGGCATTCCACCGGTGTTGAGGGGGGAGCTCTCAAGACTACTGTGATGCTAGCAGACAAGGTGTCAGCTCCTGCCAAGGTCCCCATGTCTCAGTTGAACACTGACAGATGCATAGCTCGAATCTGTCTGGCTCATTTGAAAGTTAAGATTGATAAAAATAAGTATTAGAATTATAAGAAAGCATTCAGATCATATTGAATGCTTGTGAGTTGCTGCATGCATTAATCTTGTAATATCTGTGTTCCATATTATATGCAATTGTGTTGTAACTGTGTCAGTCCCAGGATATTGGAGACAAACGGTGGGTGAGGTAATACCTTTTATTGGACCAGCTTCTGTGCCGAATAGAGGGGAATAATCACTTCCCCTGATCTGCTGGTAATATTCTTACTAATACAGCCCAATATGCCTTTAGCCTTCTTGGCAACAAGGGCACACTGTTGACTCATATCTAGCTTGTAATCCCCAGATCCATTTCTGCAGAACTGCTGCTTAGCCAGTTGGTTTCCAGTCTGTAGCAGTGCATGGGATTCTTCCATCCTAAGTGCAAGACTTTGCACTTGTCCTTGTTGAACCTCAGATTTCTTTTGGCCCAGTCCTCCAATTTGTCTAGGTCATTCTGGACCCTATCCCTACCTTAAAGTGTATCTACCTCTCCCCCTAGCTTAGTGTCATCCGCAAACTTGCTGAGGGTGCAATCCATCCCATCATCCAAATCATTAATGAAGATGTTGAACAAAACCAGCCCCAGGACCGACCCCAGGGGCACTCTGCTTCACACCAACTGCCAACTAGACACCAAGCCATTGCTCACTACCTGTTGAGCTCAACAATCTAGCTAGCTTTCTATCCACCTTACAGTTCATTCATCCAATGCATACTTTTTTAACTTGCTGGCAAGAATACTGTGGGAGACTGTATCAAAAGCTTTGCTAAAGTCAAGGTGAATCACATCCACTGCTTTCCCCATATCCACAGAGCCAGTTATCTCATCATAGAAGGCAAACAGGTTGGTCAGGCATGACTTGCCCTTGGTGAATCCACGTAGACTGTTCCTGATCACCTTTCTCTCCATCAAGTGCTTCAAAATGGATTCCTTGAGGACCTGCTCCATGATTTTTCCAGGGACCAAGGTGAGACTGACCAGTCCCCGGATTCGCCTTCTTCACTTTTTAAAAGATGGGTGCTATATTTGCCTTTTTCCAACCATCCAGGACCTCCCCCAATTGCCAAGAGTTTTCAAAGATAATGGCCAGTGGTTCTGCAATCACATCACCCAACTCTCTCAGAACCCTTGGATGCATTAGATCCGGCCACATGGACTCATAGTTGGGGATTGGTCCTGCTTTGAGCAGGGGCTTGGATTAGATGACCTCCTGTGGTCCCTTCCAACCCTGATATTCTATGACTTGTGCATGTCCAACTTTTTTAAATATTCCTTAACCTGCTCTTTAACCACAGAGGGCTGCTCACCTCATCCCCATACGCTGCTGCCCAGAGCAGCAGTCTGGAAGCTGATCTTGTCTGTGCAGACCAAGGCCAAAAAAAAAATAAAAAAAAAAATTGAGTACTTCAACTTTTTCCATATCATCTGTCACTAGGTTGCTTCTCCCATTCAGTAAGGTATTGCAGAGCACCTCCATGAAAATTTTATGAAGATTTCTCAGGAAGATTCAAGAAACATCCCTATGTACATGCACTGCTCTGGATGGCCACCCTGGCTAACTCTACAAGTGAATGAAAAGCAGATGACAACTCTAGCTCTGTTTGTGGTACCGCTACTTCTATCAGTACAAGAGCATTAATGAAAAGTTGATATCTGGGTCCTGCTACGTTGGGGTTGGGTGCCAGCTGTACATTTAAATATTGCACTGGGAAATCCATTAACACTCTTACCTGAGATTCCTTTCCCGGCATAATGCTGGTGCCCTAGGCGACTGCCTAAGTCGCCTAAATGAAAGCACCGGCCCTGGGGTAGACACATGCACAACTTACATCAATCTAACTGTAGTGTAGGCCAGGCCTTAGTCATTTTCCTCAGTGATAAGCAAATGCAGGACTACAGACTCTCCATCCCCCACCCCATAGGGCTCCCTCAGCAGTGGAAACTAATGTACTAACATATTTGCAGATCTCATACAGCAGACCCTTGCAATGGGCCATTCAACCAGCTAATGGTAAATGGGACTACAGTTAGCAATCATGAAGTAGTGCATGACCCCTTCAGCCTGATCCTTTTGGAAGGGATAACTATATTTCAGTGCTCATCTTACTGAGAAATAAAGTGGTGAATGAAAAGGTTCCACAATTACAGGGCCCCAAGCTACTCAGCTGCAGGAAATTCAAACGGTGCAAGAGAAGGAAAAGGAAATACTCACAAAAATACCTCCCACCCGACTATTTACATTCAGGCAGACATGAAACTAGGCTATGATGTTCACAAATTGATTTGTGGATTAAATCAGTCAAAGCTGGTCAGCCCTGAGCTGACACAGATGATATCTCTAAGTGGTGTTAACTTTTCTGTGTAGACTTGCCTGTATCAATAAATGTGATTCAGGAGTACTGTCATTTAGCATCTGACAGATGGAATCGACTAAACAGAGCTGCAGATGTTTGTTAAACTAGCAAATCAGCAGCCCACTTTAATGTACCATGAGTAGCAGTGATCAGATCCCTGACTAAAAATGAAATGCTGATAAATCACAAAACACAAATATTAAGTATCAGCTGAAGTCAAACCATTAACGCCCCAGCCTCCATGTAAATCAGGTAGATGCCAAAAGTGTCAGACCTTATTTATTAAAAAAAATTAAACATTTATGTTGTTCTAAACATTTACTGTAGTTGTTTTCTCTCTACACCACAGTATATCATTACATATGAAGCCATTCCCAGTTTATAGGTCCCTTCCCTAAAAATACAAACCCAGCAAAGGTTATTTTTAAGACTAGTTTTACTACAACGCAGGAAGACAGGATATGCAATCTATCACTCTATTTAGCAGGCACACACATCTTAATCTTTCCTAGTAGTATTAGCAGCTGTTTGAGAAGGACCACAGCTGACTGTGCATACATACATCTGCAATACTGACAGCATTAATCGCACACAGATTTATTAGTCTTTTTCTGCAATACAAAAAAGCAGGGCTACAATGCAGTAGGCAAAGGTAAAATACTCTCTAGGGACAAGTTAGTTTCAGTGTACATACTGGGTGGGAGGAAATCTGCTCCCTTATAAGAATAACCAGGTCCTTGCAGGGGGAGAAGCGAGGAGCTAAGCCATCCAGAAAGAAATCTTTTTTTATGTTTAAAAAAAGGATTCATTTGTGCTGTAATTCATTTTAAATTACAAAAATATAATTTAACTTTTCACCATTTATGCTTTGTTTATTTTTTACATTTCATTCACAAAAACTTGGACTTGATCAATTCTAATTCTAGTTCTCGTACACAATGCTATACTGTTTGTGATTATACTATTCTACAACAATGTTACAGTAGAAACAGAACAGGTTCTCTCTACTACTGAACGCAGGCTCACTGTGCCCTCTATAGCTATGGTTGCTTAAGGATTTTCCTTTTTAAAGAATTTTTTTTTTCAAAGTTACTCAATTTTTTTAAATTTTTACCTTTCTGGGTGAACTTTCCAGGTGTTCCACTACTTTAGACAATGAAATTGTTTTGGGAAAATTGTTCTTCAAGAAAAAAAAAATAAAAGTCTAACCCTTATTCAACCTCCACCTACATATTTTTCCATTATATTTTAAAAAAATCTAGATTTTTTTAAACAAGTCTATCTCCTCAGCAGTTCAAGGAAGAAAGAAGAAGTTTGGCATGCACGAATTCCTCAGTGAGGCAAATCGCCTTTTGGCATCTATCATTCTGAGATGTAGTAACAGGAGAGTGATGTGTTAAGATGGGAGATAATTGTTCTGCCCTATTCAGCCCTGGTGAGGCCTCAGCTGGAGCACTGGATTCAATTCTGGGCAAAATATTTTAGGAAAGATGTGGATAAATTGTAGAATGTGCAGAGGAGAGCAACAAAATTTACAAACCATTTAGAAAACTTGACCTATGAGAAAAGGTTAAAAAACTGGGCCTGTTTAGTCTTGAGAAAAAGAAAACTGAGGGATCACCCAATAACAGTCTTAAATATGTTAAAGGGTTCTTATAAAGAGGACAAGAATTGGCTTAATCTGCAAAAAGGGAGATTTAGGTTGGATATTAGGAAACTCTTTCTAATGATATGAATAATTAAGCACTGGAATAGGCTTGTAAGAGAGGTTGTGGAATCCCCATCACTGGAGGTTTTGAAGAGCAGGTTAGACAAAAAAAAGATGGTCAGGAATCGTCTGGGTGTACTTGGTTCTGCCTCACCATGGGGACTGGGTTACCCTCTAAAGGTCTCTTTCAACCCTGAATTTATTCTTTCTTGGTGAAGTTACATTTTGAGTCTATGGTTATGTTTTTAAAATTGTAATTCATGCATGTGCAGCTGTTACGTAGTTCCAAGACTGTTCTGATAATGATTCCTCATGATTATAAAAAGAAAGTGATGTATTGAACATGCAGATTGTGAAATTTTGGTGTGTGCTAGCAAATGTGGCAATACCTGCTTTATGTAGGTACCGAATGAGGCAGGACTTCACAGGATTCCATACCACATTTCAGTAAGGTGAAGAGATCAAACCCCATCTCACTGAGTGCTCATCTCATGTCAGATAAATTATTTCAGTTCCACACTAAGGAAATGTTCTCTTTTAATGTCTTTCCTCTTTAAAAAACCCCCACGCTTTCTACAAAGAGGTTACTTTTGTCATGAGGCAAATCCTTAAGCTTCTTTTGAACATCCATTTGAAGGCCCCATCCATACTCTGGCAAGGACCAACACCCCCGGAAGCTGTTCTTGTTAGAGTATTATCAATCTCAAAGGCACCTATATTTTATATTTCTCAGACGTAAATTTCTGAACTAGTCTTTTCTCTCTTTGGAGAGAAAAAAACCCAAACATATGGGCCTTTCTTCCACAACCTGAATTGATATTTGACAATGAAGGCTGTGTAGCTACCAGAGAAGGCTGCAAACTTTACCAGCTGGTAAAACCTACTTCCAGAGACATCTTTGTCTCAGAAGCATGGAGCTCTTCACCATTAGTCAGCCTCTCTTGTTTCAGCCGCCAAAATGTTGTGGAAAGGGTAGTAAGAACTACATCATTACCACTAAACGACATGAATTCTGCCACATCTTCAGCTGATCCAAAGTAGGGTGGTTGGGCACTGCTACCTCAGCTTCAGAGGCAACCGTTCACCAGGTAATGCATTTGTCTTCAGGTCCTGGATGATCTTTAACTATACGCCTGAAGTGGGATGAAAGTTGGTTCCTCTGAATTAAAGTCTTTTTTCTTCTTCACTGACGCTGATATAGGTGGCTCTGCAGAGCCCTTCTTTCTCTTGTATGTAGATATCAGTCTTAAATATCTTGCAGACCATCCCTTTCATTCCAGTTAAAGATAGCAGGTTGCTGTATCAGTATCAAGGACAGAAGGATCACAGTGGCCTGCCTATGTGTTGGGACTAGATACATCAAGGCCACAAGTGTGGGTTATGTTGATGGCAGCAACAGCAGAGACCAGCAGTGAGGATTTAAAGTCCAGAATGTGTGCCTTGAGTAGGCACTTCCATTGCCCCGAGGGCTCCAAGGACTGCTGCCCCCAGGACCTGGCTCTGCTGTGCCTTTGATGTGACTGAGATTTGGTTAAAACATGGCTGTTCAGTTCATGAGGACAGCAAGAAATATTGAAGATCTGGTCTATGTCTGTCACGGTTCCTTCCCCATTCTGAACTCTAGGGTACAGATGTGGGGACCTGCATGAGAACCTCTAAGCTTAACTACCAGCTTAGATCTGGTTTTGCTGCCACCACCCAAATTATTTATGAGTCATCTGGGAAACTGTCTACCTCCCCCCAAGAATATCTCCCTCCCAAGTACTATAACCCTTCCCTGGGTAGGCTTGAGAGACTTTTCCACCAATTTCCTGGTAAACACTGATCCAAACCCTTGGATCTTAAAACAAGGAGAAATTAACCATTCCCCCTCCTTTCGTCCCACCAATTCCTGGGTGAGTCCAGATCCAACCCCCTTGGATCTTAAACAAGGAAAATCATCAGGTTCTTAAAAGAAAGGCTTTTTAATTAAAGAAAGAAAGGTAAAAATCATCTCTGTAAAATCAGGATGAAAAAATAACTTTACAGGATAATCAGATTCAAAGAGCCCAGAGAACCCCTCTAGCCTTTGATTTCAAAGTTACAGCAAACAAAGGCAGACCCTCTAGCAAAAGGAACATTTTACAAGTTGAGAAAACAAAGATAAAGCTAACACACCTTGCCTGGCTGTTACTTACAAGTCTGAAATATGAGAGACTTGTTCAGAAAGATTTGGAGAGCATGGATTGATGTCTGGTCCCTCTTAGTCCCAAGAGCGAACACCCTCCAAAACAAAGAGCACAAACAAAAGTCTTCCCCCTCCACAAGATTTGAAAATATCTTGTTCCCTTATTGGGACTTTGGGTCAGGTGTCAACCAGGTTACCTGAGCTTATTAACCCTTTGCAGGTAAAAGGATTTTGGTGTCTCTGGCCAGGAGGGATTTTATAGTATTGTACACAGGAGGGTTGTTACCCTTCCCTTTATAGTTATGATAATGTCTACATACAAGGTCTCAACTGTGTGCTTCAGGGTAGAGGGAAGATTCAGATGCAAGTTAAGGGAACAAGCAAGCCTTTCAATGAGAAAATTCAGAGCAGCTATTCAACTATTAGACTTATTACAGACCACTAGAATAGTGAAAAGATACTTGTATTCTAGTAACAATGCATCAAATCTTGCAGGATATCTCCTGCAAGGATGTCAAGAGACTAATTTGCTAGATGATCAGACACTGCTGATGTAGTCTCAGTGTCCAGGACTTTATACTTGCTGGCTTTCAACCAAAGCATTAGAAGCCTTCAGGATGATTTTGCAGGGTAATTGTGGGAAAGAGTGCTTCCATCTTGAACCTAAGAATTCAGAGTGACATCTATGACAAACTTCATAGTGGTCTCACTCATGATCTTTCCACATTCCACAGCAGAGCATTCTGCTTCAAGGCACCAAATACAGCAGCCAATTTGTCCATGAAGGAAACAATACAACAGCTTTTGCATTATTTGAATCCATTGGCTAATTTTTCATAGAAAAGCATGAGGAGAGAAAGAGACCAAAATCTAAACTCAATTTTCACCAGTTTCACGGATAAGAACCAAGGAAAACTGATGTCTTCTAATGCAGTGGGAGCTACACTATCACAACTAACTTCTGACTGAGACTATTACAAAGTTTCTTACATATTAACATGAAATCCAGGAATTCAAAACAGAACAGGCACAACAGGATACTCTGAGGGTTAAAGAGCAAATTTACATGTAGACTGAGCTGATGACGCTCCAAAGGAGAGCCAAGTAGTTACATAGCTGGACTGTTCTTCATGGCAACCCAAAAGAGCTCTTTCACGGACCAGTCAGAAAGGAGACCACCTCTAATAATTCAGCTTTTGCACTTCAACTTGATAACAGTCCTAGAGGCTAGTTCTCATTGAGGATGTGTTACAAGTGTACAAAAATAGTAGAAAATACTGATTAATCATCATCTGTTTTTCCAAAGAAAAATGGATTGTCTACTTAACCTTGGGATTTCCTCAAATATTTTTCTTAGGGCAGTGAGTGCACATAAACTTTCTATATAAAGGAGCTTTTTTCATACAACAAATGTTTAGGGCTCAATTCTGCCTAGCCCTTACATATTGTGTGGGGTGGGGTAGGAGAGTGAATAGAAATAAGCACTTGCCTCCTCCCTGCTCCTTTCATGTAAAGGCAGGTCAGAATTTCAGTCTCTCTACTCATGGGAAACTAGGGACTGCTTCTTGACTCCCCCAGGGCCAAGGAAGCGTGGAGAGTACGCACAGCTATGGTTCTGCCTCATGTATGTGACAGGCAGCAAACCAGAGCATCGACACAGTAGTGACAAGGAGGATACTTGATTATCACTCCAAACACTTTTTCTCTTAATTAATTAGCCTCTTAGAGTTGGTAAGGCAACTCCCACCTTTTCATGTTCTCTGTATGTATATATATCTCCTTCCTATATGTTCCATTCTATGCATCCGACGAAGTGGGCTGTAGCCCACGAAAGCTTATGCTCAAATAAATTTGTTAGTCTCTAAGGTGCCACAAGTACTTCTCTTCTTTTTAAGGAGGATACAGCATCTCTTGAGCATGCTCACCCAGTGCACAAGGTAGCTCCAGAAGGCATTCTGGATTCTCCAATGCCTTTAGTTCAAGCATGTTTCTGCATTGCCCCTAATATGCAGGTATTTCCAAATTGCATGATCTAGATCTATATAAGGGGGAGAGTCTTATTACAGAAAGTAATCTTCACTAAGCAAAGTATACCTCTACTGCAATATAACGCTGTCCTCAGGAGTCAAAAAATCTTACCGTATTATATCAAACTTGCTTTGATCCGCTGGAGCGCTGCTTTACCGCATTATATCCGAATTCATGTTATATCAGGTCACGTTATATTGGAGTAGAGATGTATCACTAATCTCAAAATGTTTTAAACAACTTTAGGAGACTAATACACTGAAAATTCCCAAATGAACACCATTCCTATAGCAGTGGTTTGTCTACAGTATCTTATGCACAAACTATACACATACATAAAAAAATTACTCATACCCAAACCACATGAATACAACTAGATGTAAATGTGATGATTTGAACTTTTATTGCCAGAAAATCATAAGTGACCTTTAAATTTAAAATTCTGTTTTTCAAAAATTCTAATTTTCCAAATTTCAGGTACATATCCTAAGCCATTCAGGTAATTGGATTTTCCTTGTACTTATTTTTAACACTATTGTCAGTTATAAATAATTAAATTAAAATGGAAAAAATGTAAACTGTATACATAAAAAAGATCTCTTGCTAAAATGTTATCTGGCAAGTTTTTGCCACCAATGATTATTTAGGTCTGAATAATCTGAAAATAGAGGCAAATTATGAAAGTGCTGATGAACTCAGCTATGTTGACACTGGGGGGTGCCACTATACTGTAATAATTAGAGATTCATCACTATAATATTACAATCTTATCCACTTTTCAGGAGAATAGTCACCTCTGGTGATATCAGAAAGGCTAAACAAGGATGCTTTAAAAAAAGGGCAGATTAAAAAATACTGACTTCCAGCAGATAAAAAAAAAAAAAAAAAAAAAAAAAAAGATAAAATCTTTTGTAAAAGCATTTAAGTATTTCATGCAAGGATATAAAGTATCTTTCACCCACTTAGAACTGTTTCATCTCACCATTTCAACAGAGGTTCTTCTCTCATTGGAGAGAAATATGTTATTATTAAACTCAATCTTTGATCAGATTGGGCAGGAAAAAATTCTTATGTCAAATCAATCTGACAAAAAAACATTTGTGTATCCTGGGACACTGTAGTTATCCCCAAAACAAGTATTACAAACCCATCAAATTCAGAGTTAAGGAAGTTAAATTTTTAAATAAATAAGAAAATGTCAAGGTAAGGAAATACACAGGGTAACCCAAATAGCCTTAACTCTACTCCATTGTAACACCACACAACTATGACAACTATTATTATGGCATAACAGCATTTGCAGTCTCTGATTTGATTAAACTGATGTTTAAAGACACATGGCTTTTTTTCCTTTCTTTGTGGTGTCACTACAGAGCACAAGTAACGTTGTTTGTATTCTATAACTGTACTTTTCCATACCTTAACATTTTGGCATGCCTTTTAAGTTTAACCTAACTCTGGATTTCCTGCATTTGTAGTGCTTGATTTTGAGATAATTATGATAATTTTACTCTTAAATTACTGAAATGTATAAATATAGGAATTTCTATACCATAACAAACCCATTGTCCACTATCCTGCCTCCAACGGTATCAGCACCTCTGAAGCAAGGTGCAATAATTCTACAGAAAGCAGATGAAGTATAATTTGTCCCAATAAAGGTCTTGTCCTACTCCCTAACAGAGATTGGTTCAAGCCTGCAAGCATGAGGTTTTTATCCCTTCCAAACCTTTGTTTGCATTAACTGTTACAACTTCATCACTCTGGACATTCTTGTTACCCATATTAACATTGAATCTCTCTCCGATTCTTGTAAGTAACTGGCCTCAATAACATTCTATAGCAGGGAGCTTCACAGTCTATTTGTGTATTAAGTGAAAAGTATCCCCTTTTATCAGCTTTGAATTTTCTACCTTTCAGTTTGTCCCCTGGTTCTTGTGTTGTGAGGTGATCTACCTTCTCTATAACATTCATTATTTTATATATTTGTCCTCTCTTATTTTCCTCTTTTTACAAGTAATTTCAATCTTTTTCATCTCTCTTTGTATGAATCTTTTCATGCTTCTAATTCTTTTCATTGCCTTTTCTTGCAACCCTTCTACTTCTGCAAGATAAGATGACTATTATTGCACACAGTATTAGAGATGAAACTGAACCACTGGTGCATATAAAGGCACTATAATATTTTACATATTGTTTTACATTTTCCATGCCATTCGCTATGCATACTAACATCTTGTTTGATTTTGGATTGCAACTGCACTTTAAGTAGAGGCCTTCACTGAGCTATGTACATTAATGCCCAAGTCCCTTTCTTGAACTGATACTGTTAATTTAGAATATAGTCAATCTTAAGCCAAGTTTAATGTAGTTTTTGTCTGAGAATTTCCTTGGTTTTTTTTAATTTAAGATTTTACACACAAACAAGAAATCCTAAGAGAATGTTAACATATGATATTTCAATGATTTGAAGATATGTAGTATCACTCTACATTTTTTTTATTATTATTTTAACTTTTATGTTGAGAACCACCAGTAACAAGCTCCTTTAAAAGCAGCAAAGAGTCCTGTGGCATCTTATAGACTAACACACGCATTGGAGCATGAGCTTTAGTGGGTGAATACCCACTTCGTCAGATGCATACAAGCTCCTTTAACTCAGCTTCTGACTGTCACATTTCTCTGCACCTCCCTGGCCCCCGATGGGGTGTCTGCCTATGGCAGTCCTGTAGCCTCACTCACACTGAGGTGGCAGTAGAAGGCAGCCATTTGAGAGAGGGAAATAATTCATTAAATTCTCTACAGCAGAAAAAATTTTCAACCTCTCCTGAAGAAATGTTCAGCTATGAATAGTAAAGGAAAAAACGAACACTGATCCTATTTTTTTTCTTCAAATGCAGCCAACAGTCAGTGAGTTTTACCTATATGGGAGATTTAAGGGTTTTGTGGGGTTTTTTTATGGAGATCATTCAGGAAAAGATGGTCTGACCAAAGGTGCTAAAATTCCTAAAGCATCCATTTTAATATTATTTTCAACTCAAAACTAATTAACTTATTTACTTGTAAATTCTCAAAAATTAATTCTGTACTCAAAAAACAAGTGCTTCAATTTTAGGAAGAAAGCACTGTATTATTCATATGTAATAAAGTACTTGAATTCCTGCGTTAAATATAAAACTCAACACAACCTTGACTATAGACCCATGACAGATGTTTACACAATACTAAAACACAGATAAGCAGTTTCTTTAATGAATCACAATGTGCATTAGTTTCTGTGCAAAGGAAAGCTTTACATGAATAAACTGGTAACATTTATGCAAACACAAGGACTATTTTGTAAACAACATATTTATGCCTTCAGGAATACATAAAGTTAACATAAGGGAATGCAACGACTATATAAGTAGTACATCTGTGCCACTATTTATTTATAAACAACTAATGCTTAATATAACAGTGATCTATAGTGTGGTCTTGGGGTAGAGCTCTGCACCTGACAAGCAGGAGTCCTCAGTTCAAATTCCTAGCATTTCACATAGCAGATTGTGAGAAGTGCTTCGACGTACAGTCCAGTCATCCATACAAGGGGTCATGAAATTAAAGTGGAGAAAAATTGCGGGGGATCATCTTTAAGTCCTCAGTCAACAAGACTCCGGAGAACAATGATATAACATGTAGTCCAAGTGGTCCTTTGACTAAAACCAACCCCTGACATATGACTGATGTTTACAGATTATTTTAGCATATTATTTGTGCCTCATAATATGTACAATATAATTCTACATCTGAGCAGTTTATGTTACATTTATATGCATCAATCTGTCCTCACTCAGACTTGTGTATCAGTACCCTCAGATGACTGGAATGTGTATACCTTCATTGCACCCTCTATCTATGTAGGCATTTATATCACAATCATCATGATGGTATCCGAGCTCTAGTGGCTGCAGCCCTAATACTGAAACAGGTTTCCATTGACTTCTCTATGATACTCCCCTTACAGCATAAGCTTCTCTACATATATTCCTGCTCATCTATCATACAAATGTCACATGTATTTCAGATTTTCATGCAGTTTAAATGATTGCAGATTTACACAGGTCTAGTAACATCATACTGACCTCTGAGATCTGCTGATGAAAAGTGCAACTGAAGAGCTAGGCTTTATTATTATGATGTGAAAAATGTATTCTGTCATACGTGAAACTGTGGGCATTTCATCTTTGGGTACACAAGAGAGGTAACATTTTAAAATGTTCTTGAATGAGCAATTCTAATGCATTCTCTGAAAACTTTGACACTTTTGTGAAATCAAGATGCACACATTACCAAAATTCATGTAGAGAGTTTCTATTAATGTACTAATCCATCGATCATCTCCCAATCCACAAAGTACCATTCACAGTTAGTCAGTTTTTTGTTTTGTTTTTTTTAAACACAAGAGGTACCACGTGCTGACATTAAACATAACAGGACAACTGACAGAGATCAGAGTCCATCTCCCTACAGTTGCAGGATATGATCCTATGACAAAAAGCATATCCGATGTTAAAGGCCAAGAGAAACCACTCCTTACATGGAGTACATATATTTTTAAATCCCAGAAAGTGATATAAGTTAAATAATGAGACCTGTGATAAACTCAGGACAGACGGCTGCCGGGGGGAGGGGGGTAGAAACAGTCCCAGAAGGTTACAAGGCCCTCCTCCCTACCACCTGAGAAGAGGTTACCAGAGAATCATTTAGAATCAGCTGAGAAGGAGTTACCTGAGATCAATTAGGATAGGCTGATTCCAGCTAAGGACTGCTTGAGACTTTTTTAAACCCTCCCCTGTTGGGAGAAAAGGGGGAGAGAGAGAAGTCATGCTGCCAGTAGGTTAGGAGCAGCGAGCCTCACCAGGAGGGGAGGCTGCATTCCCTCCCATAAGGGTGGAGAGAAGGAACAGACTTCCCCTGTGCAACCAAGAGGGACTGTTTTACCCAAGCTTGTCTCACCAAGGCTAAAAGCAGTGGAGGCTGGAGAGACTGAGAAGGTGCCTTGCCATAGACCCAACAACGACTGCATTCAAGAACTGTAAATGCACCATGGTCTGATCAGATGCACATGCAGTTCTATACAATGGTAAAGATGTAATTAAATATTTATCATGTTAATCATTTTTATTAGATGAACCAACTGAGAATTATGCCTTAATGACAAAAATAATGAAGTTATGACCATCCTGTAGCATTTTATTTTAATTGTTACAGTCTATATCAATTATGAAAAAGTCTAGAAGAAAAACTGAAATATGGCCTGATAATAATGCTTTCCTTCCATTTCCTAATACTTTTCAAGTTATTCTGTATGTTTGCATGCTCAAACAACAAGAATTTAGTTGACCTTGGCTTGCCCCCATCATTGTGATGGACAATGATGTTTTACATTAATCCAGCACAGTGCAATCTATCTTGGAGGAGGTCATGCAATTTATGGCTTCACAGCTGGCATTTCAAGATATCTTTAGTTCAAGGTTCTTGTACTCTGAAGTGGTAAAAAAAGATTTAAATGACTCTTCTGCATCACAACGCTTGAAAACATGTGAATGAGAAGCACGAGCATAAGTTAAAAATAACATTTCAAGGACTTTCCTCCTTTAGTCCTGAATCTTGTTAACATCACTAACAGTGATATGCTACAACAGTAGCAAGAGGGGGAAAATTACTACAAGATTAACAACAATTCCTATTCCTAATGTTATTTAAAAATCAAAGTGTTACCTAAGGCAATTACCTTGCAGCCTTTTAATATCTACAGGGAAAAGCCTAAGGGAAAATAATTGACTTGGCTAATTTTACCCTTGGCAATTATAAAATAGCTCTGCACTTCATTATGACTGCAGAAATTTACATCTAATTGTAAGCCCTGAGAGAAGTACAGAGATAAACGTATCATACAGAAGCTCCGACAAGAATCTAACAGCACAATAAAATTAGTTCAGTAGTAATGGTTTAAATTAAACTAACATGCTTAAGTTTAAATTACAACAGTTTTAATTACTGAAACAGATATACATGCCCTAGACAGAAGTTGTAGTCTTATCGTGGTCAGTATTGTTTACAATATATTCCATGTTTCTTTTTCTATAAGCCAATTTACTTAGCTACTAACTGCCACAAAGAACAATACCATCACTTTTTCTTGCAAAGAACTAGGACTGTCAAGCAATTAAAACAATTAATCGTGATCAATCACACTGTTAAACAATAATAGAATAACATTTAATTAAATATTTTTGGATATTTTCTACATTTTCAAATATATTGATTTCAATTACAACACAGAATACAAAGTGTACAGTGCTGATTTATATTATTTTTATTACAAATATTTGCACTGTAAAAATAAATAGTATTTTTCAATTCACCTCATACAAAGTACCGTAGTGTAATCTCTTTATCATGAAAGTGCAGCTTACAAATGTAGAATTATGTACAAAATCCCAAATTCACTCAAAAATAAAACAATGTAAAACTTTAGAGCCTACAAGTCCTCTCAGTCCTACTTCTTCTTCAGCCAATCACTCAAACAAGTTGGTTTACATTTGCGGGAGATAATGCTGCCTGCTTCTTGTTTGCAGTGTCACCTGAAAGTAAGAACAGGCATTCACATGGCACTGTTGTAACTGGCGTCACAGGCATTCACATGGCACTGTTGCAGCTGGCATCACAAGATATTTACGTGCCATATGCGCTCAAGATTCATATGTCCCTTCATGCTTCAACCACCATTCCAGAGGATATGCGTCCATGCCGATGACAGGTTCTACTCAATAATGATCCAAAGCAGTGCGGACCGACAAACGTTCACTTTCATTATCTGAGTCAGATGCCATCGACAGAAAGTTGATTTTCTTTTTTGGTGCTTCAGGTTCTGTAGTTTCCGCATCAGAGTGTTGCTCTTTTAAGACTTATGAAAGCGTGCTCCACACTTAGTCCCTCTCAGATTATGGAAGGCACTTCAGATTCTTAAACATTGGGTTGAGTGCTGTAGCTATCTTTAGAAATCTCACATTGGTCTCTTCTTTGTATTTTGTCAAACTTGCCATGAAAGTGTTCTTAAAATGAACAACATGTGCTGGGTCATCATCCGAGACTGCTATAACATGAAATATATGCAGAATACGGGTAAAATAGAGCAGGAGACATGCAAAATTCTCCCCCAAGGAGTTGAGTAACAAATCTAATAAATACTTTTTTTAAAAACAAGCATCATCAGCATGGAAGCACGTCCTCTGGAATAGTGGCCGAAGCACGAAGAGGCGTACAAATGTTTAGCATATCTGGCATGTAATTACCTTGCAGTGCTGGCTACAAAAGTCCCATGCGAACGCCTGTTCTCACTTTCAGGTGACATTGTAAATAATCTCCATAAATGTAAACAAACTTTTTTTCCTGAGCGGTTGGCTGAACAAGAAGTAGGACTGAGTGGACTTATAAGCTCTGAAGTTTTATATTGTTTTGCTTTTTAATGCAGTTATGTAACAAAAAGTTTACATTTGTAAGCTGCACTTTCATGATAAAGAGATTACACTACAGTACTTGTATGAGGTGAATTGAAAAATACTATTTATTTTATTATTTTTACAGTGCAAATATTCGTAATAAAAATAATATAAAGTCAGCACTGTACACTTTGTATTCTGTGTTGTAATTGAAATATTAGAAAACGTTGAAAATCATCAAAAATATTTAATTTTTTTAAATTGGTATTCTATTGTTTAACAGTGTGACTAAAAGTGTGATTAAACGCAATTTTTTAATCACGATTACTTTTTTTGAGTTAATCGCATGAGTTAACTGCGATTAATCAACAGCCCTGCAAAGAACACAAAACATTATGAAGAAAAAAAGTCATGGCTATTTCACAGTCCTAAAAATAGATGCACAGAACTGAAAATTAACCACTTTCAAAAGAATAAATGCAGTTTGTTTAAATCATGGCACATGTCAAGATATTTCTATAACTTGTCTTAAAATTTTCTAACTTTCCCAGTAGGGTTGGAAGAAAGAATAATTTAGTAAATTAATCAGTTTCTATGGTGGTATCCTACTCATAGCATGTGGAAAATATGACACTATTTTGATGTCAAAAAATAAGTGTTAAAATGTTTTGGCAGAATTTTCAGACATGCAGTACGATTGCTTGAAAAATAAAGCATCTCTTTGGTATTTGTGCTTCAACTTACAGTAGGTTTGATTCCTGGCAAATCTTAAGGGACTATACTTTATTGCTGGAATGCTTAATTTATTATTTTCTCAAAATTCTCCCTCAGTTTGAGTTAAAACCTAAGTTTATTTAAGGTTAAATTCTCCTTTGATTTGCAGTGAGGATCTCATCCAGGATCTCCTGAAATGCTGAAGAATTAATTCTAAGTAGATACAAAACAAGTATAATCATGTTCATGTTAAATCAGTTTCTAAACTGATTTATGTAATAGTTTAATCATAAAAAGCACTGTAAAAGTTAAAGAAAATATTTTTTGAATATTTAATATTACATTTTTTTCCTCAGATAAATTTAAACCATTAGTCAAGCAGGTTGGAAGTTGATTTACCTTCTCTTATATTGAACTCGTCTAGTGTTATAAATGACATCAGTCAAGTACCATACACATTCAGATACCATGGGTATGCAGAAGGTGCAGAATAAGACGCTAAACAGAACAAAATCATTAGGCTCAGAAATAGCAAATGTTATTATAACTTAACATTGTGGAAATATTTTATATAAGATATACATTTTTATTATACACAATAGTGGATAGATAATTATACTTTCTTGTGTACCTATATAAGAAGATTCCAGGATTGTCACTCTGAAGCCTAGAATGTCTGATGAGTCAGTGTGAAACAACTAGAAGGATGTGATGCTGACAGACCAGTTGCCAGCTTATGCCAAGGCCCCTACGCCTCAATGAACACTGACAAATGCATAGCTGCAAACCAGTCTGGCTCACCTATGCAACAGTATTGTTAAAACATGTATTAGATTTATAAAAATGTGTTTAGTGTTTACACTTGATGAAACACTTAAGAGTTGTTGCATCTATTAATCTTACTTATAACTAAGGCTATATTTTAGTCACCGGTATACTTAGTAAAGGTCATAGACAGGTCACAGGCAGTAAACAAAAATTCACAGACCGTGACCTGTCCATGACTTGTACTATATACCCCTAACTAAAACCTGGGTGCTCCCCCAGTCAGGAAAGAAGATTCACAAGAGTGAAATGCTAATTTACTACAAGAGGTGTTATCTCCTCTCCAACAAAAGAAGGCCTGTAGACACCAGACAGGTCATTACAGAACATCAGCGGAGAAAAGACTTTATAGATTGCTCCTCCCACATCCATGAAGAGGAGATGTGAAGGTGGACTCATCTCATCAGTTTCAGACTCATTTGTATGTACATGTTTACCTGTTTTAACATTGTAAATAACTGTCATTTCTTTTTTCAGTTAAATGGTTAGCTAATTTATTATAGGATTGGCTGCAAGCATTGTCTTTGGTGTGTAATCTGAGGTACAACTGACTGACTGAGTAAAGCGACTGGTCCTTTGGACAGGGAGTAACCTGATTATTATTGTGATTTTTGATATAAAGGGACCATCTATCACACGGACAGTTTTGCCTGGATGGCAAGATAGAAAGGAGTGCCCAAGGGAATTGTCTGTCAATCCATGTTAAGGCTGTTAGGGGGTTCACATCTGATACTTGTTTGGAGAAATCTAAGTATAGAACTCAGAACCAGTTTGGGGTTTGTGCCCTGGTTTGTAACAGTCTGCCCTGAAGTTGGCACTCATGTTCATGAGCCGCTCCAGACAGCATGATAGCATGGCTGACAATTCTTTTTGTTTAGTATATTACCAGGTTCAATCATCACTGGGATTCACAGTCTATTATATACAATTTTAAAGTTCTCAGCCATTTGGGGCTTTTTTCCCATTTTACGAATTACACCCATGTGACAGTACTGGTTTTTACCCAGTGCATAAATATATCCCCTCTCTCTCTCTCTCTCTCTCTCTCACACACACACACACACCAGTGTATTCATAATGATAAACACCTCCTATCTTGCAAACTTTCAGACAGCTGAGCTGAGCAAAATGACTGCAGTTGTCTTTTAAAATGATAATGTATTTTTGTTCATAGGGCATTCAATGCCCAAAGTTGTCTGGATGTCTAACAAAATTTTACTAATAGCAAAAAGGCAAATCACACCTGTGCAGACCAAAATGGAAAGATCCTGAAGACTCCCCTAAATGTAAATCAAACAGAATCCATTCTTCCCTCCAAAAAAATCTACCACAATATAAAACTAAATAATCAAATAAATATGTTTTGAACTTCACCTAGCAGGTTGCCAGAGATGTACTGTACTCCTACATGTCTTGAAGACACAGCAGCATATGTATGTTAATTCACCAGCCTATCTTTTAATTCACTACTATCTATGGCATCACTGCTTCAAAACAGATACTAAAGCGTTAGCAGTGGTAACATTTCTGTAATATTGTGGTAGATGTACCTGGAGCAACATCCAGCTGTCAATCTATTTGCACATACAATAGAATTGTGCCAATTTTTACAGTGAAAGAATGTCCCAGTTCAGACGTATCTGTTCAGTGGTTTTCTAACAACCAGAGCTGTTACTTGTTAGAGTAATAGAAACATTTTTTACCTTAGTATTCTGTAACTGAGCTAGGCTTGTGCAAGCATTTGCTAGAAGAAAGTCTCCACTCAGGACAGCTATTTTATTTCCAAACTGCATGTCCTTCAGTAGGCCATCACAGGACTTCAGCTCACCAATGTTTACTATCCCACGATGCACCAAGAAGGCAGTGTGGATCAACTCTGTAATCTCTGCCAGACTTCTTTGACTTAAAGCAAAGATAAGAGATTTATTTTTGAAGCCACAAACACAATGCATATTTTTGATAAAAAGCCATTCTCCAGTTCCTCGTCTACACAAGAATGTTTTATAATTGTTGCTTCACCATAAATCTTTAGAAATCGCAGTTCACAAGAGGTAATTAGAGAGAACATGATATCACCTGGGCAAGTATAGCATGATAGGGTCAAATCCTCACAGCTTCTGAAGGAAAGATATCTTCCTCTCAGTTTTATTTTATTAACTTTCTCAAAGAATTCAAACATGTAACTAGTCAATATTTTTTTTATATATTTTTAAAGATTTTGACAATGTCCCTTAAAAGAAACTATTTATTAAGAAACCAACCATAGGGTGCTCATAGTGGTGAGGGAACAAGAGGTCAGGAGTGGATTAAAAACTAGCTACGCATTAGAAAACTGCTGCAATAAATGACTGCTCCCTGGACTGGAGGAGGGGGAGTAATAGTAGGATACCGCCTCACATTTCAATAATGGGGCCAGATTTTCTAATAGACAGGCAGTGGGCAAATGACATTTGATGATGAAACTAAGCTGATCTGTTTAGTAGAAACTGGAGATTATCTAAATTCCTCTGTGCAGCATAATGCTAGATTAAATTTTACTTGGATAATTTTACAAGTCAATTTCTCATTCTGATGTATTCTAATGGGCTCAATATAGGAGGCCCCAATCCCTGCATGGAAAAAGAAGTATTTTCTCTTTCTACATGGCTCCCCTTTCTATGGCACTTTTCAGTTTTGGAGAAGAAGAAATGATGTAACAGCTGTAAGAACAAAATAATGTTAAATTTGGTGGACCAATATCAGAGTGTAAGGAATGTTCAGGGGAAGCTGATCACAATCCAAGTCAACCCACAGAAAGAGAAAATTACACTTTGCGAACCCTTAGCCAGTAAGCAATCTATAAACAGCAGTGGCACTTGCCTCTCCTTCAGAGAGTGCTTACCTGACCTTCTACACTGAAGTATGAAATAAAAAGAAGAAGAGGATAAAAGGATTTTTTTTTCTGAAGCGGTGATGTTTGGCAATTAATCTGACTTCAAGGAGACCAGACACCTGAGCCTATGCTAGAATCACAACATGTGAAGCAGGCACAACAACTGAATGCGAGAAAGCAGAATAATACCAATCAAGCAGCAAAGCAGTAAACCAGTTTGTTAATTTCACAGTTTGGAATTCTTGAAATTGGTACATTTAGGCCCTAATCTTGCAATTTAAGATGCACAATCACAACTTTACTTACTTAAGTAGTTCCACTGATGTCAATGAAAATGACTCACATGAGCAAAGTTATGTATGTACTCAAGTGTTTGCAGGATCAAGGCCTTAGATACCAAACATAAAATTAAACTGTAACCCTGCACAGAGCCCTTTTAGGTTCTCCATACTTATTCCCAAGGAAAACGGTTCAACACAGATTTATTCTGTAAATAGATTACCCCACCTACCCATAGTGATCCATGTAGGTTAGAGTTCTGCTGCATCGAAAAGCAGGCAAGAAAGCAGAGCAGCTTGGGGGAGGTGAATTGAGGCTTCCATGATATTTATTACCATAGAACAAAAATTATTCAATTAAACGGTTTTAAAAGATGACATTATTTATTATGCACTATTTTGCTTCCTGCAGGGAAGTGTTACACTTGAGAGACACAGCAGGGGGCAAAGCATTCACCATTTAGGCAACAAACTTCAAGCCTAACATTGTCTCTCAAAGAGGCAGGGGAGAAAATAATTCAGTATACACAGCCACACAAATGACAAGGTACTGTACATATTCTAGCCTTGGGTATACCAAAGGGTTAACAATATTTCAAGCACTGAAGAAAAAAAAAAAAAAAAAAAAAAAAAAGGACTAACAAGACATCCCAATGCTCCTGCTGTCATTGTCAGGGCACCCCTTGGAGGAAATGTCCGTATCAATTCAATTTATCAGATGGACAGCTGATCAACATTAAACAGACTTGCTCTCAACAGGCTGAGCTGAACTACCTGTTAGGAATACTAATGAGAGCCCTCTGCTCTCTACAACAGAGTTCTGCCATTTCCGACTGCTGAAGATCCCAGGACATATGGGGATCCCTAGTGATGAGCACATAAAGCTTCAGCTAACTCAAGTGATGGCTCATTTCCCTCAGATGAAGGCAGACATTAATATTCTGAGATCAGACCCACCTCTCTGACCCCCAACTACTGAAGCAAAACAACGACTGTCCTATTTCTTCATTTAATAAGCTTTTAATGAAGGAAACCAAAATCCTCTCTTTGACTTCAGCACAGCGCTCCATGAAAAGGTTGCATAAATACATCAGTGTCTACTTTCCAAATGCTCGGTATCTGGATTTTTTTTTCCATTTTATTTTCTGTATTCAGTTTGCTCTCCAAACAATATTCATGCTCTCACGAGTACCATGTTATACACATAATTTGGGGAAATTATCAGATGTCCTCTTTACAGAAAGTCTATTACTTATCTTCTGATCAATGTACTATTTTCCACCAATTTATCTCTCTCTTAGGGGAGTTACAACTTGGCTCTAAAAATTTTCTGCTCTCAAACTTGTTGCAGAAGCCATCAACCTAGGAGATTTTTTTAAATAAATTTCATTTACTACATTTTATTATTTTTATTGTGGCAGTACCCAGAAGCCCATTGCACTAGGCACTGTACAAACACAACAAAAAGATGGTCCCTGCCCGCAAAGAGCTTATTTATTTATATACTTAGATTTACCCTTTTTTAAAAGGCTCTTAACAAAATGCTGTGACAATTACATTTACAACAATACCCATCCTACAGCATTACTTAGTGAAAAACAATCATTTAAGTCTCATCCATAACAATACATATTAAGACAGTACCAAATATATATATATATATATAAACTGTACAATACTCCATCTTGACCAATGAACTGAACTAAGCTTAGATGACTGATTCGTTCTCCAGTTAATCCAAATACAAATAAATGCATTTAGGTGTGATCTTATGGAAACTTGGGTTTATGGTAGAGAGTCTCATATTTGCACTATTACATGGACCACATCTTAATAAAATCATTGCTCAGGAATCACTGCTACTCCCATTCATGATATACACTGACCACTTTCCCCTCCTATTTATGAATGTGCAGTCCTCTCCAACTGCACTTTCAGCATCTCTTTCAGTCGGCCCACTTCCTTCTCTCTCCCACTCTCTATTGATGTTCCCCAAGGCTGTCCCTGGCACTCTGCTAATCTCTCTTTACACCATGTGCTTAGGTGTTCTCTTCAGCTCACACAGCTTCAGCAATTATCTGCATGCTGATGATTTACGAATCTCTCTCTCCACCATTAAACTGTCTCCTTCCATCCAATCCCAAATCTCAGTTTGTATCTTTGACATTTCTTGGATGTCTTGTCACTTTACACTGAATGTGATCAAAACCAAGCTCCTTATCTCCCTTCCCAGAGCTTCTCCACTTTCCTACTTTATCACTCTTGAAACCATCACCACCAACTTCTCCGACATTCAGGCCCTGTAACCTGAGTGACATTTTTGACTCCTCCCTCTCCTTTGCCCCACATACCTAGGCCATTTTCAAATCCTGCTTCCCCCTCAGCATCTCCAAGATCAGCCCTTTCTTTTCATCCCCACAGACAAATCACTGGTTCAGCCCTCATTATATCACAACCTCCTCTATGGCCTCCCAAACACACACTGTGCCCCTTCAAGTCCATATAAAATGCTGCTGTCAATTTCCTTGCCTGTCAGTCTGATCATACATATCCCCCCTATGAATGCTTCCTTTGGCTTCCCATGAGATATAACATGTAAATTTTGTCACCACCTTCAAAGCTGTACATAAATATGCCCCCTGTATACTTATCCTTCCTTTGTCAAGCTTTGTGTTGCCTCCCATTCCCTCTGCTCAGCTAACATCCCCAACATCACCTCCCTGTTTCTCACACAATAACTCCCATGCCTTCTTCCATGAGTACTGTGCACAAGGGACAGAACTCCCTAAATTCACTTACAACACCCCACCCTGTCCACATAGAAGTCCTTTTGCAAAATCCACCACTCACTTCTTCTGTATTGCCTATAGTAAATCAAGTTGAGTAGTATATAAATTGTCTATGCTATTCCCCTTCCGCTGACCTCCATCTACCTGTTTGTCCTTAGGCCTGTCTGCACACAGCTTTTGCATTGACTTAACTACATCAGTGCAAAAGCTGTGAATAGACCAGCCCTTAGCTCTGAGCTCCTCAGAGCAGGGATCCTTCTTAAGTAATAACAATAGCAATCATAAGACTATTCTGCAAGGCCAGGTTAACAGTAGGCCACAGAAGATTGGTTTGCAATAGGAAGCTAGGAATGTTTAAGTGAATGCAAGTTTCAGTTTTGTGGACTACCGAAGACTGCAGCAAAACTGCTGAACCTCAGCCTCTAAAGATCACAGCCCTACATCTGTGCATTTTGGAGGACCCTTGCCATATGTATTTCATGGAATCAGTTACAAATGTCCTCAGATAAACTGCCCTAACAGCACCCTGAGAGCAGCAGGCTGTCTCTGTCATGCCAAGCAGGGAAAATGTACAGTTCTCACAGAAAAGCCAGCACAGATGTGCAGGCATCAGTCCTATTGCTATATATACACAAATAGCTAAACAGCAGAAATAGAAAACTTTCAACATTTGCTGAACAATTGCCAATTTATATTCCAGACTTTTTTTTATATTAACTCTTTGCATCATCTGAATGAGACTGACTCTCAGTATATTACTCTGAAATCAATGTACAGCTATTACAAAGATGATCATGTCATGCAGATATTAATGCAAGTTTTGAAGCCCACATGATCATTTATGATAATAGCAAAAGGTTTGACAGACTGATGCAAAATAAATAAAAATCTGTAAAGACGGAATAGGTTTGAATAGCGAATCTGTTATGTTAATTTTTTAATTATATATTTAACAATGTGCTTTCATGTCATCCTGATTGTCCTGTTTGCTTATTTTATCAGGCACATTTTTTCATATTAAACTCTAGCCATTCATCTTGAGTGCAAACAGTTAAAATGGCCTTACTCATAGACTCATAGGTCAGAAGGGACCAACATGATCATCTAGTCTGACCTCCTGCACAAAGCAGGCCACAGAACCCTACCCATCCACTTCTATAAAAACCCCTAACCTATGTCCGAGTTATTGAAGTCTTCAAATTGTGGTTTGAAGACCTCAAGCAGAGAATCCACCAGCAAGTGACCCATATGCGGCATGCTGCAGGGAAGGCGGAAAAACCTCCAGAGTGTCAGCCAATTGCCCGGAGGAAAATCCCTTCCGACCCAAATATGGCATCAGCTAAACCCTGAGCATGTGGGCAAGGCTCCCCAGCCGCAGTCAAGAAAGAATTCTCGTGCAGTACACTCTGATCCCATCCCATCCAACATCCCATCGCAGACCATTGAGCAGACTTCTGCTGCTAATGCCACACAATTGCAAAATTAACTATCCTATCATATCATCCCTTCCATAAACTCTATCAAGCTTAGTCTTGAACACGATATGTCTTTTGCCCACCTACTCCCTCGGAAGGCTGTTCCAGAACTTCACTCCCTCTAATGGTAGAAACCTTCGTCTAATTTCAGCCTGAACCTTCTAGTGTCCAGTTGTACCCTTCGTCCTTGTATCTACATTAGTACTAAGCCTAAATAATCCCATCCTAACGTTAATCCCCCTGATATATTTATTTAGAGCAAGCATATCCCCCTGGAGTCTTCTTTGGTTAGGCTAAAGAACCAAGCTCTTTGAATCTCCTTCATAAGGCAGGTTTCCATTCCTCGGATAATCCTAGTAGCCCCGTCCTGAACTGTTCCAGTTTGATTCATCTTCTTAAACATGAGACCAGAACTGCACACAGTATTCCAGGTGAGGTCTCACCTTATACAACGGTACTAACCACCTCTTAATCTTTGCTGGGAAATACCTCGCCTGATGCACCTAAAACCGCATTGCTTTTTAACGGCCATATCGCATTGGCAGCTCATAGTCATCCTGCGATCAACCAACATACCCCCAGGTCCTCTCCTCCTCTGTTGTTTCCAACTGATGTGTCCCCAATGTATATCGAAAATTCTTATTATTAATCCCTAGTGCATGACTTGCACTTTTTCACTTAAATTTCATCCTATTACTATTACTCCAGTTTACAAGGTCATCCAGATCTTCCTGTATGGTACCCAGTCTTCTCTGTTTAGCAATACCCCCGCTTTGTATCATCCGCAACTTTATTAGCACATTCCCGCTCTTTGTGCCAAGGTCAGTAATAAAAAGGTTAAACAAATTGGTCCCAACCGATCCCTTGAAGGAAACTCCACATAACCTCCTTCCAGCCTGACAGTTCACCCTCAGTACGACCCGGTTTTGGAGTCTCCCTTTAACCAACTCCTAATCCACCTTTCAATTTTCATATCATCCCCCATCTTTCCAGTTTAACTAACATTCCCCATGTGGAACGTGTCAAAATGCCTTACTGATATCAAAGTAAAAATTAGATCTACCGCATTCCCTTTGTCTAAATAATCCGTCACCTTCTCGAAGAAGGAGATCAGGTTGGTTTGGCTTTGTGCAACAACTTACTGTTATGATACATAAGTCAACATGACATTAAGAGACATTATTAGGGAGTTTACGCTCAAAATTTAGGTTCTGTTATAAAACGGTTTTCCAAAACCTAATATAGCTAGAAATGTAAAAGTGTTCTCGTGGCTTTAAAAAAAGACAGTTTACACATTTCACGTGCAATGTCTGCAACTCAAACTCTGAAACCATATGTTATCAGAATAAGTGAACTTGACTAGTTCATTTTCCCTGTCAAAACTGAATGAAGTGTAAAAGTAAACAGATCAATATAAATTGTGACAAATACATATTTTTAAAAATGTTAATAATCTGAAATACTATTAATAGCAGGAACTTGGAGCAACATTTTTAAATGAGCACCTTAAAATAGTCACCAAAATGTATATTTAGATACCTAATAGTCTGATTTTCAGCAGTGAGCACCCACAGCTCTTAGTGAAGTCAATAGGAGCAATAGGTGCTCAGCTTCTCTGACAATCAGCCCATCTTAATAGATGTGACTAACACTGGACACCCAAACTTGAAAATTCTGTCCATTATTTTTTAACCTGATAAAAATGCAAGGGATAATCTATGGAGGTTATGTTCAATCTCTCTCTTTCAAAAATTTCCAATATATTTCCTCAACTTAGTGGCACTTATGGTGTGTTCTATCTGTAAATTCAAAATAAACCAGTTATTCTTTACTTGAAATGTAGGTACAAGGAAGAAAATATTATTGCAATCACTAATGTGACTCTGAGTTAGGGTTATTTCTTCTAATTAATTATTATTTCTTAAGTGCTGATAGTACATTGGAGCTAACCTGGCACCTAGTTTTAGTGTCTTTTTGTGACATATCAACAAGATGTATGGAAAATCCTCTGTAAATGTAAGCGCAAATAATAAATTCAAATTGATCCTGTACACTGGAGTTATAATGTGCCAAACTGAGAACACATTTATTTACACGGCTGAAAAGGTGAGACTTTTACAGTTTTCTTTGCCATTTGTCCATCAAATGGAATTTCATAGTTAATGGAAATGTGACCCAAAGTGGAAATGTGACCCAAATGGAAATATGACCTCTATAGTAAATAGAACTATAGAGGTAGAAAATCTGGTTCTCTACTTATGTACACCCCTTTAGCAAGGGGAGAACAGGAAGTGAAAGTTTTGTGTTTACTTTACAATTAACATTTTGTTGTTGTTGTTGCTAGAGGTTGCAGTTTCCACTGCTGAAAGGAAAAACCTAATGAAAAAACAGTAGTCCTGAGACACATCACTCTAACTTTCTATCACATGATCACGGCTTTATTATCTATTATGCAAGACAATGTCTAAAGTTGCAACATCTAAAGGTTATCTGATACCTACTACACTGAGGACTAAGCTGCTCAGCCAGGATGAAAAATACCTGTGACTGTCATCCTCCACCTCAAAATGCATGAAGTTTAAAGGAATAAACCAGCTAATTGTAGTATATTGTGTACCCTAACTGCAACTTTGTTAATTTATTTTTTATTTCACACAGTTAAAAAATATACTATGTATCTTGCCTTTCTAATATCTCTTTCCCTTCCTACCTTCACTCTACTATTTCTTCACCCTCACCTCTCCCTAGAATTTATCAGTGTCTTCTGCATAATCTTCAGGGTATTTTCTCTTTATTCTCTCCCTCCTCTTACATTTCTTACCTTCTCTCTACTTACATTTTATTCTGTTTCATTTTTCCTTTCTGTGACATACACAGGGTGCAGTTCAAACTAACAAGTGGCTGTGTCACCCCTGCCCTCTAACTTGGGGTGCCCTTCACAATGCTTTGCTGCTGTAGCCTTCAATCTGGACAGTTCACAAACAGCCTCCAGGATGCAAGTGACTTTCAGCTATGTCTCTCTGTGTGCTGCAGCCTTCCAGCCACACTGCAGCTCTTACCAGCCTTGATTATACCAAAGGGTGACCCCAATTCACTTCCAGTCTTAGATTTCCCCCCAGAAATGTGCTATACTGACCAGCCATCTCCTGGACAATTCAAATGTATATAAAGTCCATCATTTCATCAATAGAAATAACATACACTATCTTGTTATCCCAAATGGAGTTTCACAAACACTTCAACACACTGGATTAGATAAAACAAGTTTATTAACTACAAAGAGAGAGATTTTAAATGGGTACAAGTAATGAAACAAAGGTCAGAAATGGTTACAAGATAAAACACAATCAATGCTTAAACTATGTTAAATTCAAAGCAGTTTTCTCACCACATGCTTTCAGCACTTACTGTGCAAACTTCTTAGGTCAGAACCCCTTCTCCAGTTCAATAGCTGCTTCCTTTGTCCCTTTTGGTGCACTGAATCGATGGACAGTTGAGGGGTGTCCTGAGGTTTGTGTCCCTCCTTTTTATAGTATCGGTCCCCCTCTTGGAAAAGATTTCCAGATGAAATTCAGAAGACAAATGCTTTATCTATACTGGACTTTTGTCAGCAAAACTTGTGTTATTCAGGAGTGTGAAAAAAAACACACACCCCTGAACAACAAATGTTTTACCGATGCAAAGCAGTAGTGTGAACAGCACTTTGTCAGCAGGAGAGCTCTCCTGCTGATAAGGCTACTGCCACTCATTGGGGGTGGAAGTCTTCTGTCGGTGGGAGAGCTCTCTCCTGCCGACAAATAGCAGCTACACTGCCGCCTTTTAGTAGCACAGCTGTAGTGGCACAGCTGTCTCACTAAAAGGTGCATAGTATAGACATAGCCAAGAGTCTATAGGGACGGATGTTCCCTGCTGCTTTCTCTCACCTGTTTGAGGTTTCTTTATCTATGCTTTCTGCTTGATGACTCTGTTCTCTGCTTAATTTGCATTTAGACAGTAAACACATTCCTTTGTTTGAGGCAGGCCTGTTTGCCAACCTCAGTTTGGAGCATGTGTTAAGAACACCATACAATGGAATCTTATAACTTCACATATAATGTTGTCACAGACGTTTTATCAGTACAATAATGAGCAGCAAACTATGAGTTTTCAAATGATACCTCACAAGGCATATTCTGTACAAAGATTATTACAGTAGCATATAGGGTGTAGACACAATGGTACATTCTATTTGTCACACTCTCCAACTGCAACTTCTACTTCCCCCCCATCCGGCCACATCAATTGCTCTCCTATCAACCATCCCTTTCTCACACAAAACATTTGAAAAAATTTCCAGCAGCTTAACAGCTAGAGGATTAAGCCTACTAACCAAAGATTAATTTAAGTGACTGATACCTATTGTCCAAGGACAATGCCCAAGGGATTCCTTCCAGGGTTCTGTGCTTGGGCTTTGTTCTGTGGCTTTATCTTTTGTAGTCTCCAACAGGTCAGAATCTGATAAATTTGAGTGTTCCTCTACCACTCCTGGCTGATGGAAGGGAAAAGGTGCATCCCTCTCTCTGCTTCCACCTCTACTCTAAAATCTCTTGGTTGCTGTTGGGATGGGGGCAGGGGTTTCCTACAGTATTTAAAGAGTATACATCTCTTTATTTGGTTCTACTAAGTGAACTGCTCTAGTGTCTGCCTCTGCAGTTCCTCCCAGTTTTGCCTAACAGGAACATGAAACCGACTTGTCAGTTTCACTGCTGCCCATAGTGTTCTGAATAATACTGACCTGACTCTTGCTCATTTCCCTCTGCAACATCTTGGGAAAACTGTGGGCAGCAACAGCAGCCCCCAGGAGCTGTTTACATCAATTTATAGTCTGTTCACATTTGCAAAGTTATCATCATAGCCATAAGGATACAAAACTTTTTTTTAAATGAAAACTTAGATACTGCAGCCATTAATGCTGATGTCCATACTTGCAAGAATAAAGCTTACTATTTGACACAGATAACCTTGTTATTAGTGAATCCAGTTCTTCAGGAGAAGAACTGAATTCTAAGTTAAGAATCATCAAAATCAGAACTACATTTTTCACATTACAATTATTATCTATCATTTATGTAATGGAAGCACCCAAAAGCCCTAATCAGGATTGGTGTCCCATTATCCTGGAACAAGTATACCAACTTTTATTCTACTTTGCTATATATAGAGATTCATCATCTCAGAAGATTTCACTATAAGCAGGTTCTGCAAGAGGAAACAAACTGTTCAAGACTCATGTCTATCTTCTGAGGGTATGGCTAGACTTGGAAATGTGCAGCGCTGGGAGTTACAGCTGTGGTCGTACAGCTGTGTAGGAACAGCGCTGCAGTGTGGCCACACTCACAGCTACCAGCGCTGCAGTGTGGCCACATTTGCAGCATTTGCAGCGCTGTTGGGAGTGGTGCATTGTGGGCAGCTATCCCAGCGTTCAAGTGGCTGCAACGTGCTTTTCAAAAGAGGGGGATGGGGTGGAGTGTGACAGGGAGCGTGGGGGAGACAGAGAGAGTGGATTTTTGGAGCAGACACTGTGACAGCTCCCTGCCTTGCAAATTCTGGCCATTTCCCCCACCCCTCTCTCAATCACTCTTAAATGCAAAAAGGCTTCAGACCAGATAAGCAGCTTCTCCGAGGGACTCCCTCCCCCCTGCCGTGCTGTTTGTCTCCTCAAGCAAACAGCTGTGAACATTCCAAAGCCTCGGCTCGGCTCGCTCGCTGGAGCAAAGAGCAGCTGTGTTTGGTAGCTCCGGGGAGTACCTTCCGGTTTGTTGTAGACAGGAATTCTGGGATACCTCTTAATACCCTGGAGGCCAATAACAGCGCTGGTGAGTGTCCACACCTGATGAGCAGCGCTGCATCACCAGCGCTGGATTCGCTACACCCGTAGCAGACCAGGAGTACAGCCAGCGCTGCAGCCAGGGAGTTGCAGCGCTGGCTGAGCTTTGTAAGTGTGGACACCGAGTAAGTTGCAGAGCTGTAACCCCCTCACCAGCGCTGCAACTTGCAAGTGTAGCCAAGCCCTGATACTTAGGCCTTTGTTGGCAAACCAATGTACTTGGTGCTACACTATCACGCTGAAGTGGGAAATACACAAAGAAAGACTAGAAAATGGAGAAAAAGAAAGACCATCTACAAAAACATTGTGTGTGTGTGTATATATACACACATACACACACACACACACACACACACTTACTTTACCTATCTGTATATTTTCTTTAATTACAGTTTACCATATAACCATTAGTGGGTTCCAGCTATGCAAGTCACATTTATTAAAGGCAGCATGTCAAATAGCAGTTGACAATTACAGGCTCTATCAATACACATTATGCCAGATGGTAATGAGCCATACACAAAGGGCCAGCCATCCAAAATAATCACACCATTTTCCACAGAAATGTTGAAGAGGTTATGGTTTATTACACAGTGCTCATTATATATACTGTGGCAGCATTAGCAATTTTTCCTTCATTTGTGTCTCATTTAAGACTCTGTCCCCATAAGCACATTCAAATTAGTACACAAGGTTAAAACCATTATGGTCAGGGGAAAAAATTAAGTTGCATTTTCTTTTATAGTAATGGTGGATCAAAGGTCCCAGAAATCTATTATTTTCTCAACTATTATCTAACAAGTCACTAAATAAACAACAACGGTATTTACTGCCAGTATAGCTTTGACATGAACAAAGCTAGACCATTTTAAATGAGCAAACACTATATTATTTAATCAAAGAAAAACTACATGAAAAACAGTAAAGTTGAGACACGAAGTGATAAAAGTCACAAAATTAAAAGATGAAGATGAACTGTCAGACTTGGCTTTAATTTCCTCATTTGTACACAGTTTATTGCTTTAAACAGTGTTTAAATTTTTACAAAAGACAACTAAATATTTTATGGAAGGTTAAAAACATTTACTGAAAAGACTGGAATGGCATCTCTTAGGTACACCCATATTAAGGCATTTAAAACACTATTTACACAGGGGTGTGTGTGTGTGTGTGTGTGTGTGTCCGTCCATCCAAGTAGAAAACAATACTTGGGGACATTTGTTCTCTTGCTTTTACATTTGTTTAAGAGCTGCGTGGGTGTGAAGATAGTTATCTATTTCTCAGTGGCAAACATTTCAATGTTGTGTCAAGACAAAATGAGGATGCACTTCATACTGGTTAAAAATGTGAAGCCAAACCCCCAAATTCAGAGCGGCAGGCAGTGTTGACAAGTCATATATTGAAGTCTTTTAATGAGTCTACAAAGTACAAATCATACCACTAAGAATTGTAGATTTTAAAATCCTTCAGGACAGGGACAGGGGTTTTGCCCATTGCTTCTGCCAGCATGACAACAAGAACAGTGTTTTCACTGCCTGGAAGTTGTAACCTGCTCTATACCAACTGCATCATCAGGTTCAGTCTAATGCATATGATCAATTTATTTTTTGTCATTGGCACAACTATGTCCTCCGCTCCTTCCCCATCGGCCAAACTGACATTTGTGCAAACAGGTACGAGTATTAAACAAAACCCAGTCTCCTGACTCTGTTATAATGTACGCAGGGTATTGGACTAAGTTAAAGGTGACAGCAGAGAGCAAAAACCACAATATAGGGGACTGTGATAACTGTTTTATTTTAAAACAGATTTCTAAACAATTCAGACAATGAGTGGAGTTGAATTCCTTATTGGTAGTGGCAGGAGGCCACCAAGAAAAAATATTTGGCCCAGTGGCCATATACTTATGAAATCTTTAATTTCAAGCAAGATCTTTCCTAAGGACACATGACCTAGGAGCAGTAAAAGAGATAATATAAATTAGCACCCATCCCAAGCTGTTACCAGCCTTCTCCTTTTTGATATTCCAATGTCAAGCATTTTCTCATTCCAACGCCTAAACAAGGCTACTGTTCTATGCAGACAACTTCACAGAGCAACCACTGAGCCCTCTCATGAGAGCTTGAGATTCTCTGAAAATCCAACCACTTTCTGCACTGAAGCAGGGGAGGGGGCTGATGCTCAATTTATTATTCCAACTCCCAATCTCTGTGTAGTGAGGGGAGTTAACTAATCTCACCCCCATTTATTATATCCCCACTGTGGGGAATCTAATCCTTGCTCCCAAGACAAATCACCTGAAGTTGTCATCCTGTGAAATGAACAGTTTAAATGCACCATGAAAAATCTTATTTGCTAATCACAGGAAACCTGCTCAGTGTTCACTTACTCATAAGGCCAGATTTACCTATGCCATGCAAGCTGACATGATTACTTCAACGTCCAGATACACCTGTGTCCTCCCACAGCTGCAACCGCAACAACCTCCTCAACCTGACAGACATACCTCCCTATCTGATTTGAGTGACAGTTAATTGATACTTTGTGAAACCAAGAGAAGGAGAAGGGAGGGTGGTATTTGCAGAGAGGAACAAGGCTGGAAAAGAATTTTGGCAGTGTGGGCAGAGAAAGGTCAGATGTTGGAGATATTATGCAGGAAAAAGCAATAAGATTCAGGCATGACCTAAATGTGTGGGTCAAAAGGAAAGGCAAACACGAAGGAAAAATTAAAGGATTAGGTGACAGGTAGGAGGGTAGGCTTTGGGAGAAAAGAATCAGGAGTTCAGTTTTGGCAATTACTAAGACTCCTTCCTCAGAACCATGGTGGATGCCCGTTACAGACTACTTACTGGATGACTATTTACCAATTAAGACTTCTGTCCAACCGGAATTAATCTAAATTTGCTCCCTTCTTAAGTTCAGATCCTTTAACTCCCCAATAAACAACCCAATCATGAAATCTTATCTAACATCTATGTCATGATAAATGTACCACAATGGTTACCAAACATTCTGAATTTCAAATGTATGTTTACTACTGAAAATATTTTTAAATCCCTAAATTAAGATATAATGCCTCAGAACTGTACAAGATCTCACTTATAACTTATTGAAAGAAGACAGAGACTACTAATAAGATAAGATCAAGTAAATTTATGGCCATATTTTTTCTCTCTGTACTGGCTGATTCTGAGGCCTCAAGCCTTTGAAATTCAGTTCAAATGTTATTTGCAATGACTGTGTGAGAGAAATCACACTAGGGTAATAGAGATTCCAATTACTGTGTAGTGTCAATTATGTATAGACACCAGTAAACCTCTCAGCGACTGCTTAGTAGTCCAAGTGTTTTCCTGAAACATTGTCTCTAAGGAGTTGGTATATAATTGTATTCAACCGTAGCTGAAGTTAAGGTGCAGTAACCTTAATGTTAACCAATTCAGTATTAATGACATGTTAAATACATTGAACTATTTCATACAACTGAAGCCTATTAAGAAAGGACACCTGCCAAATGAGTAGACCTGTTAAGAGAATAAATATTTTATTTACCAAACTGAAAGCAGCAAGACATACAGATAAAATTAAGTGTGTGAACAGAACTGAGTGTATCAAAAAAAGAAAGTACAACAGGAAAACTACTTGAAGGAATTATAAAATTTGCTGTGTCCAAATCAAAATATAATTTATATTCTAAAGCTGTGGTTCTCAAACTAGGGCCGCCACTTGTTCAGGGAAAGCCCCTGGTAGGCTGGGCCAGTTTGTTTACCTGCTGCATCCACAGGTTCAGCTGATTGCAGCTCCCACTGGCCATGGTTTGCTGCTCCAGGCCAATGGGGGCTTGCGGTAAGGGCGGTCAGCACATCCCTCGGCCCACGCTGCTTCCTGAAAACTTTATATCACCCCCCAACATGTATTCTGTCATATACACGCGTTACAGAAAAACTATTTCCGAAATATTGTAGTTTCTTTAAAAAATGGGTTGTTCTGTTTTTTATCCCTTTACCTGTAGAGCCGGGTGTTTTAGTCACCACAAGTCCAACAGCACAAGCTTCAGAGGGAGTCATAAAAACTTTCAAGAGTGATCCAAAGTCATGTTTTGTACATAAAAATGCCGCAACTTTAAGTCCCTTTACTTGTGATGTTCCAGGGCTAGAAGCAAGTGCCAGGTTCCTCTTAGAAGCCTGAGATCTACCCTTCCGAATGGCGTGAACCTATTTCAGCAGCAGAAGAGAATAGACTTTAAACCTGTAACATTTTATGCATGGAAAGTTGTTACTGCTGCAGGATTGACTCTTGCTTGTTCTGAGCATTGTGCAGGTGTAATTGTTTTGGGGAGCAGATGCAAAAAACCCAGCTGCTTAGAATGTTAGAATAACTTTCAGGAGAAACTGATTAGTAAGTGGAGAGCAAGTAGGTGGCTGAAGTTCCATGATAAAAATATTCATTGCTCTACTATTTATGATATGGCTATCATTGCCCCACAACCGGATTTTAAAAATTTAAAAATTATTTTGATACCTTATTACTCTACACCTTTGAAGTGAATGGAAGGACTCATTAATTTCAATGGGAATTCACCCAGGCCCTGTCACAAGGTGGCTGGCCCCTTTAAACATGAGATGGGCCCAGCCACACCTGGGATAAACTCAGACCACCACCAGGTGGTGAGATGCTATAAGGTCACATGATTTGCAGGTCATGTGGCTTAATTAGGTCTCTTCCCCCCCCCCCCCCCCCCAAGAGGGCCTCGGCACAGGCAGAGATGGTGTCTCTCTCTCTCTCTCTTTTCCTCAGAAAGAACATCCTTTCTAGGACTCCAAGAAGGAACCCGTGGGAGTTTATGGCCCCTTTTTGGTGAGCCGCCACTATGTTTTTGCATTTGTCTCTTTGGACACCCCAGAAGAGCTGGACTTTTCTTAAATTACTTAGCCAAGGGGCCAAATCAGTGGAACACCCAAACTTGGCTGTGGGTTTTTTTTGTTTGGTTTTTTTTTTTAGAATCCATGAGGAGTAACTGAGGCAGGACCAAGCCATGTAGGGGTGGTTGGGAGGCAGCTGCCCCATAACAGACCCTACAAAATCACAGCACTTCTAAATAAATAGATTTGACATAGAACTATAAATGAGCAAAGCTTAATGTGAGCTATGAAGAAATCCTGCTTTAGTACCTAGACCCATCCGTGGCATTAAACAACTAGTATACAACCCCAAAATAAGATGTTAACAAAAATTTAATATAAACATATTCCATCCCTATCCAAATTATGGGAAGGGACCAGTACACTCCACAAGCTTTCTGCCTCACTGCAGACTGGAAATTCTAGGATAACATCATTTAAATTAAACCAAAGTTTTTGACTGACTCAAATAAGAAAATACAATCAGTACTATTGTAATATTTAATTTTCTATAATTTTTATTCCTGTAATTTTCAATGTACTTCAGAAATCTGTACTGAAAATGCATCACTTGTAGAATTTGTCAGGGAGAAATTGGGAGGTTTAGCTGCTGAAGACAGCTGGTTTTTTTTAGCTTATGGGAAAGAACAGGAAAGATTTTGGGACTGCAGAACGTTCACACTATCTGCATGTTTCTGCTTAAACCATCAGCAGTGAAATAGTTAACAATGTTGACAAGTTTTCAGAGTGAGCAGCCCACTGATCCCAGGGACAAACAGGTCTTACCTTCCAAAGTTACTGTTTCAGGTATTTACACCACTGTGTTGGCTTGTATGTGGAAGGTTTTCTTCACAACCGTAAAACTTAGATTCTGGATCAGAATGCTGCAATAAGGGGTGGATTCTATGGCAAATTCCACCATTAAGGAGTCACAGAAAAGCCCTGATTAAGAGCGTTAAACTATTATGATATTTAACAAACTTAACTCTGTTCTAGATAGGCTGGTAGCTTTTTCCATATCCAGTTTTCTAGTGCTAAACACTCCTGTGTTGCAGAAGTGATTTTATTTTATGTTCTTACAATAGTCCTTCGTAATCTTTACTGCAATGATTTCTGATGTACTCTGCATTGTATTCCTTTCACTTATTCAATATATAATTGATGTATTTGTGAATATTGCACATATTGAAAACAATCAAAAACTAATGAAGAAATGGTTGTAATGAATTAGTAATACTGTTAGATTTGTATTTAGAATTGATTTTTATTTTTGCAGGTGGAAGATGATCAATAGGAATATGTAATCAAGTTGGATGTGCTTTTCATCTCCTGAGACTCCTCTTGTAAATTACATGAAGCACCTCAAAGCATTAATCCTGGAGATCAAAATTTAAATAAAATAATTTTAAATACTCACTTAAACCACCTCTTAGAAGATTTTCCTCAGTTTTTATTAAAGGTATGGAAAACAAAACTGTAAATTCCTTAAGGAATTGGGACAGATTTCATGCTCATCATGTTTTCCTTTATGTTTCAACCAAACTCAATATGTTCTTAGATGCTGAATGTTTTAGAATTACACATTTTCTGCCCTTCTTAATTGGTTGATCCTCAAAGCACACACTACTTAGGATACTGTACCTATGCTGATGATATGGATAAGAACAATAAGTCTCAACGAAAATCACTTTTATGATGAAGAGATTTAATGTGCACCAGTAGAGGTGAGGATTGGTTGTTAAGATCTATTGTTACTATAATAAGAAGTCAAGCACCAATTAGCAGTCCCATTAATAAGACAAATCTCTGCAATATCTGCTGCTGAGACCCAGTCTTGTCCTTATGCTGTGGTAACAAGCATATCCATTTGCTGATAACACTCTGCCTTTAAGAGTTTATGCTGAACTTCTACACACATATACATTGCCATGTCAGACTACCTTATTTCTTGTTTCCAGTATTTTTATTTCTCTTCACTTCCACCCAACATGTTCTGTTTGTTTCTACTGTGCTTTTAGTTCATTGGGTTAGGAAGCGAGGAGGGAACTTCAGACTCTAAGGAGCTTCAGACTCCTAGATTGCAGCCCTTGGCCATTTCCTCCCCGTAACTGCAGGTCAGTCTAAATCTAATCAACTATAGATTTCCATCCCTGGTGAATTCATACAAGAAGAAATGAATTTGCTTCTTGCAAGTATAAGGATTCTGCACTTATTTTTGATAAAAAAAATGTGTAGGTAATTTTATGTGTAAATTAGCAGCAGCAGTCTATCAAAATGTGGGCATCCACCGCTTCCTTATTCCGAACTACAGAACCATACCTCTCACCTCTCTGGATTTTATGCAATATAACAAGTACTGTGGGCTCTCCATAAGCAGAATTACTCATATTATGTGAAAGGAGGGAAAAGATAATAAGAGAAAAAAAATGGCAGGAACAGCAAGGATAACAAGAGACAAAATGCAACAAAAAGAAAAGCTATGTGCTAATACACTTCATTTACATTTTTTATGTATGGAGCAGTAATATACAAGTGCTATATACGGGAACTGGAGGGGAAGGAGACTCTTTGCTCCAACTAAAATCAAGTTTGATTTTTTTTACAATTACATAACCCCAACTAAAGCTTTGCTTACACACAAAGCAAATAAAAATGCACCAAAAATAAATAGGTGCCCCATATTTGTATCATCATTTGTCCCACACGCTGACTAATTTGGAGATAGGAAGGGGAAGACAAATAATAGTGGCCTAATCAAATTCTACTACTCGGTGACATTCTATTTTATTTTAGATTATACATACTGCTTATTTGCACTTTATTTTACTGAAGAACATGAAGGATAAAAAATTCATGATAATTAAACCTTATTCCAAAATATAAAGTGCAATTGACTTATCCTTTTCTGAATTAAATGGGTAAAGCATATTCTACTATACATCCCCTTCTTCTCTTCTCAAATTATATTTTCAACATACTGGCTACCAAATATGTCAGGCTGATAGTTAAGGGCTAGCACTGTAGGGACAGAGATTTAAAGAGAACGCAGACGTGGATTCCAAAACAAACACAGGAAAGAAACATTGGGCTGGAAAAATCTCTGACTAGTACTGGAACAATTTAATTTACGGTAGGACTTCAGGAAAGCAATTAATTACTCACTACCAACTGCTCGAAGAGCAAGTGAGCCATATCCACTAGCCAAAAGCCCACAACATAATGTCCATCCACAGCATTCAAATATCAGGCAATGAAGATGCTCTTTACAGTGCCAGGAATAATATTTCCAGCATTTTTCATATGTACATAGATGAAGTAATTACACAGTATGGCAACAAAAAAAGACTGCATAATTTACAGGAGAGTTGAAAATAACCTGAAAGAGGAGGAGGTTACTCACCTTGTGCAGTAACTGACGTTCTTCAAGATGAGTGTCCCTGTGGGTGTTCCACTCTAGGTGTCGGTGCACCCCTGCGCCTTTGATCGGAGATTTTTTGCAGCAGTACTTGTAGTGGCCACGCATGCTCAGAGCCTGTCACCCGCTCTGAGTATACCTCTAGTGAGCATGCGCGGCCGGTTCCCTCAGTTCCTTCTCTACAACGAAGGCTACCCCAACTCCGAAGTAGAGGGGAGGAGGGTAGGTAGTGGAGCACCCACAGGGACACTCATCTCGAAGAACATCCGTTTCTGCACCAGGTGAGTAACCTCCTCTTCTTTTTCAAGAGATGTCCCTGTGGGTGCTCCACTCTAGGTGACTTCGAAGCAGTGTATTTCAGGGAGGTAGGGACTTCAGATCTGGCAGGAATGCAGTAGATAATACTGCCCTGCCTAAATCGAGTGTCAGAGAGAGGGCCTTGAATAAGGGCATAGTGTTTAACGAATGTGTGGTGGGAGGACCAAGTGGCCGCCCTACAAATGTCAGACAAGGGTACTTTACGTAAGAAGGCTACAGAGGTAGATACAGATCTAGTGGAATGTGTTCTGATCAATGCTGGAGGTGTAATGTTCTTTATCTGATAGCAGAGTCGTATGCAATCAGAGATCCAGTTCGAAAGTCTCTGGGTAGAGATAGCCATGCCTTTGGAGCGCTCCGCGATGGAGACAAAGAGTCTAGGAGAGTTTCTGAAGGGTTTGGTTCTGTCCAAATAAAAGGATAAGGCCCTGCGCACATCAAGTGTGTGCATTGTGGCTTCGAAGGAGTTTGCATGTGGTTTTCAGAAAGAAAGTTGGTAGATGTATTGGTTCATTGATGTGAAATGAAGCATGAACTTTTGGAAGGAATTTTGGGTGTAGGCGTAGAGTAACTTTGTCCTTGAAGAAGAAGAGCGTATATGGTGGATCTGCCATAAGGGCTGCTATCTCGCCTGCCCGTCTGGCGGAGGTAATGGCCACCAAAAAGGCTGTTTTCATCGAGAGGTGCAAGAGGGAGCAGGTGGCTAAGGGCTCAAAGGGTTGATGAGTTAAACAGGACAATACTAGGTGAAGATCCCATGGAGGGGTAGGTGGCTTAATGTCTGGATATAGGGTTTGGAGTCCCTTCAGGAAACGCTTGGTGATGGGATGAGCGAAGACTGAGGTATTGTCAACTGTACCATGAAAGGTTGTGATGGCAGCTAAGTGGACTCTGATGGAGCTGAAGGAAAGGCCGGATTGCTTAATGTCCAATAGATAATCGAGTATGCAGGGAAGAGGTGCAGAGGTAGGAGACAGTTGTTTGGTTGAGCACCATTTTGTGAATCGTTTCCACTTTCGGAGATAGGTGGTACAGGTGGATTGTGTTCTGCTGTGTAGAAGTACCCTCTGAACTTGGTCGGAACAGTCTAGTTCTCGTTGGGAGAACCATGCAGGTACCAGGCTTTGAGATGAAGCATGGAGAGATTGGGGTGAAGAAGCCGGCCGTGTTGCTGTGATAAGAGGTTCGGGATGAGAGGCAGGGAGATCGGTGGTTGAATTGACATTCTGGTGAGGAAAGGGAACCACGGTTGTCTCGGCCATGAAGGTGCGATCAAGATCACCCTGGCAAGATCCGTTCGTATCTTTATGAGGACCCTGTTGAGCAATGGTATTGGGGAAATGCATAAGCGAAGTCCCGGTGCCATGAGAGATCATGAATGCGTCTCTGAGGGAGTGTTTGCCCAGTCCCGCCCTGGAGCAGAAATTGAGGCATTTTCGTGTTTTTCGGTTGCGAAGAGATCTATGGTTGGGTGACCCAAGTTCGAAATATGTTGTAAATGATTCCCTCGTCTATCTCCCATTCGTGCTCCGAAGGGAAACGTCTGCTTAACTCGTTGGCAGTGGTGTTCATCACCCCTGGGAGATAAGCAGCTGATATGCGGATGTGGTTCGCAAGGCACCAATTCCAGAGTTTTATGGCCTCTGAGCAAAAGAGTGGGAACGAGCCCCTCCTTGTCTGTTTACGTAGAACATGCAGGCAATGTTGTCTGTCATTATGCGTACATGCTGATTCTTGATTAGTGGGAAGGAAGCAGCGCAGGCATTCCGTATAGCTCGAAGTTCTAGAACGTTTATGTGCAGGAGGTCTCGGAATGAGACCATAGCCCATGGACTGTTTGGTGAGAGATGTGGCCCCCAGCCGTGAGGGATGCATCGGTCGCCATCATCAGAGTTGGGGGGGTCTGGAGGAAGGGGACTCCAGAGCAGAGGTTGTAGGGGACTGTCCACCATATGAGAGAGTCTTTGACTCGGTAAGGTATGGCCAATTGTTTGTTTAGTGAGTGCACGTTTGGTTTGTAAACCGTGGCCAGCCAAGCTTGGAAGCACCTCATGTGGAGACGTGCGTTCTGGACCACGAAAGTGCACGAGGACATGTGCCCTAGTAGTTGGGGGCAGTCTCGGGCGGTGACTGGGGGCTGTTGCGAAGTCTTGTAGCCAGCAGTTTTATGGTATTGAATCGGTTGGGGGAGAGATGCCAGTCCGGTTGTGGAGTCGAGGCTCGCTCCTATAAACTCCAGGTGCTGGGTAGGACTTAATGTGGATTTGTTTTCGTTTTTTGCAGCCCAGGGATTGGAAGCACTCGATGGTGATTTGTGTGAAGCGGAGGGCCTCGTCGAATGTGGAGGCCTTCAGGAGGCAATCGTAAGGTAAGGAATATTATGACTCCTTTTTCCTGAGGTAGGCAGTGACTACCACTAGGAGCTTGGAGAAAACTCGAGGGCAGTGGAAAGGCCAAATGGTAGAACTCTGTATTGGAAATGCGTGTGAGCGAGGGTAAAACGAAGAAAACGTCTGTGGGCGGGTGGATAGTGACGTGAAAGTAGGCGTCTTGTAGGTCGAGGGCTGAAAACCAATCGCCCTGCTCCAGGGCTGGAATTATGGTGGTGAGAGTAACCATCTTGAACTTTTGCTTTTTGACAAATTTGTTGAGCCTCCTGAGGTCGAGGATCGGTCGCCATCCTCCAGTTTCTTTCTGTTAAGAAATAAGGGAGTAGAATCCTTTCCCTTGTGGCATTTGGGCACAAGTTCGATAGCACCCCAGGTGAAGGAGATGTTGTACTTCTTGCTGGAGGTGTGGCTCATGAAAGGTGTCCCTGAAGATGGGGAGGGGAGGGTGGGTGGGGGAGGTAAGGAGAGGAAGGGGATAGAATACCCAGTTGTGATGACCTCTAGAACCCACTTGTCGGTGGTAATATTCTGCCATTGGTGCAAAAATGGCTGTAGGCGGTGTCCAAAGATAGTTGTAGGCAGTGCATACGCTGAAGTTGGGACGATGTTTACGAGACCCTGACCAAAGGTTCAAATCTGCTTATTAGTTGGAGGAAGTTGGGCATCCCGGAAGAATTGGGGCGACGCCGCTGTATCTGGATCTCTGGCGTTGGTGGTGTTGTTGTTGATCCTGAGATCTTGGGAAATGCTGAGTATATGAGGGGTAGCGTGGACGGTGGTAAGGTTGATATCTGTACTGTCGCCTTCTGGTTGTAGGGTTTGGATGCCTAAGGATCGAAGAGTTGCCTTGAGTCCTTCATTGAGTGGAGCACCTCATTAGTGGTGGAAGCAAGAGTTTATCACCATCAAAAGGGAGATCCTCTATGGTGCTCTGAACCTCGCGAGGAAAGAGGAAGAGGAAAAGCCATGAACCTCGGTGCATGACCACCGCGTAGCGGTGGATCTTGCTGCAGTATTGGCTGAATCCAGAGCTGCTTGAAGAGCCGTGCGTGATATGATTTGGCCCTCGGAACTAAAGCTGTAAACTGTTGTTTCTTGTAGTCTGGATGTGTTCAATAAAGTCCATGAACTTGTTATAGTTTCTATGGTCGTACTTTGCCAGAATTGCGGTATAATTGGCAATTCAAAATTGTAAGTTGAAGAGGCATATACACTTTGCGACCCAGCAGGTCTAAGCGTTTGCCTTCCTTGTTGGCTGGGTATGGCGGAAATACTGTTGTTTGTTCTTTGATTGGCTGCGTCCACTACCAGTGAGTTTGGCGCAGGATGTGAGAAAAGGAATTCAGAGCCCTTAGAGGGAATGAAGTATTTTGCGGTCCGCTTGTTTGCAGGTAGGCTGGCTTGTGGCTGGAGCCTGCCAGATGGATTTAGCAGGTTCCAGAAGGGCTGCATTAAATTGGTAATGCCAGTCTGGATGAAGAAGAGGGTTGCAGGATGTCGTAACTCATGTTGTTGGTCAGGTACTTCCTCTAGAATTGATTTAAGCTCACTGGCAACCCTTTTAAAGAGATCCTGGAATTTCGAAAAATCATCTGATGGTGGTAGAGGGGAGGAAGTAAAGCTTCTTCAGGCATTGCTTCAGTTGGTACTTCAGTTAGTACTGGGTCAGGAGCAGGAGTTAATTGATCCTGAGAATGGGAGGGTGCCGCCAAGTGAGTCATATGATTTGGACGTTCGCGTCTCGTCTGAGTAGAATAGCGGTGTGCTGCCGAGGGAAAGATGCCCATGGGGCCCCAATACTGCCATGGTGGTGGAAAAGGCATAGGTGGTGCCATCCAGGGGTTAACACACCAGGAGGCAGGGTCTCGAGGGTGGTCTGAGACAATTTTCCTGTGCCCGCGGGTGACAGGACTCTGAGGATGGAATTCTGATTGTATTGAAAACATCAACCTGTAGTTCAGACTCCTCCTCACTGGAGGAAGGCTGTTCGGACCCTGAATCATTTCGTCAGGGAGAAGCAGTCTTTAAGAAGGGCGATTGCAGCGTAGGTGACACTAGGAGGTCACTTGACTGGGTAAACGGCAAGCTGAGGCAGCTGAAGGCGAAGGCTGATAGAATTGTGAGGGAACCGGGCTTGGCACCGGAGTTGTTAGTCTTGGCTCGTGCCAAAGTAGCGCTGTTAATGCCGGTGCTGCAGGCGGTGCCGTGCTATTAATAGCAGGCTGCAGTGCCTCACGGGGGGCCTGATTTGTGCACCATCGCGTGTTCATCGCGGTGCCGATAGGTGCCATAATCGAGGCAGGCAACTGAAAGCCTGTCGCCTCGGCACCGGAGCCTCGCTCTGCCGCGAAAGCACAGGCGGGTTTAACGCGGTGCCGGAGGAGTCCGGCTCGTCGAAAGTGCTCAGGCGGGGAGCACGGTAAGAGACTGTGGATCTGACCAGAGAAGGTTTGTGTCTAAGTGCTTTTTTGATTTGACAGAAGTGTCCTCGTTTTTGCTGCTTTCCTTCTGCTTTTTTAGAAGTGAAGGAGAGCTGTGTTGTGAGTGGAGGCAGAGTCCGCGCGCCAGGGTCTGAGGCGGACCCTAGGGATTTTTGAAGTAAATAAGTTTGAGTTTTATCTCTCTGTCCTTTCTCGCTCTTGGAGCTTAGTTAGTGTGAGCACGTTTTTGGGGAATATGGTCTCCCCCAAACATTTTATGCACTGAGAATGTCCATCGAGAGAGGGATAGCGTCCTTACAGGAGGAGCAGTGCTTAAAGCCTGTGGAGCCAGGCATATTTGAAGTGGCTGAGAGAAAAAAAAATTTTAAAAAAAAGTAGGTAACACTAACTAACAACTAACTAACAAGAAATTGTCTAACTACAAGTTATTTTAAGATGGGAAAAGAAATTCTTTAAAGAGTCTGCTGAACTCCGTCTCAAGCCGGGGGCGGTAGAGAAGGAACTAAGGGAACCGGCAGCACATGCTCACTAGAGGTATACTCAGAGCGGGTGACAGGCTCTGAGCATGCGTGGCCACTACGAGTACTGCTGCAAAAAAATCTCCAATCAAAGGCGCAGGGGTGCACCGACACCTAGAGTGGAGCACCCACAGGGACATCTCTCGAAGAAGAATGTATTTCCAGAAGAAATCTCCATAGCCTGAAAAGTATTAAAAATATATAAAATAAAAAGGAATAAGTAAAATAAAGTTTCTTTGTTTCATAGCCTCAAGGGGTGTATTCTGCCGTCAGTAGGCACCTCTAACTTCCACACACATACCAGCATCATGATAGAATAGTGACTGTGTCCGTACCAAGATCTGAGAGAAAACTACACGGCTGGAAAATGATGTCCCTTGGTTCCTATTCAGGAAACTAGTATTTGCAAAACATCATTTGTAATACAGAAAGGAATTGCAAATGGCTTTTAGACCTTGATTTTATAAGCATTTTGTCCTTTTTATTTTACCTGTTTAATTGAGAAAAAAAGAGATTGGGCACAAGTTCCATATCCATTGTGTCCTTGGAGAGCCACAAAGTGTTACACAAGCTCACAAAAACTACAGAGGACCCAAACCTACCTCCACTTAAAACCAATGGCAGAATCCACACTGACTTCAATGGGAGCAGTATCTGGCCCATATATAATACAAAATATACAGCGCCTCAGCATTATTACTAGAATGCATTATTGCTCCCATATTTCACCTTACTATTGATCTGAAGCGTCACAGAAGATTTAAATTTAACACATTTCCACTGTTATCACTTTTGCAGACAGTAATGAACCCTAACGTTCTGTGTAGGAGCATTTAAAGGTCTTATCTTTTGAGTGTCTAATTCTAGATATTATTATGGTTGTGTCTTCCTTTTACACTTAAATTATTGGACTAGACCTTCAACTGTCTTAAATTCTCATAGCTTCACTGATGTCCATGGTGCCGCACCAGTTGGCCCATTATTAATTCAGTGTTTTAAATGCTTCTACTAGTCCCTCGTCTAATTACAGCTTTAAATACTTAAAATGTATCTCCATTCTCAAAATGACCACATTCAAGGACTATATACACTGTTTTCCTCTCTCCTGTCTTAAGCATTTTTAAGATAAGCTTTTTTGTAATCATTTACAAACCAAACAACAATACCTCCTATACCAGGGATTGGTAACCATTGGCACGCAGGAAGCAGGCAGCACATCCCTCGGTCCGTGCCGCTTCCCGCAGCCCCCATTGGCCTGGAGCGGTGAACCGCAGCAAGTGGGAGCCACGATCGGCCTTTCTGTAATAATACCTCCACTATATATTTTTGGATGTTTCTTAGGGCTTGTCTAGACCAGTGTTTCTCAACCTTTTTCTGCTGGTGACTCCCTTTGGACTTACAAAAAACCCATGACCCTCCCCCACACTAGAAAGAAAAAATTGCACCCCTACCTTAAATTTGGTACTGAAACATGTAAATTAGCTTTACTGGGCCCCCTATGGCATGGACCTCAGGCATTGCCTGGCTTTGTACCTCCTAAGGCCAGCCCTGCTTGCAACCTCCCCAAACCTCTTCTGTGACTCCCCCCCGCCCTCTCCCCAGGTTGACAAACACTGATCTAAACTAATAGTGTGCAACAAACTGGAGTATAGATGTACTGTGGACTCCGTTTCCACACACTCAGTTTTCCCTAGTGCACACTCATGTACTCCTGTTCCAAAGTGGAGCAGATCAAAGCATACAAGGGAACTTTAATTACTATTTCTAAATAAATCCGGTCAAAAACATGCCTCTGTGCATTTGCATGTTTTTGGTCTAACAGCATCAGAGCTGCTCACAAATTACATTTCAAAGATGGTGAAGAAAACATTTGGGGGGAGGGGGGATTCCAACAAAAGTTTAAATAAAATTTCAATAAAAAATTGTCAAAATTTCTATTTTTTTCTACCAGTTCTAACATCACTTATGATTTCAGCACAGCTCCAGAGAAAGCTAACTGCCAAACAGCCAGGACAGAGCATGGGACACTGGTCTCATAAAAATCCTATCATCATGGAAGGTCCCAGAAACCCCTATCAGGATGAGAGCCCTGTTATGCTTAGAGCTGTATAAACAGAGGTAGGTAGACAGTCCCCACCCCGGACAACTTACAATGAAGAAGAAGAGCAACATACAAAGGGTTGGGGAAAGGGGGGCCACCACTTTGTATACCATATATACATAAAAAATTATATACACCTCTACCCCGATATAACACGACCTGATAGAATGCGGGTTCGCACACAACACGGGAAAGCTCTGACATGCTGCTCTGAGCAGCGTGTTAAGGGTGCCGGGCCAGGCTGGGGCTGAGGGGTTCGATAAGGGGCAGAGGGTCTCGGGGGTAGTCAGGGGCTCCCCCCAGAGTCTAGGGGGCAGGAGCTGTGGGAGGGCACTTTTGGGGGCCCCGCAGTCCCAGAGTAGCCCGGGGGATTAGTGGGGGGCCAGGAGCAGCCCACTCTGCTTCCCTCGCCCAGGCCCCAGCTGCGTTGCTCAGGGAGGAGGCTTGGGGGAAAAGGATCCCCCCGCACTAACCAGCAGTGACAGAAGCAGAGCAGCCCGGCCCCAGCCGGCTCCACTCTGCCAGCTCCCAGCCGCAGCGCTCTACTTCCCATCACAGTGGAGTATGGGGGGGCGTCCTTTCCCCACCTTCCCACACTGACCAGCAGTGGGAAGCGGAGCAGCCCAGCCCCAGCCAGCTCCACCCTGCCAGCTCCCAGCCGTGGCGCTCCACTTCCCGCTGCAGCTGAGTGCAGGACTTTTCCCCAGCCGCCCACCAGCAAGGAAAGTGGAGCGGGCTGGGGCCGCGTTGTTCTGCTTCCCGCCACAGGTGAGTGCAGAGGGGCATCCTTTCCCCAACCTCCCCATGCTCACCGACGGCGGAAAGCGGAGCGCCACGGATGGGAGCTGGTGGAGCGGAGCGGACTGGGGCCAGGCTGCTCTGCTTCCTGCTGCTGAAGTCGGTGAATGCCTGTCAGGTGGCAGGGAGGTGGATAAGGGTCGGAGCAGTCAAGGGACAGGGGGGTTGGGTAGGGGTGGGGTCCTGGGGGTGATTAGGGATGGGGGTCTCTGGAGGGGGTGGTCAGGGAACAAGGAATGCGGGGGCAAAGCAAGTTCAATATAACGTGGTCTCACCTATAATGTGGTGAGATTTTTTGTCTCCCAAGGACTGCGTTATATCAGAGTAGAGGTGTATATATATAAAAAAAACCCCACACACATCTGGTATTTTAAGAGGGGATTTTTAAGTTTATAATTACAAAAATCAGTGTTGACTTTCCCCAAGTGGCCTTCAGACCAGCCAATAAGATGTAATGGAAGTCACCTGCCCAATAAACATATGTCAGTGGTTTTTGCTGTAAGAGGTTGCACCATACCTGGAATAAATCCCGCTGACCATATCATGCTGGAAAGAAAGGTCTGCTCCATTGCTGGGACCAGCTGCTTTGGAAATAAGCAATACAACCAAACCTCGCATCTGTAGGTTATTCCGGCTATCATACACAAGCCCTCTGCCAAAAAAAGGAGAGGAAGGTTCAGGGGAGGGGGAAATAAAAATCAGGATTTTTCATAAAATCATTTTACCTGTTCACACAAAATCCAAGCAGAAAGACTCAGCCTCCACAGTGACATCATCATTTCATCTAAAGACTCTACTATTCACATCAGTGGGTGAAGAAAACTGCAGTTCTCAATCAAGATCTTTTGTCATCTTTACTCCGTAATTTATGGTGAAATGTTACTAATACAAATAAACACAATACTTCAATCTGGAATTCCCATTTCTATTTCCTAGGAGAAGTGTATGCCCAGCACTTCTGTAAAGTTGTCACCAGGAATATTTTTAGATAATTTGATGGTTATACAGTACAACAGTAATAGTATGAAATATTTTTACCAAGTATAAAAAACAAAAGCAGCCATAAAGATGTTAGATGGGTACAACCAAAATCTATAATCCACTGAAAAACATTAAATGTTATATCAGAACATACAAGATTAACTGCATTTTAGGAACAAACTTAGTAAAACCATAGAGAAAAATAGACAAGAAAATTTCCATAGAAGTGAGGGAGTTAAATTCACCGGAGAAAGATTAACAGTTTGAACAAACAAAAGAACAGCTCCAAATGCTTTATTTTTAAATTCAGTTCTCTCTCACTGTTTCTGCCATGAACAATTCTTAACTACCGTGGAGAAGGTGGAAGCTCAAAAATTAGCTTGCTTAAAAACAAGCTTTGCTCTCCTCCTGGACCCCAAATTTCTGGAATCTCTGCCTCCTAGTCCTACTCTCCAGAAGGCTAAAAGTTTAGAGTAAAAGGATTTTATATACCACAAAAATGTTATGCAGTAATCCAACTGCCAATGAATTTGAGTACAAGATCTTTGATATTATCATAACCTTAGTTTTTATATGGCTCATTTTACAAGATAGTAGGTTACTAGACAGGTTGTATCCCATATTATTCCTGGCTATAATTCTCTGGCTTGATCTCTGGAAGAAATTAGATCATATCTGTCTTTATAACAACACCGCTCCAGGAAAATCTATGGTATTTTTCAGGTAGGTGATGTTAATGTGTAAGAAAATCTAACATATATTACTTAATCTCAGAATACTTCATAGTTGAATATTACAAAACATTTCCACCATTTTACAATCCAAGACAAACTAGAGTATCTTCAGGACGGTATTTGAAATTAACAGTTCTATAAATACAAAAATTCACCATTTGCATGTTAGACTCAGTGACAGACAATGATGTTCATACTGAAGGCTGCCACTGCATCCTTGACTCATTCCATTATGTCTCGATAATACTTACTGCTTCTATAGAGGTTTACATTTACAAAGTGCTTTACAAACATTAGCCAACGTTGCAGTATACGCAATCCACAAATATTGATTGTTCTGACGCATGAAAAACCTTGCCATAATAGGATGAGTTAAAACAAGATAGAGTGATGGAACTCATTCAGCAGCTTTTCAGGCATGTTATAACCATCGTATAGTTAAAAAAAAAATTAGTCTGTTGAAGGAAAAGAGAAAGACAGAACAGATTATAATTTGGTAAGTCAAGAAGACCCAGTCAGCATGCTACTTGTATATAGGGTAGGAACAAAGCAGGAAGGGTGAGTCTGGGGAATGAGTCGGCTGAATAAAGAGGTGAAGGAGATCAAGTCTGGCTCTTTAAGTGTTGCCTCTATCCTCACACTTGCGGTATGTGCCTCCCCCTGCATGCCACTGACCTACAGGAAAGTGGTGCCTGTTGGAGCAGTATGAGCGCACTCTCACAGCACTGAACGGTTGGAGTTCCAAAAGCTCTGAGGAAAAGTGAGCATGAAGTACAAATAAACAGAGGCAATGTCCACAAAGAACTTCTGTTCTTTTGGCAAGTAACCATTTATTTTTCAAGCAAACTCACATTTTTGGGAGTCTAGCAAATGCCACAAGCCCCCAGGAAGGTGTGCAGTAGCATTCTAAAACAAGAATTGCAGACCCGCTCTCGCAAAATAAGCATTAGATGCCCCTGTTAAGAAAACAATATTCTAAAAATGTGTACAGAATTCCAAGTTGTACTCCTGCAGATTTCTACGATGGAAACACTGATGCCATCTTAGTTTGGCAGAGAGAGCTAAGAATTGATGTTCTGACATCCTAACTAACATCTCATTTGCCAGCCTTTTCCCACTAGACAGGTGGATTCACTTTATAGTCCTCACTGAAGGAAGGGTAGCTGGTGCCCAAAATATATTCTGAGGTCACGAGTAGCAAGTAGGCTTGCCAACTGTCTAATCGCACAAACCCAAACACCATTGCCCCGCCCCGCCCTTGTCCTATGGCCACGCCCCTTCCATGCCCCTTCTCTGAGGCCCCACCCCTGCTCACTCCAGCCCCCATCCATCCCTCCCTCCATCATTCCCCCTCCCCCACCCTCACTCACATTCACCAGCCTGGGGCAAGGCATTCGGGGGCAGGAAGGGGTGCAGGCTCTGGGAGGGACTTTGGGTGTGGGAGGGGATGTCTGGGAGGGAATTTGGGTGCGTGGTGCAGGCTCGGGCTGAGGCAGGCAGTTGGGGTGCAGGCTGTGGGCTGGGGGATTCGGAGTGTCGGAGGGGGCTCTGGGCTGAGCCTGGGGCAGGATGCTGGGGTGCAGCAGGGGGTGTGGGCTCTTGGAGGGAGTTTGGGTGCAGGGAGGGCATGGGGTGTGAGCTCTGGGCTGGGGCAGGTGGTTGTGCTGTGTGAGGGGGCAGCGCTTACCTCAGGTGGCTTCCGAAAGTGACTGGCATATCCCTCTAGCAGCGGCTCCTAGGCGGGGGGCCAGGGGTTTTCACATGCTGCCCCTCCCCACAGGCACCGCCCCTGCAGCTCCCATTGGCCGCAATTTCCTGGCCAATGGGAGCTGCAGAGTCAGCACACATCCCTACAGCCCCTGTGGTGACACAGGGGGTCTCCACGTGCTAGCTCTGCCTGCAGGCTCCATCCCTGCAGCTCCCATTGGCCACAGTTTCTGACCAATGGGAGCTGCAGAGTTGGAGCTCGAGGCAGGGACAGCGCGGGGAAACCCCCTGCCTCCTTCCCAGGGCCTCAGGTACATGCCGGCCACTTCCGGGAGCAGCATGGGACCAAGGCAGGCAGGAAAAAATTTTTTCACCAGACAAAAAACTATATTTTTTATCTATATGTACACACACACACACACACAATAAGTTTTAAACAAACAATTTAATACTGGTAGACAGTAATGATGATTGTGAAGCTTGGTTGAGGTGGAGGAGTCAGAGGGTGGGATATTTCCCCTACTGCTAAATGATGAACTAGCAACTGGCTGAACCCTCAAGGGTTAACTCTCTCACTTTACAAGACAGCAGGAATGGAGGGAGATATGCACATTATCCCTTTAAGTACACTGCCTTGTTAATTAGATCAGCTTGCTGAGACTGCAGCTGCTGCAAGCTCCCTCCTTCCTGAACCCTGGTGTGTCCCCCCTGCTCTGTGGAAGATGGGGTAAGCAGGGTGCAGGACCAGGGGGACACCCTGACATTAGCCCCCCCACACAGCAAGCAGCAGTCTCAGGGAGCAGCTCCAAGACAGAGGGCAGGAGCAGCACATGCCAGTGGGGGGAGGGACAGCTGCAAGTGCTGGCCTGCTGAGCAGCTGCTGCACAGGGAACTTAGGGGAGCGGGGAGCTGGTATGGGGGCTGCCAGTCAACCCTGGTTCCAAGCCCCCACCAGCCAGCTCCAATGGGCTGCTCTTCCTGCAAGCAGTAGACAAAGCAGATGGCTGCCAAATGAGTTAGAAGGGAGCATTACATAACTTTAAACAAGCATGTTCCCTAATTGATCAGCAATGTAACAACAAAACAACATTAACCGGGACAACTTTAAGTGAGGACTTACCGTACACTCCACTTCTGCAGAATTTGACAATTAAAGAGTACAAATTTTGTTTTCAATTTTTAAAATAGTTGCAGATTAGAATTGAGTTATGAGCTTGGCTTTCAAAGATTTAGAAATCTTTGGGCCCAAATGGACAACAAATATTTACAGCTGATGCTAAAAATTTAGCCTGTAGCAGTGTCCCTGGCTGCTAATCCTAAAAGTCAGTTTGGTGCCATGAAGTTAAAAACTACTTGTATCTCTTAAATTGGATGTTAAAATGTAAATGGCAATTAATGCTGTGGCAGTGCCTAAGTACGTAGCTAGCAAACTTTTAATCAACAGATTTGAGTGTTGCTTGAAAACTATGAGCGCATGGAGTAATAGTAACAGTAACTAGCAAAAAAAAATATTCAGCTTGGGATTTAGTATTCAAGCACAGGATAATGCACAAGGTCAGATCATGAATTACTTCACCACTGCAAAAGTAAGAGCACACTTGCTTGAATAATTTCATATTCTCTTAACTAGGAAGCTTTGTGATTCAGTGGTTAAAGAAAAAAAACTGGAGGTAGGGAGAGATCTGAGTCCTAATGTGAATACTTACTTACCATGGTACATTGAGCAAGCTACTAGCTCTCAGTCATCGACCTTGGACATTCCAATTTTAAAAATGGATAAAAACGATATAGCATGTGGTTTTCATTGATGTCATCAATGAAAACCACATGCTATATCCAAGATAAGCTTTCTTGGGATTAAAAGTAATCCACATATTTTCTGATGTTCCTTCACACGTTCCTTCTTATACTACCTTATTTATGGCTAGAAATCAAGAAACTAGGTAAGCTGTTGGTAGTGTTTGAGCACCCTCTGGATCTGAATATAAGCGGTGCTGAAATACAGACAAGTACTTGCCTCTATACAAATGAAGACTGTGGTAAGAAGAGGGACAGTCTTTATACATTTCAACATCCAACAAGGAAAGGCATTTAGGACATATACACTGCAGGTTACTTAACTTTACATTTTTTTGCCATCTGGATACTAGTGCTTGCAAGCAAGTTTGCATGAAAGACTGCATATGGATTATTTTAGGAATCGTGCACAAAGGATGGAAGGTTAACAAAGTTTAACAAAACTGTTCACTTATCATAAGGTTTCTTTTTACTGAAAATATATACCTAATGAAGGGTTTTAAAGGGAAAAAGTTGTTTTCAGCACTCAGTGAATTTACAGGTTTTGTATCTTTATTTTCACTACTCAATTGAGTAAGTAAAAATCTGCTTATAATATTCCAAAAATTTAGATGAAAAGCCACACTCTTTTCCTCATGCCAAGAAAGTACTGATGATATAAACAATTAACATTGTGTAGATTTCCAAAGTTTGAGCCACATGTAAATACTATAACAGTCCAGCAAAAGTTAGAAAAATACATATATTCTGACTGTATACAGCATACACATCCTGTGTACAGAATACATGATGGTGTGTGGTGGTATAAACCGTTTTCTGGCTTTAGTTTAAGTTCACCTCATTACTATGCATGGTTAAGCACAAGAGAAATGCAGGTCATCCAACTATGTGCAAATAAAATCTTCATACTTTCTCACACCATTCATGCATTTTGTTTATGATGTATGTTAGAGAAAAGTAGCTCTTAAAAAAAAAAAAAAAAGTTACTGGTACTATTCCTTTGTCCATAAAACCAAGTTGCCTTAGTTCTCATGTACAGAAAAATTAGTATTCATAATTTTAAACATATTAAAAATAATCTGAGGAAACTTTTTTTGATATTTGGAAGCCCAGTATCTCATGATTTGTCCAGGCTAGAAACAAATTGTATTATATCATACCATTAAAAAGCAGCTTTCCCATGGGACACAGACCTGCTGAGTCACAAAGTACAGGCACTTAAATCAGTTGCTGGTTTAGAAATGGATATGGCAAGTAGAGAACAAGTGAAGTTTTAAATTTCCGTGTTCACCTGATCCATACTAGGGGAGGGAAGGGAATGAAAAATAGCCTATTATTACTATTAATAAAAAAATCCAACTGTTTGAAAGTTCAGAGGTTTAGAATGTTGCTAGTAAAAACAGATTGTTCACAGAGTGCAGGGCACGGCACTCAAAGGTGTAAAAGAGGAAGAACTGTACAGGTATAATGACTAAATATGTGGTATGTCTATCACATAATGATATAAGAAAAATACAATTTTAGCCAGGACACCTTACACATACATATAGATTTATGCGCAAAATACTATTCAAAGTCCAATTCCATTTATAGAAATGACAAATATATCTGACATGTATCATATCCATACTAAAGCAAATTACATTAGACAAATAAAAAAAAGCCTAAGGTGACCATTCTTTAGAAACTAGAAACTATAGCATCTATTTGACATGGCTTCAGGGGTCACATTCACACTCTACCTGATTTAAATTCTCAAGAGATATTCTGCCCAAGTAACAGCTACACAGAAGTCTTCCAGATGGTGCAATTAGTTTTGATGGGTATGTGGAAGAAGACAGGTTCCTCTAGGGGGAAAAAGTGAACTGAAAGCAACCCAAGTGAAATTGGGCACATATGCAAGTAGTGTCAAGCTTGGAATCTTTTGGAAAACCTCTGCAGAATAACATCACAAGTGTGAGCATAGAGAGCCAAGAAAAGACATTAGTAAATTTTGCTTGCTGTAAGTTATAGACTAGGCAGATTGGAATTATACACTACACTCTCAGGGGAAAATAAAAAAAAGATAGGTGAGTATGTCTGACTAACAATCTACAACAATCCAGCTTTTACAAAACATTAAAAAGGCTGGAAGAAAAGCATCTACGCTAGATTTTATGCATATGACTGTCAAATTCACAGGTTTAAAACAAAGAACTCTCTTTTTTTGAGTGAACAATGTTGATGCACAGGGGAGAAGAATCTAGCTCTGAAACATGCATATTACGCTACACAGACACAAGAGACTCACACCACCCACTCAAGCAGTGACACTGGCTAATAGCTAATGTGCTGCAAATTACACCTCCTACTACCACACTCCATCTGTTACAGAGAATAAATCAAGCAAACATGAGCATTCCACTTAATGTTTTATGCATTTCTCAACTTGTAGTGCCCATTTCAACAGACTTTACTTTAAAAATGCAGTTTGGAGATTTTGACAAAAAAACACTGCCTAGTTGCAAGCAATTAATATTTTTAGCCTTAGTCCTATTAGTTAATCAAGGTTGCACAACAGAACAAAATTTGGAATATCTGCAATGGAATTGATTGTGAGATGACAAAAAAGTAATTTTATTACCAGTCTTTTGCTTTCTACAGTATATCATAATGAGATTAAAATGGAGAATAGAAAAATAATGGGAAATGTAATAAGCCAGTTCAATAAGTAGATGAGTGGACAAGGAAGAGATATCATGATGCTGACTGGATAATGGGAAGCCTAAAGAAAGTGTGTAAGTAACTCGGAAATTAACAAATCATGGGAATAGCAGAAGTGTGAATAAGGAAGATTTAAGAAGTAGCTAGGAAAAGTGTTATGTAAGCAAAATCAAGAAAAATCAACAAAGGTGGTAAGTACATTTAGGAATAATGTTAAGAAAGCCACATAGCTGTAGTTTCCATAAAAATATACCTGGCCCACACTGTACATACGTATTGTGTGATATTACAAATAGTAAACAATAATTTGAAGTACCATAGCACCTAGGAACCCTAGTTATGAACCAGGACCCTACAGGGGAAAGCGCTACAGAAATACAGAACAAAAAGTCCTGGCCCCAAAGAGCAAATAGAGTTAAATTTATGACATACAGGGAAAGACTCTGCCCATTTTGCTCAACCTAAGTCAAAGAGGTTAACAGGGTATACAATATACTTGTAACAGTAATTATATTTCAAAAAGTATTTAACATTAATTACAATTGCCATTTCTAAACGTAGAGATAGCCATTATCTGCACAGCATGGTTATCTGTCAACACTACAAATGTGAGAGTTCTGCTATCCTCATGGCTAGTTTCCAATCTGCTTCAATAATGACTTGCTAGAAATAACAATTCAATATGTAACACAAAATATTTATATGAATTTGCTCAAGTGATCACATTTAAATAAAGCACAGTATGCTAAACATGTAATGTAAAGTCACTGATTTTCACCTGCCTACTACATATTTAACAAATACTTAGAACTTTATTATCTATTAACTTAAGTTCTTCAAACACCCCAAAATACCTTGTCCATGTTAAAGACTAAGTTCATGGCAGGTATGAAGTTAAAAAAAAGCTTATTACATTTGGATTTCAAAGACTGACTAGATACTTGGCCACCTGAATCTCATCTGCTTCATTCTGGAAGAAAAATGAACCTCTGCTCCCTACACAGTGGCTCAACAAAGCTAGAGCAATTTTACAACAAAAATCTATTAGACAGTGGTATATAGCTGGTCAATCATCATAAGAGAGCCTTTCCCATTCCTCTCTCTGTTTTTTCTAGTTCAGCAAAGCCAGACACAAACTAGTTTCAGTACATGAAAGGAATACATAAAATTAGTCTTCACAATAGTTCTAAATTTTCCTTAAGTATGTACCCACTATTCCAATCTAGATGATTTTTGGGGGTCGGGTGGGGGGTTGCTTTGTTTGTTTGTTTTGATAGCTTACCAGTTCCCCCTGTTGGCAAGCTCAGAACACTGCAGTGTAACTGAACCCCTGGGCATACTGCCACAACTATGGACACATAAAATAAGCAAAGCACTACTTTGTGCAGAAAAAAAATGTAGGTAGGACTGTGACGGAGAGAGGCCTCAGAGCTCAACCCACTCTACTTGCTAAAATGATTGCTAAGAGAAAAGGCTCTTTCAGAGTCAAGAAATACAATGAAAAATTTCCCCACAATGGTTCAGAAAGAGCTTTAGTCAGTCTTTGCAATGTTCAGATTTGAAAATGAAGTCCCGCAAGCTTTTGAGAGTAATACTGATTAACATATGTGGCCTCTCAGGTAACAAATGGTGGCGGTCCAAATGAACAAGATCCCAGAAGACTGACTGAATCCACAGCCATTACCCTGATATCTATCAATTTCAGACACCACGTGTGTCTGGGCCATACAGAGTGAAAAGCTTCACTGATGCTTGGTCCTGGAAGATATTCTGACTATTTTGGCAATTTAGTGTTCTTTAGTGCTCACAACTCCAGGAAACTGATGCAGTGTTGGGATTTCTGGAAGGATCATTTGCTCTGGAACATACGGACCTCATCTGGGCCTTCATGCCAACATTCTGACATTGGTTGTTATCCAGACTAACAGGCATTCACTATAAGCTATGTTTGAATAAGTACTATGAAGATCTTCACCAGAGTAGGGTTGATTAGTAAATCGTCCAGTCTCCTACACTTTTCATTTCAAATGATTGATTAGGCAGTTCTGCCCAGTGGAAGTTTCTACATATGCTACTATCATACCAACCAGATGGAGATAACAATGAGCCAATACTTGCCAATTTCTTCACAGCCTCTTGAAGGAATGCCCTGTGAAAAAGTACAAAAGGGACACAGTAGCACCAACCCCCCACCCAACAACAGTCTCCACCAACCCCCAAACAAGCAATTAAAGATACCAAAGCCTTCCTCATTGTTTTTTCCTGTGACCCAAGGATCAAAAACTCCTTTGTGACTACAAAGGACTGTTAGGAATTATGAGCTGTGTGTGATTTTTGGGGGGCTGTGAATCCTAGGTCAAGAATCACTGGTCTAAATGGTGGCAAATCTGAATCCCTTCTTGTCCCAGGTTAATAGGCTAACCATGAATTTCATGAACACCTAGGAGGCAGGAGAGTACAAGAAGAGCACTGCTTGGAATTCATTGTGCTCAACCACAGTTGTGAAGCACAGGGCACGCTAGCTGAACTGGGATATGAAGATTGTGCTGTATACACTTCAAAGAAGCCTACATATTTTGGAGCCATCTCTTATAGTAGAAGACTGGAATCTCATTCTTGAACTTTGTGAACTGCAAGATTAAATGCTGACAGGTCCAGTTCTGGATCAAAGCCTCCACTTCCTTCTGTCTACCACAAAATACTCGAGCGGTTTACAGTAGTCTGTTGGTACTGGGATAATCTCTCCAAAATGTGAGATATGTCTAAATGTCCACTGTAACTTGGATATTGGGGAAGAAGAGAGAAAATATTGCAGGGGAGGATTCCTGGAAGGCTATTACAAAGCACGCACTGATAATTTTGAGAGCCCATTTGTCTGATGTGGTATTGGTTATGGGGAAGAAAAAAATTCTTCAATCTTCCTCTTAGATAAAAAGGCTCCTGGACTTCCAAGACTTCACCAAACCGGAAGTCTCTAAGCAAAAGAACACATAGACACAAATCTGAACATCGGGAATCATAATTCACAAACCCGTGGAGAACACTTCAGCCTCTCTAACACTCAAATGACAAACTTTAAAGGTGACAATTTTACAACAAAAAAAACTCAAAAATGACTCCAAAGAGAGACGCTGAACGCTGAATATGCAAATTAGATCCACAATTAACTTAGGTTTGAACAGAGACTGGAATGGTTGGGCCGTTACACTAATTGAACTTTATTTCCCCATGTTAAGTATCCTCACACCTTGTAGGGGTCATCTCTGATATATCACTTTAAAAGTTTTTTTTCTCCTGCTGATGATAGCTCATCTCAATTGATTGGCCTCTTGCAGTTAGCATGCTACTTCCACCCTTTCATGATGCTTTGATGTATAAATATCTTCTTGCTGTATGTTCCAGACTATGCATCTGATGAAGTGGGCTGTAGCCCACAGAAGCTTATGCTCAAATAAATGTTAGTCTCTAAGGGTGCCACAAGTACTCCTGTTCTTTTCGTGGATACAGACTAACATGGCTGCTACTCTGAAACCAGTCTCAAAATGTTAGTTATTCAGAAAACTTAGACATTTAGGTGGGAGGGTGCTTTGTGTTGTTTTGTTTTGATAGCTTACCAGTTCCCCCTGTTGGCAGCTCAGAACACGTGCAGTGTTAACTGAACCCCTGGCATACTGCCACAAACTATGGACACATAAAATAACAAAGCACTACTTTGTGCAGAAAAAAAAATGTAGGTAGGACTTGTGACGGAGAGAGGCCTCAGAAGCTCAACCCACTCTTAACTTGCTAAAATGGATTGCTAAGAGAAAAGGCTCTTTCCAGAGTCAGAAATTACAATGGCAAAAATTTCCCCACAATGGTTCAGAACAGAGCTTTAGTCTGTCTTTTGCAATGTTCAGATTGAAATTGAAGTCCCGCAAGCTTTTGAGAGTAATACTGATAAACAGTATGTGGCCTCTCAGGCGGTAACAAATGGTGGCCGGTCCAAATGAACAAGATCCAGAAAGGGACTGACTGAATCCACGCCATTACCCTGAATATCTATCAATTTCAGACACCACGTTGTGTCTGGGCCATACGATGAAAAGCTTTCACTGATGCTGGTCCTGGAAGATATTTCTGACTATTTTTGGCAATTTAGTTTCTTTTAGTGCTCACAAACTCCAGGAAACTGATGCAGGTTGGGATTCTGGAAGGATCATTTGCTCTGGAACATACGGACCTCATCTGGGCTTCATTGCCAACATTTCTGAATTGGTTGTATCCAGACTAACAGGCATTCACTATAAGCTATGTTTGAATATTTACTATGAAGATCTTCACCAGAGTAGGGTTGATTAGTAAATCGTCCAGGCTCCTACACTTTTCATTTCAAATTGATTGATTAGGCAGTCTGCCCAGTGGAGTTTCTACATATGCTACTATCATACCAACCAGATGGAGATAACAATGAGCCAATACTATGCCAATTTCTTCACAAGCTCTTGAAGGAATGCCCTGTGAAGAGTACAAAAGGGACACAGTAGCACCAAACCCCCCAACCCCTAACAACAAGTCTCCACCAACCCCAAACAAGCAATTAAGATACCAAGCCTTTCCTCATTGTTTTTTTCCTGTGACCCAAGGATCAAAAACTCCTTTGTGACTACAAAGGACTGTTAGTAATTATGAGCTGGGTGTGATTTTGGCGGGGCTGTGAATCCTAGGTCAAGAATCACTGGTCTAAATGGTGGCAAATCTGAATCCCTTCTGTCCCATGTTAATAGGCTAACATGAAATTTCTATGAACACCATAGGAGGCAGGAGAGTACATGAAGAGCACTGCTTGGAATTCATTTGTGCTCAACCACAGTTGTGAGCACAGGGCACGCTAGCTAACTGGTTATATGGAAGATTGTGCTGTATACACTTTCAAAGAAGCTACATATTTTGGCAGCCATCTCTTATAGTAGAAGGACTGGAATCTCATCTTGACTTGTGACTTGCAAGATTAAAATGCTGACAGGTCCAGTTCTGATCAAAGCCTCCACTTCCTTTCTTGTCTACACAAAATACTCGAGCGGGTTTACAGTAGTCTGTTGGTACTGGCATAATCTCTCCAAAATGTGAGCATATGTCTAAATTGTCCACTGGTAATTGGATATTGGGAAGAAAGAGAAAATATTGCAGGGGGGATTCCTGGAAGCGCTATTACAAGCACGCCACTTGATAATTTTGAGAGCCCATTTGTCCTGAATGTGGTATTGGTTATGGGGCAAGAAAAAAAAGATTCTTCAATTCTTCCTCTTAGATAAAAAGGCTCCTGGACTTCCAAGACTTCAACTGCTTTATAGGAAGCTGTCCTCTAGGATATTTTCCTCTCTGTTTCATTTGGGAAGTCCTTTCTGGCCCCAGTTGGACTGAAAGGACTGGCAGTCAGGTGGAAATTTCAGTCTTTGCGTCTAATTGCAACTCTCCTCGGTGCTTGTTTCCCTCAAAGTGGCTTGTTTAGGCAGTCTTCTGAAATATGACAAATGGTTCAGGACTTTTCCAAAAGTCTCTGAAAAAGTTTCACCCATCAAAGGGGGCTGGATGACGGTTGCAACTGAGACTATACTCATATAAAGAGTCCTAAGCCATCATTTTCACATTCACAACAATATTTCAGAAAAGCTTTGGCAGAGAACCTTGGTATTTCACAGATGATGGTTATATGTAAAGTAAACAGGGTATTTTCCAGTAATCTCTCTCCAGTCCCTTGTTAGAAATTTTCTGCTTCAAGTGCAACAGGAGTGATGGCACCCCTAGTACTCACCATGGGGTGACAATGAATATTCTGAAGGCAATTTAGAGAGAGTCTTGAATTCACAGTCCATTAAGTAAATTAAGATCTCTAGGTCCATCCACTTGAATCAGGATTTTCCTATTGATAGAACAGTTTTGGCAGAGATACAAATGTGAGAGTAAATCCTGGTGACCTTGTCTTGTTGTACTTGATAAGTTCTAAGGAGGCCTGCGCGTGATGTTCAAACATTCAAAGTCAATGTTTCCCCAAAGATTTTCTTAAAGGAACATGTTTTTGTCCTTCCTACATCAGTATTGGCATCCTGGGTCAATGGAAGCTGGATCTGCTGTTTTTTAAGGTTGGCATGGATAGGACTACTAAGTAATGAACATCCTTATTGAGGTTGAAGTGACCAGGAATCATAAGATCAGAATGAACTGAGGCGAATGGAAATTTCATTCTCCTTAGGTGAAGATTTTGGGGAGAAACAAATACGTCATGACGAGAATGAGGCTGACGTGCATTTATTTTTAGGGGACAGGTGGTGGAAGGTGGGGGTTGGATGATGTCCAAAGGAACTTCTGTAAAAATGACATGACTAGGTGTTGCCTGAACAACCTGACTCGTAAGGAGTCAGCTAAAGAGAGACATGTTATGCATAGAACTGCCAAAGGAGGGTTTGCTTTCCAGGAATAGGAACAGCAAATCAATCAGTTTTCCATCTGAAAGAAAGAGGCTGTTAATGAATTGCCTAAAGTTTCATCACAAAGCTGACTGGGAGTAGAACTATTAAGAGATACAGGACAGTTAATTAAAACAGGGCAGTCACAGTAAGGAACAGTTGCTCAAAAAAAGTTACCCAGAGTCACCTACTACAGGACAGGGCCCAACAAAGAAATAACACCTGAACGCCACTAGCCCACAACCTGAAGCAAATATCTCTACAGCACCGCACACACCATACTAACATAACACTAACCCAGGAACTATACGTTGACAAACCAATGCCAACTCTGTCCACACTATCTATTCAGGTTGACACCTCATAGGACCTAATCACATCAGCCATGCCATCAGGGCTCATTTTACCTTACACATGTCTACCAACGTTGATATATGCTATCATATGCCAGCAATTGCCCCTCTTGCCATGTACATTGGCCAAACCGGACAGTTCTAAGCAAAAGAACACAAATAGACACAAATCTGACATCGGGAATCATAATTCAAAACCCGTGGGAAACAACTTCAGCCTCTCTAACCACTCAAAGACAAACTTAAAGGTGACAATTTACAACAAAAAAATTCAAAAATGACTCCAAAAGAGAGACGCGAACCTGATATGCAAATTAGATACAATTACTCTAGGTTTGAACAGAGACTGGGAATCGGTTGGGGCCGTTACACTAATTGAATCTTATTTTCCCCATGTAATATCCTCACACTTGTAGGGTCATCTCTGATTATCACTTTAAAAGTTTTTTTTCTCCTGCTGATGATAGCTCATCTCAATTGATTGGCCTCTTGACAGTTAGCATGGCTACTTCCACCCTTTCATGTGCTTGTATGGTATAAAAATATCTTCTTGCTGTATGTTCCAGACTATGCATTCTGATGAAGTGGGCTGTCAGCCCACAGAAGCTTATGCTCAATAAAATGTTAGTCTCTAAGGGTGCCACAAGTACTCCTGTTCTTTTCGTGGATACAGACTAACATGGCTGCTACTCTGAAACCAGTCTCAAACATGTTAGTTATTCAGAAAACTTAGGAATTTCAGAGATGTATTTAAGTACTGTAAATTCCTCCTATCCTAATGCTGGTTGGACAGAACAGTATTTAGGTCAATAAATTACAAACTATAGTTTTCAGTAATACAACGTATTTTTTAAACACGAACTAAAAACACACATTCTAAGACACAGTTAGCAAATATAGTTTGCTCTTGACGATATCCATTTCACTGTGAGCTAAGTTTTTACAAGGGGAGTGGGAGGAGGAGTGGTGCGGGTTTAGTTGCCTACGACACCAAAGGTACTTCATGAAATTTTTACCAACTGTCAGTCTCTTCTGTTTTTCCTGCTCAGTGTTTGATTTGATCTTGGAATGTGATGTGGATAGCTTGCAAGCAGTTGCCTCTGTCAAAAAATGTAGTTAGTGTTTGACTGCAATTACTCTGAGCAGCAGTAATTTGCAGGTCTGGCACCCTTATTTTTGTAACCACATATACTTAGACAGAAGCCTAGTTTCTCTATGTCTGATTTCTCCATCAATGTTTACTTTATTTAAACCTAGTGGGAGGTCTAGGATCCCTCTGTCAACTAGCATCAACAGGTATTAATACTATCCTTTTGAAAACAGGCTTTCAGGGATCCAAGGATATTCTGTAAGAGAAGGGAATACAAGTATTTCAAAAGAGCTCCATGAATGACAGAAATATGATTAGCTTCACAAGGCTAATAAATTCAGAGACCTCTAGAAGTCTGGTGTCACTTGAGCAATACTGTAATGATAAAACCTGTCACAGAGAAAAGCATTTTGCATTAAATAAACCCTACATTGAAATGAAACCAGTCAGGTCAATTCTTGATCATTATCTCATGACAAAAATGCTTGCAGCATGCTATACACTTGGATACAACATAAAAAGGCAAAAATGTTAAGATAGGTGATGCCATTATAGAATGATCTGAAAGGTCTTGACCTCTTCTATACTACAGTATGTCTTTGTACGGCAACCGCCCAATTTCACAGCATTATGGGGAACAATTTATTATAAATATTTATTCCCTGAAAAAAAAAAAATGTATGGCTCTGTACTCAAATAGCGAAAAATGTAATGGCTTCAAGCTTAGTCCTCAGTTGATTAACTGTTTTTATTTAGCATCAGTGACAGAGTCCAAATATACTATGGGGCCTGTAAATAAAAATCCTTCTTTTGTTTAAACAGTTGTGATTGACAACACAGTTTATTGACTTTGTCCCTATTAATTATGCTGGACCACCCCTTCTAAAGATTCTGGCTTTAAAACTGCTTAATTAAGTTGACTGATTATATTCAAAAGATACCCCTCAGTGTACCAGGAAAAAAGTTGACCTCTTAGAGCACAATGGACAACTGAGAACAGACAGTACAAAACAATAAGGGTGTTTGCGTCACACTTGTCCCAAGAAGGCAGAAGCATAACTATGTAAAGTAACCATAATAGTAGTTTTATGTTACTTCCTTTTTACAACATACTAAGTTCACACCTTAGTGCCCTTAAGTTTTTACTTAAAATGGACCCTGAAGAATCAGAGACTTTTTAAACCAACCACCCCCCATGAACACAGATATAAATCCAAACCATCACACTTTTTACTGTTATCTTGGCTCTACATTTTTCCAAAGATTAGCCAACATTCCAAAGAGTCTCTTTCCATAAAGATCCAGCTGGCCATCCATAATAATTAAGATGGATATGCTCTTTACTCAGATAATAATTTTCAGTTTCTGAACCCTACTCAGATTCCATAATGTTTTCCCTTTATTGTCAACGTCACAATCAAAATAATTTGTTTAAAGGGGGAAGCTTTTATTTATAAAAAACAAACATACAATACGGAAACATTAACAAACTTTTCCTGAATTATTTCTAAATGCCAAAGTAAGCTTATCCAATGGATCAATGACCGTTTACATTTTATGAAACCTTGAAACAAAAATATATCACAGAAATGCTGAAAGTATTTTACAGAGAAGTGACTGAAAAAAATCACTGGAAAATTTCAGTTGTATTTTCTATTCTTTTCTCAGAAAAATATCAAGACTTTAAAAGGTTGGAGAATTCAAGCATACATTGGGGTTTTAGAAATGTTCATTTCCATGGCAACCTGCATGGTCGTCTTTATATAGCATTATAAACAGATGGTAAAGAGTGGTCATGTTTGTTTCTTTGCCAGCATATCAATAAAACTGTTGTATTACTATATCTAGTGAATTTGCATTATTAAATAATTGGAAGTATTCTAGCAACAAAATCTACTAATTCAGACAGACAAATACGATTAATCACTAATCTGGTTTTTCATAAACATATGAGGATTCTGAACAGTACAGTCACTGTAGTCTATGTAGTCAACAGTCATTTTTGGCAAGGCTTTCTATAAATGTTTTCTCAGCACTTGCCATGCAGGGCACATACCCATAAATATGAACCTGAAAAGGAGTAAAATAATGAATTTTAATAGGAAATAAGAGTGTGACTTTATTTACACCTTCTGGTATTAAAATGTCCTTTAGAATTATTCGTTTTTTGTTAAATTACATCTGGAATGATTCAGAGAAGATGTAGTAAAGTGTAGTGAAATGTAATTCAGTTTATTTTATTATGTATTAGTAAAGCAAGGGGTATTCTTGCAAGCAAACTCCAAAATGCAAAACACTACTCTTTCAATCTTAATCTTTCATTTCAGACATAGCTGTGATCTGAGACAGATAGGTGATCTGGGTTCAGAGGTAAGGTTTGGAATTAGCCAAGAAGTAATAAGAGTTGGCATTTACCATGGTTTAGAATGTAATCTTGATAAGCTTGGTACAAAATATTTAGTAGCTCAGCCAACATATGTTGTTGCCACTGCTATGACGTCTAGCTGAGGATATCTAATATATCTAATACTATGGAGGCCTTTATGGTGTTATAAGCAGAAAACAAAATTTAGAAAAACTAAACAGAATTTTATGAGGTATATTGTATATTATAGAAATCTGACACCCATCATACATGGAAGCATAACTTTATTTAACTTCATTATAACTCTAATAAAAATACTATCAATGAGCCTGATACTACTCCCAGTGAAATCATTGGGATTTTTGGTATTTTCAAATGTAAGCCAATGTTTGCAGCTGAATGGAGAATATCTAATGAAAAAAGAAAGGCCAAAAATTTGCAGTGTACATGCAAGTTTGTTTATAATGTTGAGAGGCAGATACCTAGTATCTGATGTCATTTTTGCTGGGTAGCAATGTCTCACAGAAAGATAAAATACCTGCAAGCCATTTGTTTCCTCTCAACCAGGAAGTAAAATTTCTTGTTTGCTCATGTCACAGATGCTATTAAATCTTAACCTATTTGAGAGCAGGAACTAAATAGCAAGTTTGAGGTTCAATATCAAAATAACCCATAAACCTCCCCAACCCTCCAATTCCACAGGACTACCACCTAATGCACTTTGGGAGATTCAGTCTACGGCAGACATAAATGAGTCTGGCAGACTTCAAGAGGATAGAAAGCAAAACGAAAAATATCTCTCAGTCATTCAGATGTGCACAAAACAGCCAGAGATGTGGTAGGATGGAGAATCAACTGGAACCCTTGCCTTTCTGCACATCAAATGGTGCTTCATTAAAAAATAAAACAGATGTTTTGGGACCCATTTATATAGGTTAACTATGGGCTTGTGGTATGTAAATTTACCAATTTTGTATCAAGCAACAGATTACATGGGGAACAAATATTTAATAATAGGCTCTTTGATCTCTCAAAGAAAGGTATAAGATGATCCAATGGTGGTAAGTTGAACACAGACAAATACAGACTAGAAATAAGGCATAAATGTTAACGGTAAGAGTAATTACTCAGTGGAACACTTTACCAAGGGTTATGGTGAATCACTGACAATTTTTAAATCAAGCTCCGACATTTGTCTAAGAGATCTGCTGTAGGAATTATTTTGAGGAAGTTCTATGGCCTGTGTTATACAGGAGGTCAGATTAGATGATCACAGTGGCCCTTTCTGGCCATAGAATGTATGGATCTATTAACCCTTACCCAGTCTCACTCTTCACACCTGACCAGAGCCTTATTGGTTCACTGGGACCAGTTGTCTCCCCTCCCTGGCAACCCACTTGGCCAGGACTGGGAGGATGGTGGGGGAAGTTTCCAAAGTATCCTACAAAAGGCACTTGCCCATTGCCTCCAGAAGCAGCAGCCATTCTTCGAACTTTCAGCCACGACATCACAATTGTCAACTAATCCAGGACTTCTTTGGACTTTGAACTCTGCTTCAATCAAATGTCCAGCTCTCTCCCCTGCAATCTACTCATCTACAGTCCTCAGTCCAAATTACTTTTCTATTTACATCCTCTCCACACACCCTACCTTCCCCTTCTCCCAAAAAGAGAAAAAAAACTCTTGCCCTGCCCTCCAACCTGAAGACCACTTGTTCATATGTTGTATGCCTCTCCCCAACACTTCATCTGCCCTATCTATTTAAACTGCAAACTTGGAGGACTTTAGGTGCTACCAGAATAAAAATATGTGTGAACCTTTATTACTACTCCATAAATCATTCATTCATTTTAGGAGTCTTGAGCCTGAGAGCAAACAAGAAGCTCGTCCTCTTGCCCATTTTGAATGCAGAAAATTAGTTGATTAGAATTGTGTGTTCAAGATTTAACTTCTAATGAATTAACTTCTAATCCCTTATATATAGCAACCACTAGATAGAAAAAGTACAACTTGAAGAGAAATTCTCCCATACTACAGTGCATGTAATGTGTGCCATTTGTTATCTGTAAGGCAGAGCTGTGTTACTATTAAGTTACTTTTGAGAGAGAAATATTAGGCCAAATAGTTTAGCAGAAAATGGCTCTGACACTGAGATACATGATTCCAACTTCTGAAAAATAAACCAATGCATTAAAAATTTAGAGAGACAGCACCACTAGAAGATAAGCAGTCTAGAGAGGAAAAAAGGACAACTTTTTGTACATTATCTTACAGCCCAAGGATATAGTTTAACTCTGGATCACAGCCAAGATACTTTTGGCGTGTCTGCTAAATTTTACAAAAATAAATAAATAAATAAAAATCTTATAGTCCAGTTATTTTTACAGCAATGCGCTAACAAGTTCTTGAGCATTACAAAGTGTGTTCTCCACTATAGCTACAAAAGTATACATTTTACTACTCTGTGGAACCATCTGCACTTTCCTTAAAACTTTTTTTTAGCATGGAAAAAAACACCCTGTTGCTCTCATGAGCAATCCTAATTTGCACACAGAAGACTACAGACAAGCAATGCAGTTTGCATACTGTGAAACTGTTCCTCCACAAAGCATTTTCTATTCAAGTCAAGTTCTCTTTATCTGTGGCTTCAATTAGCCCTGAAAAAAGTGTAAGATAAGCTGTAAAATTACAGTATCATAAAATGACAAGTTTGAATGTCAAAATGCAAGTGAAAAAAGGCCTGACTCCCTCTGAAGCCCTAGAGACTGCTAAACAAAGACTCACAGCACTGGCTACCAGGCTAAGGAGATACACTAAGAGCGTCAGCCACAAAGTCACAAGTGCCGTTCTCAAGTATGCTGATAACTTACTCGAGTATACTTTCTACAAAGAACTCCAAGTCCTCAAGAAATTTATACTGTGAACTCTTCTGTGAAGCGCTGATGCTAAGCCCACGAGCAGACTAGGACTCAGTCTAGAGGCTATAAACACAAGGTCTAGAGACTGAAAACAGTACGGGATATGATATCTATTAGAGAAAAAGCAGAGAATATTATGGACAACAATTATATTAATCATGCACCCATGTTAGCAAAGTGCACATAAGCGTCTAGGACAAAATCGGCAATATGAGGCGAGCTAGCAAAGATCTCCCCACTACTAGGCGACGACACAACCATCCCTCACACAGTACAGAGGACATACGGTTAGTACAAAGGTGAGGTTCTAGAGAGCGAGCAAAGGCGATCAGGCAGCGCGTGACAACACCATGAGGCGATCACGCCACAAGCAGCTTAACTATGATATAATCGAGCACGCGGAGAAAATGATGATCGGGCCCTAAGACAGTCATTCAGAGTCGACACCAAGCGTTCTAACAACCAAAACACGCTCTGCCGCACCATGCTCAGCAAACTGAGAATATTAGTCTACAATGTCTAAGGCGAGCATCAGAGTATCTGTCAATTCCAGTGCGCTATAACAGACCTCTGCGGCGAAAGGGACATCAATGTGCGAACCGGGTCCCCATACAACTAACACTCCTATGCCACATGTTTTATTATACGGCGTGCACGCCCTACAACATATCGCATATGAAAAGTTCCTATCAGCATCATATCCACCCCCCAACCCTAACAAGACCTAGAACAATATTGGGCCTCGCCACTGCAAGGATAACTGGAAAACAATAGTATGCAATCTGAGGTCTAAGTACTCGAGACAGGACATGCGCGAGAGGAGGAAATACGACACATAGGGACTAAGAGAGACGAGCATGATGCTGGCATCCAATTAGAGCGACTAAGAGCATACGCCCTCCAATATGGACTCATAATGTCTAGACAGATCCTAAAACTTCTTGAAAAGCATGCCAGAACCCTCGATTTCGAACATACACCAAAGCCTAATGAATATCTAATGCCAAAACAACTCTTATTCGAGGAATCGCGTAGTTATAGTCATATCGTTCAGCCTATTACTATCAAATATCTATTTATATTTAGATATACTCAAACGCAAGTGCACACATGCGAATTATGTAGTTAACACCTGCACAATGGAGCGTTGTGTTGCGTTTCAGTGGGCTTTGCCATGCTGGACTGGAACTCGCAAACAGTCGCGACAGAGGGATCAGCGTATACTGATCTTTCCCAATCGAAACATCTGAGATCGAGGCAACGTAAAATGGAGAATGAGACATATCCACTGAGGAGAGACAGAGCTCACAGACAACATGCAACAAGATGAGCTCTAATCAAGAGCGGTCCTTTCCATGAGTAACTAGCATCTCCCACAGTGCATGCTCATTCATACGTAATCCCCGAGCCACTGGATTACACTGCATAGGCCTTAAACCCCCCACAATTTTTGAATAATCAACATCATTATCCCATAGACTAATTGTCGAGCTACACAAGTAATACCTTTGGAGGATCAGCGGGAATGAGCAGACAGGATCTTGCAGAGTTTAGGTCCGAAAATCTACCTGTTCCAACTGAGACTAACACATTTACTCCTGCTAATCTTCACTCGATCTGACCAATTCAAGCATTGAGTTATCTCACACGACAAAGTAACCGTTATGAATTATTTCACGAACTCGAGCTAATAGGTGTATGATCTAACCACATCGCTGAAATGACATAGATCGCCCACTAGTGAGGATAACTCTTTAGGATGTCATGTCGCAAGCACTGGGCGAAGTGCAGAGAGCTTCACTTGTTTTGGAAGCGGACAATCGAGATTGGGACTGTGAAGAGTAACCTCAGCTTATAATGTCACAACGATAATGACGAGGCATTCACTAAGACTGAGGGAGGAAGAAACTTACCCTCACATTGTCAGCAATTTTGACGAGCGGGCCACAATGAACATACAGAGAGAGCGCACAATTCTTAAAAAGAAAAGTACTCTATTTGGCGTCCACACACCAGTCTCAAATCGCGCGATATCCACGAATGAGGGAGGCAGCTAGTGAAATCAACAGGTCACACACTTCGATGTAGCCCATACCTTGTATGATGACGAAGAAATAAGTACAAGGTCCTGAAGCAGTCTCAGCCACCAGTCTCGGCTGAACTAAACAGAAGCACTGCACATCAGCCAAAAACACTACAGCAGAAACGCTGCCACTAGCGCGCAGCGAGAGAGCGCGCATTTACACAACCTGCCGGTATAAAAGCAGAATGCAAGAGCCAGAATCATAGGAGGTACCATGGAGTGAGCTGACACAGCGATCGATTAGGAGGAACACGAGAAGAGAATATAGCTCGCTAACACAATGCACTGAAAGTTATCACCAAGATCCACTAACACACAAGAGACTGATTGATAGAGAAACAGGAACTCGAGATCACGAAAAAAAGGTGGATCCAGCGCCGAAAATGAGACATGTGGCACACACCCACGAGCAAAGACATACTAGGAGAGTCTGGGAGAGATCGAAGCACACTCTGGCTAATTCGAGACACCCAGGAGTACATCAAGACAGATAGCCTGCGAAATGAGAATGAGCGTGCTGAGAGAATGCTGAGGCTATCTAGCGAGAGACATGGGAGAAAAAGACCAAGCAGCAAAGATAGTAAGCCCACATGCGGAGCTAACAAGAGAGCCCTTTCGATGGGATGTATGCCATGCAGTTCAAACCTGTACAAGATCACTCTGACGTTGACATTGTGAGGAGAAAGTCCTACCAGCCATGCTCAAAGAAACATTAGGCAGTGCTGAATCACTGAAAAGACAGCACTGAGGACAACATATGTGCATGCATGTCAGTGGTAACAGGGTCTTAGGCGACTATAAGAGAGAGGAACACTGCAGGATAATCTCATTGCATAGCAAGCTGCGCGGATCACCTCACCCACGTAGAAGCGAGTGAGAACAAGTTCGCTAGACTATTGCGATGGCAAGGGGCAGTGAGACAGAGCATGGGTCATACATCATATACGTTACAGTAGAGAGCAGCGATTAGAGTGCAGGCACGTACAATGACAGGAACCTGCCCTGAGCGCCATCAGGCCTCACTATATCTACCATAAGCCTTAGTCGCATACTGTGAGCGAGCTGGAACATCTGCACACTCCGCAGAAGGCTAATCCGTACGCTGCAATGTGAGCGCAGACGGAGATTCCTTAATCTATTGAGGATAGTTTGCGAAGCAAATCGCCAGGCGACCAAGATCTTCTGTCCATGAGGACTCTAACAACTCTCACGAAAACGGTATCTAGAAGCGAGGTACTGGCCCATCAACCGACCGTCATGGTAAATAGACAACGGACCAGAAGCCATAGTGGTCTGGAGCGTTGCGAATATAAAGGTATACAGTATCCAGTTTTCGCATGATGCCAACTAGACACATAACTGTAGTCAGGGAAGAGAGGCGAGAGATGAGGACAGTCTGGTAGTAAGTATCGCGCTATAAGGCCTGAAAGGGAACAGAGAGATGATGGATGGAGAAATGTCGATGAGGGCAAAGGTCCCAGTGTGAAGGAGCACCACATGTGCTGTGACCTCCTCAACTTGGCTGATGGTGGGAATCCATCCACACGAGAGCGCGAGGAAGCGAGAGCGAGCGAAGAGCAGCTCTACTGACTCACCATAATACAGAGAGAGCAGTGCAACAGCTAAGATACTGTGCAAGAACCCTCAAATCCCAGGCCTCTGTAGAGGACCGCAGGTTGAGAGACACATACCACCCATAGGGGTGAGAGGGAATTTTTAATATATATATATATAATATATATAATATATATATAATATATAATATATATATATATATATATATATATATGAAATACATGTAACTGGAATAACATATTAGAGCTTTTTTAAAAAATAATTTGTACCACTACAATTACAATGACAATTTTCTTTACCTATCAATCTGTTCCTTCAAAAGTTGTTCAGAATCTCTGAGAGAAGAAGAAAATCTCTAACAGTCTGTACAGTCACTGTTTTAAACATTTCTGGTGCCTCTGTGTATTTGTACTCAGATGTCTCTTTTCTGCCTATGAGGTCAGCCACAGCGGATCCTGAGGTTTTTAAACTGAAATTTGATTAGTGCTTTGTGGTGAAGTGTCATTTATTAGGAAACAAAGCAAAGACAGAAAATGAAGTATTTGGATTCTCCTCTAAAATCCATTTTAGCAAAGTCTGTTTCTCTTATGGCTACTCACCCCGAAAGAAAGATCACCAAAAAGGCCTTCCCTCCCCTCACAAGGACTCCTGAGAGGCTTACAACCCTACTTCAAGGAACTGAAAATAGATGCTCTAGTAGAAAAGCTGAAGTAGAAACTTTATGAAAGAGCTCCAAAAACATTGATCAGACCTAGAGATAAAACATGAAACAGAGGAACCATCTGCAGCATATATACCCCTGCCCCATATATACCATGTTTGCAATGTTGTTTAGCTGTGCTGGTCCCAGGATATTAGAAAGACAAAGAAGATGAGGTAACATCTTCTGTTGGACCAACTTCTGTTGGTGAGAGAGACAAGCTTTCCAGCTACTTCAGGTCTGGGCTCTGTGTACCTCGAAAGCTTGTCTTTCTCACCAACAGAAGTTGGTCCAATTTATTACCCCACCCACTTTATATTTAGCAGCTACAGCCCACCCATCTTAAAGTTTTGCTGCATAATGAGACAAAAGTCCAGCTTTTCTTCCTAAGATCCTTGTGAAATGCCTCTCAGGAAAGAACAGTGTATTTTATAACTAGAATAGTGAACAGTGAAGCCTCTTCTGTTCAAGCTACTAGCCAAAATTCTCTAGCTTAACTCTGACAAGATAAAGGTTTTAGAAAGTACTGCTTTCATGTCGGAAGCAAGCTCATGAGGAGGACTGTTAGCTTTTCATGAGCCCATGGAATGAGCAGTCATTTCCCCCCTGGAAATTAAGACTTCATGTTAACCATCCTTCCTAACTTTTCAAACTTTAAGCATATAAAACCAAAACAGATTCCCTTACAGAAATTCTCACAAAATGGATTTAGCCTCAAAGGTCAATTTATGTTTCCTTTCTGAAGGAAGGAAATATTACTAAACCCTACTGATAAAAAGAAGCTGATGGCACTTTAAAGAAATCCTGGAAATAAGAACCTCAGTCATATTGGCAGTATTGCCAATCCCAAATGTTCAAAAATCATGAGTCAGGCTCACCAAAAATAATGAGATCATCTATTATTTTAAAGCCAGTGTTCTTTTTATTTGCCTTCTGCCTTTTGAACCTTTAGGAGGCATTGGGGTCCCATTTTGAAGCTTTCTCCACAGCTATGAGGACTAGAAACTTACTTTTTCTTTAAGAACGAAGGCTGAAATCATCACATATCCACTTGACTCCAGGAACTAGGGCTTTAAGGAAAAACAATCATCATGAGACTCATGACAAAAGCATGAGAGTTGGCAACAGTTCACTGGCATTCAAGTCAGATATCTAGACTTTCTAAAGGCTCTGTGATTTCAGTAATTTCCCCCCCCCGATTTCACTCCTCCTTCGCTACATTCTAATGCCGAAAAGGACACGCTGTTCATGGCTGGCCAGAAGAACAAACATTGACTTTTTTTCTTCACAGCCAGAGGGCAAAGATGCCAGTCTTTCAAGGAGGAGGAGCATGGGATGCTGAAATGAAATGGACAAAGTCAGAGGCAGAGGCAATGTTGCACATACATCTTGGAGTTATGAGCAGTCAGAAGTTCCTTATGGAGTTGTCACAAACACCTGTAGCCTACTGTGTGATGCTACAAAAAGATTTGACCACCCCACAGCGGTAGTTCAAGGAGAAATACTCAAGTAGGTCATCTGTGGAGAGTAGCTCTGCTTCTTCTATCTTATGTAGTGAAGATTTAACATTTGTATCAATGATCTAAAAGAAAACAAAATCACTACTGATAAAGTTCACAGAGGCCACAAAGATTGTTATTTATTTACTACTCTCCCAAAGAGGAGATGTAATTGATATAGAGCTATCTGGATCGTTTGGCAAGCTGGGTGGCACAAGCAAGTTTTTAATATGGACAAATGCAAACATATATTCACCTAGGAATAAAGAATGTATGGAATATTTACAAAATGGAACTCTAACCTGGGAAGCAGTGACTCTGAAAAGGACTAGGGTGTCTTGGTGGATAATCAGCTGAACATGAGCCCCCAGTAAAATGCTGTGGCAAAAAAAGGGCTGATGTGATTGTCAGATTCATAAACAGGGGAATATTGAATAGGAGTAGGGAAGTTACATTAACTGTATTTAGCACTGCTGAGATGGCTACTGGAATGCTGTATACAGTTCTGCTGTCCACAATTCAAAAAGGATTTTGACACATTGGAAAGGGTTCAGCGAAAAGCCACAAGAATGATTAAAGTACTGGAAAACATTCCTGATGGGAATAGATACAAGGAGCTCAATCTTTGGTTTAAAAATGAGGTGGTTATGGGGTGACTTGATCACAGTTTATAAGCACCTATGTGGGGAACAAATATTTGATAATGGTTTGGATAATAGTTTCAAGATAACAAAGACAAATACAATCCCATGGCTGAAAGTTGAAGCTAGACAAATTCAGACTTGAAATAACATGTTGTCATAAGTAGATAGGTAAGGTAGGGGTTAAGTTTCTTTTACCTGGAAAGGGTAACCAAACACCTGACCAGAAGACCAATCAGAGAACTGGATTGTTTAAAGTCAGGGGCGGGAATTTGTATACTCGGGGTCTTTTGTTGTTTCCTCGGCTATGAGTAAACAAGTTTCCTCCTAACTCCCTCTTATCTCAAATATTCTACCAAAAGTCTGTGAGTACAAAGGGAAACAAAGTAATTCGGCTATGAGGAGCTTTGTGTTGTATTTACAGATGTGGATTGCTGGGTCTTTGTTGCTTCCTCGGCTGTGAGGGACAAGCTATCTTGCTAATTCCAATCTTCTTCTCATTCTACTAAAAGGCAGTGAGTACAAAACGGAAACAAAGTAAAATCGGCTATGATATGCTTTGCTTTGTACTTACTGTGTGTGATTGCTGGTCTATTTAAATTGGCTATTTTTTAAATCAGACTGGGTTGTTCATATTTTCTTAAGTAGGAGCCTGTATTAATTTTTATGCAAGTTATTATTCTGTATTTTCTCTTTTTCTATATAAAGCTTTCTTTTTCAAAACTTGTGGAAGTTCTTTTTCTAGTAAGGCAGAGAAATTGAAACCTCTGTATCAGGTATCTGTCTCCCTCACGGGAAGGCAGGAACGGGGAAAGGCAAAGCCAAGCTGTTGGTATTTTGCATCTCAATTGTCCTGAGGGAAAAGAACGCTTATCTCTTGGGAAGCAGAGAAACAGGTTATCTGGAGGTCCCCCCAGGGGAGGGTTGGGGACACCAGAGAGAGGAAAGGGGGGTCAGGCCCTATCAATTCCTGACCTGGTGGCAGCCTATCAGATCTAAGCTAGAGATTAAGCTTAGAGGACTTCATGCGAGTACCTTATATTTGAACTCTAATGTTCAAATCAAGGATTAATACTATGACATGTTTATTTGTTTTTTTTTAACAATGAAGGTAATTAACTTTCTAATAACTTACCTAGGGTCATAGTGGATTTTCCATCACTGGCAATTTTAAAATCAGGATTGAATTTTTTTCTAAAAAATATCCTCTAGTTCAAACAGAAATTAATTCAGGGAAGATGTAGGGCCTATATTATGCAAGAGGTCAGAATATAATCTATGAATCTATAAACAATCTTCAAATACCTAAAAATGTTACCCAGAAAACAATCCTGTTGCACACAAACTAAGAAGACAAAGCAAGAGCCAGAGAGTGATCTCTACACAGACAGGCATTTCACATCCTAATCAAAAGAAGATACATCTATTCACCCCTGTCTGTGCCTCAAGGAAGGCCTTTCTCCTCCTCTTTTGAAGCAAATGCTACTAAACGGTGACAGCTTTTGTGGACACTTTTGCTCTTCCCATATGGCATGTTCTAGACTTCTGCATTCTCCTAATTTCTCAGCAATATGATGTACTATATGAAAACTCAAAAGAAAGAATGGATAGGCTTGGTTGCCTGAACTAGCTAGATTCACAGAAGAGATTTTAACAGACCACCTCCAGAATTTCAGACCTCCTCCATCAAGGTCAGATCCTATACTCAGACTTCCTCTCAAGGCTTAGTGATTGCAAAGGGTAAGAGAGATGTATCTAATATAGTTATTAGGCACTGTCAAAAACTTAAGAAAATAAGCACTTCTAAGTGCCAATAAAGGGTGTTAAGAAAAAGAGAGAGACAAAAAGTGGGTGAGGTAGTATTTTTATGGACCATATTTATTTATTCCTGTTGGTGAAATAGAAGCTTTTGAGCTACACACAGCTCGTGTTCAGGGCTGGGATATGAGTGTCACAACTAAATATAAGGTGGAACAGATTGTTTAGCAGAAGTAGTTAACACACATTTCAAGGGACCATTCAAGGTGAAGTGACTGGTTTCGCCCATATGACTAAAAGGATGTATGGGGAAAGGGTGGGGGGAAGGCAGCTCAAAAGGGGAGCTTTTTAGTGGGTTATAGATTGTTGTAATAAGTCATAAAGCCAGTGTCTCTAGTCAGTCCATAATTTTTAGTGTCTAGCATAGTTATGAATGTAACTTTCCAGCTCTTCTTTTGAAGGTGTTGTGCAGGTTTACTTTGAGAAAGAGGACTGAGAGGTCAGCTATAGAGCGATTGTTTCATGAAAAGTGTTCACCCACAGATGATATGGTGTTTTTGTTTCATCATTTTTCTGTGTGTATTCATTCAAGAGTGTAGTGATTGTCTGGTTTCACCCACATAGTTGTTATTGGGAAATTTAATGCACTGGATGAGGTACACATTTTATGATAGGCATATGTACGATCCATGGATTTGGAAAGGTATGTTGTACCGGGGGTGTTGATAATTGTCGCAGTGGAGATAGATCTGCAGGTTTTGCGTCTATTCTTCTGGCAGTGGGGTCTGGTGCTGCTTTGAGCTGCTCTGTCCTGGTCTGTGGGGAGCTTATTTCTGACAATGAGCTTGGAGAGGCTGGGCGAAAAGTGGGAACTCAGCAAAGATTTCTTTCAGGATATGGTCCCCCTTGAGTATGGGATGTAACTGTTTAATGATATCCCATATGGGTTCCAGTATGAGGTGGTAGGGGACAAGTATGAGGGTTTATTTCCATATTGAAGCAGATTCTCTAGGGATATTTGGGTTGCCCATTCCATGACACAATCAACTTCTCTAGTGGAGTGTCCTTGTTTGGTGAAAATGGTATGAAGTGTGTTAAGGTGTATATCCTGGACTTTCTCCTTGAAGAATATTCTGTGGTATATATGAGTGCCTGTCTGTAGAGAACAGATTTTTTGGTATGCTTCAGATGGTTACTGGATTTCTGAAGATAGGCGTGGTGATCTGTAGTTTCTTGCATGTAGTTGTCTGTAGGGTTCCATTGTTGAAGAAAAATGTCAGTCCTTGTGCAAATTCTCAACAAACAATAGGTTTCCTCAGCCTCTACTATAGGTCCATTTGGAAATTATTCCAAGGAAATCTTGATAAAAGCCTAAACCTAGAAGGTTTAGCTCCTATATATTCAACTCAGCACTATTAAAGAGAAATTCAGGGATTCCTTCTTTGCCAGAGGACCTTCGCAACACCTTTAGAAGACTGAGATAATGCCATACCTTGCTGTAACGTGAATGATCCTTCTAAACAAGTGAGGGAGAAAAGAGATGCTGGTTCTTGGGTTGACTAATCTTTCTACAAGATATAAGGAGTCAAGATTAGTCCCCAGTCAGGGTTCCAATGTGAAAGCCACTATACAAACATATACGAAGACGATTCCTGTCCCAAAGATTTAAAATCTAAATTTAACATTTAAAAATAAATCTTATATTCCTCCTCTATAAGTGATCGAAAAAGTTTTTCTTGCATGTGTAAAACTAATTTCAGACATTTTATTCTACTCTTATTGTCATACCTCACTTTCACATTATGCCTGCAGAAGAACTATGATATGCAACTCTAAAGCTCTCTCTCTATTCTACCACTCAAAACCACTGAGTTACCTCATTTAAAGAATGTAATGTGAAAGCTGCATTGCATTATTTATACAAGATAAAGTCTAGCAAGGTGTGACATCTCATTAACTTCTTGTTTATTACATTCTACAATGGTTACATCAATTTACCAAAACACATCTTTGCTAAAACAACAAACCTGGGACCTAGTAAAAAAATGTAAGAATTAATAACCATTTTAATTTCACTTTAATTGTCTCAAAAGCTGTGAAGTTCTTTATTGCATCAGGCAGGGAATTCCAGATTGGCTGTCATAACTATAAATGACAGGTAACATACATACTGTATAATTCCAGAAACATTCAGAGTTCTTGAAATGTCAGATGCTGATGACAAATTACTTTGAGCCAGCTTTTATAAAAGGTAGAAGGCCTGTTTCGCAAAATAATTTCACATTTTCACCTCCTATGATTTATGCAGTAATCTCATGTACATGTCGATTATTCTTATTATATTCACATATAATAGTACTAAGGAACACTCACAATGGAGTTTTATCCTTACATTATGTAGTTTCTTATCATGAGCCAAGAAAGACCTTCCTGTATTAATTTATTGTATATTTACAAGGGCTTTAATTCCACTGTGTCTTTTGGTGGGAATGTCTCCCATGTTTTGACATGAAGCAGATGGTGTATGTTGATATCAATATCAATTTTTTCAACCTTAGAAGGGATGCACAGTTAACACTCTCCTACCAACTTCCTAGGATCTTCCTAAGCCTTTTTTCTGTCCCTCCTGCAGAATTTACAGATAGATAAAAGAAAAGCTCCTCTATTATGCAGCATACAAGATGAGCAAGGACTGAGACAAGGATCTCCCTGAAGTCCATGAGTATTTTCTGCCTATTTTTCAGTATGCAACCACATTAGCTCCACTCTGCTACTGTACCACAGTGGTTAAGTTAATGTGATCTGCATCTTTGTAGTAGCTGGACTAAACAGAGAATAGACGCCTGTTATTTATTCACAGGTATCTCCTTTATCTCAAGTGGTAGTGGCTAATGCTTTTGATGCAGATCCCAGGATTTCGCTCTGCTGAATATCTCTTGTGTACCCTTACAAGTTTACCTCCTAAGACTGTAATGGACAAAAAGCATACATTATTCTGAGTTGTTAGTGCAACCCTAACTTGAGCATTTCCCAAATTTGAATTCCTAACTGAGCAGCCTCAGTGCTCACTTAATATAGCTTTTTGTACAGAATTTTCTTGGGATGATCTTTTGCAACTATCTAGCTAGACACCACCAGAATATAATTTCCCACACAACTTAGATCTGGTAAAGTGCATAGTGGCTCAGAACAGAGTTCCCCCAGTTCTATCTGCACCCAGTAACGTATTTCACTACATAGTGAATGTAACAATGCATACATATGCCAAACAGCCTACTTGCACTTCAAATACTGGTAAAAACTATAAAGGTGAGAAAGTTTACATATTTATCATGCCTCTTCAGTGTAGAACTCAGGACCTCTAACCAATCAACTCCAAGCCCAGGGGTATTCTGGAGGGCAATGCAAGAGAAGGTGTATTTAGAGTTTCCTTTCACTTTTGAAATGTAGCTTGGCCATTTCAGAGGACAAAACTATTTTCCATCACTATTTTCCCTCTTCTGTATCAGCTTCATTGAGCAAAAATACCACCTAGTTTCCAACAATGAGAATTTCTTAAACACTTTTCCATTCCTGACTGAAAACACCTTCATATATGGTTCAATGTCAAAATGCAACTGATTAAAATTGTAATTTAAAGTGATTCCATTGGGCAGGAAGAGGGACACAAATACTGGGCATTTGAAAAAATTTCAAAGGGAAAATATTTATAGGTCTTATGATTTACAAAGTACTGACTCTGAGGATGTGCTATCTACTTTAAGGTTTTATATTGCCACCAATTAGTGCATTATCTTGAGTGCCTATCACATGACACTGAGAGCAAAAGCAAAGTCCCTTCTCTATTTTCCAGGCAAAACTCTGCTTGGGACTGTTTTCTTTACATTTACTTTGCATACACACTTTTTCTGCTGGGGCGGGTGTTTGTTTTTAGATGGATTTGATTCCATTTCTTTGTTGGTTGTGAATATCTGGGTAGACAAGGGTGTCAATGCTGAGACTGTCGTTCTTACAGCGGAAATGCCTTTTCAAAGAGGAAAAGTTTTGCAATATTTCCTAAAGAGTCAGACTCTGAATTCATCTAGTCTCCTCTGGAATTCTGTTCCACAGCCAGATCCTCTTGACCAAGAAAGTTTTGTTCCAAGTTCTCAAATACTTCTTCATGGGCTTTGTGATCTGCATTATCCCAGAAGAGCTTAGTAGCCTTGCTGGCTCATAGATCAAAATTTTGTCGTTATGAATTGCATGTCAATTACATTAAGTGTTTAAAGATTAGGACCAAAGCCTTAAACTGGCATCAGAAGCAGTTTGGAAACCAGTGGCAGGACTTGAGCATGTGCTTGCAGTAGCCTAAACCACAGAGAAGGCAGGCAGCCACATTCTCTACCAGCTGGAACCTGTGCATCACCTTCACACACTGAGCTTCAGACACAGTGAATTACAGTAATTCAGCCTGGAGGATCCCAAAGGCATATGGAACTGTCTCTCAATCCTCACCCGGGAAGAAGGAATAAAGTTTCCTAGTGTGTGATAGATGGAAAAAGTATGATCAAAAGTAGTCATCCAAACTTAGTAGGAGTCTAACAGGACACGGAGGCCATGTAATAAAGTACTACTGTATCCTTTGCAGTGCCACACTGGGCAGCCTCTCCATGAATTCCTCCAGGAAGATGACTGGGTTTCCATCTGGATGTCTGTAAGCCACCATGTTCTTGTTGTGTATGAGCCTCCACCCTAAATATCTGAAATGATGACAATTGCACTCTCCCCTTTTTTTCCTTATGAGGAAAAATAAGTCTTAGGGATTTGTCTACATGGGGAAATGGAGCAGCCTAGCAAGCACGGAATAAACTATTTTGCTATAGCTATTCCAGATTAGCTCCTGAGTAACAATCACTTAATGAAGTAACTTTATTCCAGAACAATTGCTCCACTTTGTGAGTGAAATAATTGTTCCAGAACAAAAATTATTTATTCTGGAATTGAATGTCCACATGGGGAGCTATTCCATAATAACTATAGCAGAAAAGCTTATTCCAGTCAATTTCCCCATGTAGACAAAGCCTTAATTATGTAGAGGTTATTACCTTTTCATTAAAAAAAATAAAAATAAAAAAATTAACCAGAGAGCTGGAGCTAGCATTGTTGTCCTAGAGCTTCAAATTTGCTGTCCTTTCTCATCTGAGATAGAAAAAAATCTGTTATCAGCTATAAAAGGAACTCTATGGTCTTTCTAAACTAAAACAACCAATAGAGTGCAGTAAACACAAACATATACACTACTAGTTGATCCTGCTTTCATTTAAGTCAATGACAAAACACCGTTTTTGATGTCAGTGAAAGTTATGCTTAAAACCGCCACTGAAATCAATGAGCAGAACTGGTACCAAAACTATTAAAAATCTTTAATAAGGCTTAGTTACAACCTATTTTCTTCAAATGTAGCTTGTGCACGTTTTCAACGAGATAACTTTGGAAAATGTGAAGGGATGGCTGTGATAAATGAAAGAAGGGGAGGCAGCTCCCTTTTATGGACACCAAGCCAGCCACCTAGCTATAAAATCCCTCTTAGTAGCTGTTCTCTACTTGCTTTACCTGTAAAGGGTTAAAATGTCCCACTGCTATGCATAGGTAAAAGGAAGTGAGTGAATAACTGGCCAAAAGAGCCAATGGGAAGGCTAGAATTTTTTTAAATGGAGAAAAGACTCCCCTTTTGTCTGTCTGTCTGTCGTTCTCCCGGGGAGAGGAGGACAGGGCAGCAGCGATGCTGTAAGAAGCTTGGACCAGGTATGAAAAAATCATCAGTATCATACCTAGAAACTACTCATTTAAAACCCCAGATATGTAAGTAGATCAGGAAATGTCTAGGAAGACACGATTAGATTGATCCCTTTTATTTCTTTATGGCTTATGGATTCCTCTGTGCTCACCTCAGATGCTTCTATTTCGCTTGTAACCTTTAAGCTGGACCTCAAGAAAGCTATTCTTGGTGCTTAACCCTTGTAGTTGCTCTTTTAAAATCTAGTAATACCCTGAGTTCCCAAATGTACTTTCTTTTCTTTTATTAATAAAATTTACCTTTTTTAAGAACAGAATTGGACTTTTGTGTCCTAAGAGGTCTGTGCACATGTTGTTTAATTAGCTGGTGGCAACAGAGGATTTCTTTTTTTTTTCCCCTCAGCTCTCCCCCGGAGGGTTGTGTGTGTGAAAGGGCTTGAGGATACCCCACAGGAAGGAATTCCCAAGCGCGCCTTCCCGGCTTCTCAAAGGGGTTCTGCACTTGGGTGGTGGCAGCATCTACCAATCCAAGGTCAGAGAAAAATTGTAACCTTGGGAATAATACAACCCTGGAGAGGCAAGTATTAATTTTTAGAGTCCTTGTGAGCCCCCACCTTCTGCACTCGAAGTGCCAGAGTGGGGAATTAACAAAGAAAAACAAAAGTCAAGTCAAACTAAATTGTTAATGACCAATAACTCAAAAACAGTTTGACAAATATGCTTCCATTTTAGAAAAAATATCTTCACATTTGCCTTCAGAGTAAATCTGACAATTTTAATTTTTCAAACCAAAGTTACAATGGAGCTAAAATTGAAGATGGTTGCAACCTTAAGTATGTGAAAGCTAACTGTCTACAATAAAAAGTTAGAATGTTTATTTGAAACTTTCCTTTTACATTCTATTAGCCAAATGGAGCCCGAGAAGTGATGAACATACTTCATATGTTAAAATAGAATTAACTGTACCTGTATTATATTGGGAACAGTTCCATTCTAGACTATATAGGTGCCATAACCCCAGGGATGCATCGTATTTTCAGATGATCTGTGACAAAACTAGTTACTATGACTATGGAATCAGATCTTTTCTTTTAGACAGTCTTAATTTACTTCTCATTTTGGCACTCTAGAATTACAGGCATCTACCTCCTTCATGGGATAATTTCACTACTATTCAGATGTTGATTGCACTGACTTGGTACATTTATTCCTAGGGTACAGAAACTAAATAATTGGGGAACATACAAAAAACACAATTAAGCTACTTTTGGTTAGCACGGTGTTGTAAGACTTTACATGCTACAACAGTTTTGCTTTTGTATTTCATTATTTAAAAAACAAATCTAATGCTGGGCTTTATGGCACTTAACTTCAGGATGTCAGATCTATATTTCAAAAATCAAGTATCAGAGGGGTAGCTGTGTTAGTCTGGATCTGTAAAAGCAGCAGAGAATCCTGTGGCACCTTATAGACTAACTTTGTCATGCATCTGACGAAGTGGGTATTCACCCACGAAAGCTCATGCTCCAAAACGTCTGTTAGTCTATAAGGTGCCACAGGATTCTCTGCTGCTATTTCAAAAATGTTTATGTCCTTGCATTAGCACTACAATACTTCAGCACAATTATGTGCTGAATATACAATTTCTATATTTGAGATATACAAAGATTCCCATGTATTACTGCATCACTTTAAAAAAAATTCTATATAAACATTTGTAAATGACTTGATACTGCAAACTATAAAACTTCTAAAACGTAATCTCAACCTGTGACCACCAAGATCCTACTATGGAACACATGTTGCAGTGAAAGTACTTGCCACCTTAAAGAAAAGTTCGTGTTAATATTTTAAAATGAAAAATTCAGATAAGCTAATGCATTCCCACTCCTTGTTGTAAGATCCAAGGCGTTTGGATCTGTGTTCACCAGGGAATTGGTGAAGTCCCTCATGACTACCCAGGGAAAAAGGGGGTCCTTGGGGGTGGTGGCAGCGATACCAGATCTAAGCTAGTAATTAAGCTTAGAAGTGTCCATTGGCAGGTCCCCAATCTGTACCCTAAAGTTAAGAGGGGAAGGACCTTGACATGGAGCAAACGGTGAGGATTTTAGAACCAAAAGCCAGATTTTTTTTCCTCCTTTTAGATGCTGGGAAGCAATGGAGGAGAGTGTACCTCAAGCAAACATCGATAAAAGGTTATTTCTAACAAGCTTTATTAGAGAAAGGATTCCAGCTGGGCTAAGCTGGAGGTAAAACAATTGTCAAAACAAGTTTACAAAACCAGTTTTCTCTGTTTCTTCTCATTCGAGAAGTCCAGTCAAAAGCGTGCGGGTTTATTTCCCCCCGTCACAAAACAAAGAACTCAGGGCAAGCAGGGAAATCAGCAAGCGGGGAAAAAAACCATTACAGCAAACAATAGCTTGGCCGACTCCGGCTGAGAGCCAATAAGAACATACAGATATATCCAGAAAGAAGAGCTGCGCCCACGGAGGACTATGGAGATGCCAGGGGAAGGCCCACAAGATGCCCGGAACTAGCAAAGGCTAAGCAGAGTGTGCACCAACCCCTAAACACCCTTCCCAGGTACTTGTCCCATCCCAGCAAATTCCCCACCTACAGGTGATGAACTGAGGCCTTCTTAGAAATTTGAAAGAGCCTGCCATGGGACAGCATCCCCTACAGACCAGTACATGCATAGAGCTGAGGCCACAGCTCATGGACCCTTAGCAGTGGTGGTGGTGAAATGCTAAGGAACACATGAACGAATTATAAACTTTTCAAACCCAAGCCAAATCAGAATGGGCTAACACCTTTGCCATCGGGGATTCAAGCCAGTGGAAACCAGATGTGTCATATTATGCGACAAGCTCTACCACAATGGAAAGAATTGGGATGCCTGGATTATCAGGGAGCAAGTGCTAACTCTCTGGAAAGCGTCCCTCCTAATGCAAATGGAGCAGTTCTTAGGTGTTCTTGAGGAAATAGAAAGGTACATCCTAAATGGAAAGCCCAAAACTGTAACCGAGCAGGGGGAGATTGGAGCCAAATGGGTGGAAGTGCAGAAAGAAAAAAACTTACTAGCAGTGGTAGCAATATCAAGTGGGCAAACGGAAACCAATACCCCATCACCGAGGGCAAACCAAGGCCCACCTGCAACCCAAGGAAAGCCCCAGACACCTACTTCCATCTCACCAGTCTCCAGCAACCCACCTCGCCCAGTGACCAGTCAGCTGGCGAGTGTATAATGTAATGAAACTGGGACATTAAAGCCCACTGCCCCAAGCCCAATAAACCCCAACGATTACAGTTCATTTACACCACCAACCACATCAAAGATCCCCAGGCCCAGATCTCTCAACTACCCTCAGAGTGAAGGGAAACCTTGAGAGTGGGCAGAAAGAAGGTTATCGTGTGCGAGAGACACCGGGACACAAGTGTCACTATTCCACATCCTTAGTGAACCCCAAATCATCAACCCAGAGGCCCAAGTGACATTCACCCATTCATGTCCAAAATATTTAAACTTGCCTTATAGCTAATGCCTGTCCATCACAAAGGGGTCAGGATGGACTTTTGCAGTCTATGACAATTATCACATCCCCATGCTACGGGGGAGACTTGGCCAACCAGAGTGAAGCGTCCCAGGAGTGGGAATGTGTCACGACGCACCAGAGCAGCATTCAATCCATTCCCTGTTCCTGAGCCGCACACGGACCCGTCTGCTGTTACCAGAGACCAGACAGAGGTGGTTGGGAACAGATCCCTGCCAACGACTGCAACAGCATAGTGCATCAGTCCCAGAAACCGGAGCTGGAAAGCAACGCCGCAAACGAACCGTTGCCAGCACTGACTCCGGAGCTTGCAAACCCATCTACAACTCCAACGCCAGAGGGCACCAGCGGGCCTGAACTGGCAGAAGCAGCAGACAACCCTACCCAAGAGGCTCAGCCAGAGCCTGAAATATCACATAGTGCACCACCGGAAAGCGGTTCACAATCAGCGAAAACAACCCCATCACCTACATCGCTTCCAGAGGGACCAAGCCCAAGTCCACAGTCTAAGGAGGAACTGATGTCTCCAGCTTCAAGGGAACATTTCCAGGCTGAGCAGAACGCAGATGACAGCCTTCAGAAAGCTTGGGTGGTAGTACGGAGCACCCCACCACCTCTCAGCTCTTCTAACTGATCCCGGTTTGTTGCAGAACAAGGACTTTTATACAAGTAGACTCTTTCTGGTGGACATCAGGAAGACTGGCGTCCTCAAAGACAGTTGGTAGTTCCAACTAAGTACTGGGTAAAGCTCTTGAGCTTATCCCATGACCATCCCAGTGGTCATTCCAGGGTGAACAGAACCAACAACCAGTTGGGGAAGTCTTTCCACTGGGAGGGAATGGGCAAGGACGTTGCTAATTATGTCCGGTCTTGTGAGGTGTGCCAACGAATGGGAAAGCCCCAAGGCCAGGTCAAAGCCCATCTCCAGCCATTCCCCATAATTGAGGTCCCATTTCAGCGAGCAGCTGTGGATATTCTGGGTCCTTTCCCAAAAAAGGCCCCCAGAGGAAAGCAGTACAAACTGACTTTCATGGATTTTGCTACCCGATGGCCAGAAGCAGTAGCTCTAAGCAACACTAGGGCTAAAACTGTGTGCCCAGCCTTAGCAGACGTTTTTGCCAGGGTAGGTTGGCCCTCCGACATCCTTACAGATTCGGGAACTAATTTCCTAGCAGGGACCATGAAAAATCTGTGGGAAGCTCATGGAGTGAATCACTTGGTTGCCACCCCTTACCACCATCAAACCAATGACCTGGTGGAGAGGTTTAATGGAACTTTGAGGGCCATGATACGTAAATTCGTAAATGAACACTCCAATGATTGGGACCTAGTGTTGCAGCAGTTGCTTTTTGCCTACAGGACTGTACCACATCCCAGTTTAGAGTTTTCACCATTTGAACTTGTGTATGGCCACGAGGTTAAGGGGCCATTACAGTTGATGAAGCAGCAATGGGAGGGGTTTACGCCTTCTCCAGGAACTAACATTCTAGACTTTGTAAGCAACTTACAAGGCACCCTCCGACACTCTTTAGCCCTTGCTAAAGAAAACCTAAAGGATGCTCAGGAAGAGCAAAAGGCCTGGTATGATAAACATACCAGAGAGCGTTCCTTCAAAGTAGGGGGCCAGGTTATGGTCTTGAAGGCGCAATAGGCCCATAAGATGGAAGCATCATGGGAAGGGCCATTCACGGTCCAAAAGTGCCTGGGAGCTGTTAACTCTCTCATAGCATTCCCCACCTCAACCCTAAAGCCTAAAGTGTACCATGTTAATTCTCTCAAGCCCTTTTATTCCAGAGAATTAAAAGTTTGCCAGTTTACAGCCCAGGGAGGAGATGACGCTGAGTGGTCTGAAGGTGTCTACTACGAAAGAAAAAGTGACGGTGGCGTGGAAGAGGTGAACCTCTCCGCAACCCTTGGACATCTGCAGCAATAGCAGATCAAGGAGCTGTGCACTAGCTTCGCCCCAATGTTCTCAGCCACTCCAGGACGGACTGAACGGGCATACCACTCCATTGACACAGGTAATGCTCACTCAATTAGAACTCCACCCTACCGGGTGTCTCCTCATGCCCAAGCTGCTATAGAACGGGAGATCCAAAACATGCTACAGATGGGTATAATCCACCCCTCTAACAGTGCATGGGCATCTCCCGTGGTTCTAGTTCCCAAACCAGAGGGGGAAATACGCTTTTGCGTGGACTACCCTAAGATAAATGCTGTAACTCATCCTGACAACTATCCAATGCCACGCACCGATGAGCTATTGGAGAAATTGGGACGTGCCCAGTTCATCTCTACATTAGACTTAACCAAGGGGTACCGGCAAGCACCACTAGATGAACCCGCCAAAGAAAGGTCAACCATCATCACCCATGCAGAAGTGTATGAATTTAATGTGCTTCCCTTCGGGCTGCGAAATGCACCCGCCACCTTCCAAAGATGGTCTCCTAGCAGGATTGGGAGAATATGCAGTTGCCTACCTCGATGATGTGGCTATTTTTTCTGATTCATGGGGAGAACACCTGGAGCACCTGGAAAAAGTCTTTGAGTGCATCAGGCAGGCAGGACTAACTGTTAAGGCCAAAAAAAGTGTCAAATAGGCCAAAACAGAGTGACTTACCTGGGACACCAGCTGGATCAAGGAACAATAAACCCTCTACAGGCCAAGGTGGATGCTATCCAAAAGTGGCCTGTCCCAAAGTCAAAGAAACAGGTCCATTCCTTCTTAGGCTTGGCCGAATATTACAGGCGATTTGTACCACACTACAGCCAAATCGCTGCCCCACTACCAGACCTGACCAGAAAGACACAGCCAAATGCAGTTAAGTGGACTGATGAGTGTCAGAAGGCCGTTAACCAGCTTAAGGCAACACTCATGTCTGACCCTGTGCTAAGGGCCCCAGACTTTGACAAACCATTCCTAGTAACCATAGATGCATCTGAGCGTGGTGTAGGAGCAGTTTTAATGCAGGAACGACTGGATCAAGAATTTCATCCTGTCGTGTTTCTCAGCAAGAAACTGTCTGAGAGGGAAAGCCACTGGTCAGTCTGTGAAAAAGGAGATGCTTACACACAGTTGCTCAGACATTGCCCCAGGAAAAGCTACGCCCATACGTTTGGGGACGGCGTTCCAGCTACAAATCTGACCATGCTGCGCTAAGAGGGCTTCATACGCAAGGAAAACAACAAAAACTGCTTCGATGTTAGCTTCTCCAAGATTTTGATTTGAAATTCAACCATTTCAGGAGCTTCTAACAAAGTAGCTGATGCACTCTCCGTGAAGTTTCCAGATACACGGTTAAATTGTCCTTGAATGTGAAGATCTTGTAGTTTTATATTAGTAGTAATGTAAGGTGCATGTGTTGTATATCTGTTTATTCTAAAGTTCTAGGAAGAAATCACCTGCATGTGGTTCACACTGTCGTGATTTGGGGGGGTCATAAACAGATGGTAAGAGTTAATGCTATTTTACCTGTAAAGGTTAAAAGTCACCTAGCTTAGCTGAATACCTGACCAGAGGAAACAATGGGGAAAACAATAGTTTCAAAAGGAAGGAGGAAGTTTTCCTTGTTTAAAGTTTCAGTTTCACCGGAGTGAAAATCAAGGAACCAGCCTCTGATCTGAGTAGTAAAGTTTAGAAAGGAATAAAGGTTATGTTTATTCTTCCGTAGCCTCTCTATGCAAATTGAAGGTAGAACAAATGGGTATTGAGTATTTTATTTTTGTGTAACTAAATTGTGCCCAGGGGAACATCCTCTGTGTTGAATCTGTTGTCTTGAGAGTAGCTAGTATGCTAATCTCTCCCAAAGGGTTTTCTTTTACCTTTCTTTTCTTTAATTAAAAGCCTTTTTTCTTAATACCTGATTCATTTTTCCTTATTTTTTAGATCCAAAGGGATTGGATCTGGACTCACCAGGGATGGTGGGGGGAGTGGAAGGGGGATGGTTAATTTCTCCTTGTTTTAAGATCCAAGGGGTTTGGATCTGTGTTCACCAGGGAATTGGTGAAGTCCCTCATGACTACCCAGGGAAAAAGGGGTCCTTGGGGGTGGTGGCAGCGATACCAGATCTAAGCTAGTAATTCAGCTTAGAAGTGTCCATGCAGGTCCCCACATCTGTACCCTAAAGTTCAGAGCGGGGAAGGAACCTTGACAACTTGGTTAACCCTTTTAATTCTAAGGGCTCTTCTGTAATTCAGCCTATGATGCTTCCAAGGCAAGCTAGTATGAAGCAAATAAATTCACATCATATTGGAATGGTCAGATTGTAGAAAGAACACACCAATCCTTCAGAATTATCAGACAACTGTAAGAAACAAGGTGGGTGATGTAATATAGGGTAAAGCCTTTGAGTTGACCAGCAAGTGGGACGCCAGCAACCCACTTCCTCGTTGGGGGCAGCTTCACACGCTTCGCTGATTGGTGGTACATCCACCATGCCTGGCTCAACCGTGTTCCGCTCAACAGAACTGTCCACCATGAGAACCAAGACGAGCATTGCAGAAGTGCAGCTATTCCAGTGAGACCCTGCCCCATGTCCTGTGCAGCTGCAAACACTACTCCAGAGCCTGGCAGCTGTGCCACAATGCCATCCAGAACCACCTAGTGAAAGCCATCGCACCAAGCCTGGGGGAGATCTCCGTGAACTGCACCATCCCCAGTACCAACAGCCAGCTATGACCTGATGTCGTCGTCACCAACAAGGCCCAGAAAAAGATCATCTTCGTCAACATCACAGTCTCCTTTGAGAACAGCACCCCAGCATTTCGTGAAGCCCGAGCCCATAAGCTGGAAAAGTACGCCCCCCTGGCCAACACCCTGAGAGCGAAGGGCTACAAGATGCAGATGGATGCCCTGATCGTCGGAGCCCTGGGCACCTGAGACTCCTGCAACGAGCAAGTGCTGTGGATCCACGGGATCAGTCGACGCTATGCACGGCTCATGCGGCGCCTCATGGTCTCAGACACCATCCATTGGTCCAGGGACATCTACATCGAGCACATCACCGGCCACCGACAGTACAAGGAGGCGTGAGCCAGAGTGACATTGTTCTTCGACTATGAGAAAAGGACCAAAGACGCTTTCTCCGTTGGATCATTTGAACTGGAACCATAAACTCCCTGAACATTAAATCTCACCAAATGAGGGTCAATCCATCCTCATCATCATATCCACTCATTATACTCCACACCCGAACATAGCCACTTTATGAACTTCATACTCTCATATCTCAATGACTGTACTTTGACCCAACCTTTTACCACTAATCAGAGATTATTACAGATTATGTATTCCTTATGCCACCTGATCTTAAACCAAACTTAACACCCTCAATAATCTGTATGTTATTCCCTGATAACCAGAAACTTCTATGCTTAAACCCTGTACCGTTCACTTTTTTTTTTTTTATCATCATCATCATAATAAAATTTTTAAATCTTTTGCTGGACCAACTTCTGTTGGTGAGAGACAAGATTTTGAGCCACACAGATCTGAAGAAGAGCTCTGTATGGCTCAGAAACTTGTCTCTCTGACCAACAGAAGGTGGTCCAATAAAAAATATTACGTCACCCACCTTGTCTCTCTAATATTCTGAGACCAACACAACTACACCGCATACAGACAAATGTAATGAATTTAAAAAGTTAAATCTAACACAAATTATTAATTTTCCACAGCTAGTTGGCTACATTATTGTGACAGAGTGAAAGAAAGATGTTTCATTTAAATTAAGACTGTCTTTCTTAATTGTTATAAAGAACTAATTATATAAACGTAATTATATAGAAGAGTACTCAAGAGGCATTTCCTCTATATTATTACAGGGTTAAACATTTAGATAATCTGGGATTAAACTATTCAGCTTTGCTTTGGAGACTTAGGCCTGTCTTACACTTAAAAATTAGATTGATCTAGCTACATCACTGAGGTCTGTGAAAAATGATGTGCCCCGAGCTCTGTAGTTAAGTCAAGTCAAGTCAACGTAAAGCCCAGTGTAGATGCAGCTAGGTCAGGGGTCGGCAACCTTAAGCACGCGGCTCATCAGGGTAATCCGCTGGTGGGCTGTGAGACATTTTGTTTATGTTGACCGTCTGCAGACACAGCCGCAGTTCCCAGTTGCCGCAGTTTGCTGTTCCCGGCCAATCGGAGTTGCGGGAAGCGGCAACCAGCACATCCCTGCAGCCTGTGCCTTCCCGCAGCTCCCATTGGCCGAGAACAGCAAAGGGAGGTACAGGGGGCCATGCGTGCAGATGGTCAACGTCAGCAAAATGTCTCGCGGCCCGCCAGCGGGTTACTCTGATGGGCCCTGTGCCAAAGGTTGCCAACCCCTGAGCTAGGTCAATGGAAGAATTCTTCAATCGACACAGCTATCACCTCTTAGAGAGAAGGATTAACTAAGTGGATGGAACCACCTTCCATTGATGTAGGAAGCATCTACACTATGGCACTACAGCAGCACAGCTGCAGCACCTTAGCTGTTCCCTGTAGTGTAGACATATCCTTACAGTAGTTTCAATATTGCACATTTACATCTATGTATCAAGCACAGAGGGTAACAGGAAAGACCTCTTATTCAAAATTTCAAGTTGTTGATGCTGTAAAACTACAGATTGCAATCCACTTTTTAACTTTAGGATTGGACCTGGCACTACATTTTAATTATAACCTCTGGGACTCTCTCTTGCTATATGTTTGTACTATGTCTAGCAAAATAGGCCCAGATCCCAGTCAGGGCCTCCAGCGCACTAGAATCATAAAAGATTAGGATTGGAAGAGACCTCAGGGGTCATCTAGTCCAACCCTCTGCTCAAAGCAGGACCAACACCAACTAAATCATCCCAGCCAGGGCTTTGTTAAGATGAGCCTTAAAAACCTCTAAGGATGGAGATTCCACCACCTCCCTAGGTAACCCATTCCAGTGCTTCACCACTCTCCTAGTGAAATAGTGTTTTCTATCCAACCTAGACCTTCCCCACTGCAACTTGAGACCATTGCTCCCTATTCTGTCATCTGCCACCACTACTGTAAACAGCTTCAGGATGTGAAGTGATAGCAGTATACTCCCACTCCACTAGCCAGACTGTTATTTATAAATGTGATGCTGTCCTGTGCACTCTTCCCTTCCATTGTCCCATATGCACCTCCATCTGAGTGGAAAACATCTGCAGTGCAGAGAATGGGTTATGGAAAGCTTACAAACTTGGCAGAGGAGGGGAAATGCAATAGAGGAATGAGTACAATAAACGTGTTAAGCTAGGCTGGAGAAAGCACTTCCCCGTTTCTTCCTGGAATCCTATTCTGTGAATTGTATGAAGAGCTATTTCTACACAGAACTGTGAGGTGCATTGAGTTTGACATACGGACATGTCTATAAAAGGAAACCACACAGGGAGGGAGGCAGGGATAGCTCAGTGGTTTGAGCATTGGCCTGCTAAACCCAAGGTTGTGAGTTCAATCCTTGAAGGGGCCATTTAGGGATCTGGGGTAAAAATCTTTTTGGGGATTGGTCCTGCTCTGAGCAGGGGGTTGGACTAGATGACCTCCTGAGGTTCCTTCCAACTCTGATATTCTATGAAACTCTGTCCTTTCCATTCCTGCAATCAGAGCTGGAACCTCCATTAACCTTTTTAGGGTATTTTGTCTCTAACTGTGTAGCCTTGTCGTGTGCTTCCACATACCAAGTGGCAGCACTGAAGCAAAAAACCTTAGTTTACATCTGACCCACACCTACTGGTGTACATGAGTGCCAGTATGCCTTGACTGAGATCTAGAAGAAAGCCTCTGAGAGGATAATTCAATTACTATGCTGATTAAATCCTTGGCCTCTGTGAGTATGTCCAAAAGGGAGCTAGATAGATTCATGGAGGATAGGTCCATCGATGGCTATTAGCCAGGATGGGCAGGAATGGTGTCCCTAGCCTCTGTTTGCCAGAAGCTGGGATTGGGTGACAAGGCATGGATCACTTGATGATAACCTGTCTGTTCATTCCCGTTCGGGCCACTGTCAGAGGACAGGATACTGAGCTTGATGGAACTTTGGTCTGACCCACTATGGCAGTTCTTATGTTCTTAATGTTAGCCAGTCTCAGACTTAGTATCAAGCCTAAACCCCCTTCCATCTACACACAAATCATGCTCACTCAGCACTCAGAAACAGGGTCCCAGAATTCTGTGGGGCTGCAGGGTTCAAGCCTGAGTCAAGCTGGGACCCAGAGTTTGAGCCCTACTGCTTTAAAGTGGAGATGCAGCCCCGTTTGACTCATGTCCTGTGAGTCCGCCAAAAACATCTTTCAGTCCCATGGGCCAACTTCCTGTCTATCCCAACAATCTCCAACAGATTTAACTGAAAACAGACTCCAACCGCACTTGGCATACAGCAGCAGCTCAAGTGAGTCAGCGTTAACCCTTCCATTGTCTTTGACCACCAAGCTACAAACGTGCCTTTAGACAGCCTCCTGTGTTTGCAATGGAGAATGAACAGATCAAGCTTTTTGCAAAGCACACTGCTTCATAGTCATGAGAGCATAGCCAGATTTTGGTGAAATTCTGGCCCGTAAAAGTACCAGGAATGACCACATGTACCAGCATATAACTAAAAACCTGGTAGCTTAGCAAATTTTTCAGACTAGTAACCGGCATAGGGAGCAGTTTTAGCATTTCAAGAGCAAGTGCCAGAAGACCAGACTAAAACCACACCTCAGGCAACTCCTATTTTATGAGGAGTTTGACCGGCTGCCAAGCACAGAGCCAACCATGGTGCAGGACGATCTGGTCAGCTGTGATGGTGCCTGATGCCCTTTGAATCCAACATGGGGACTGATGGGAGACAGCAGCAGGCTCCAAGTGAGGAGCATGAAGTGAATCTGTTTCTGTGGAACAGGATCAACAGCAAATTCTGGGTCCATATTCGAAGTGCTACTTGATCCCCAACCCAAGCAACAGCTTGCTGCTGAGCCTGCAGCAAACCCAGAGGAGACAGAAGCCGCCCTTCAGCCTGGTAAGTTTATTACTACAGTAATGGAAGGGATTTTCACTTTAAGAACCAATGTAAAAAAGTTATGAGAAGCCCTGGCTACCAGCACCTATCCGCTAATGGCGGATTGTATCCCAGCGCCTTGGCGTCATCCCTCCCCGTCATCCCCACCAGAATTCAAAATGGAGACCAGGAATTGCAAATACTAAATAATAGCTTTAAGAGTATTTTTACCGGAAAGGTATAGACGTTTGCTAGGCTCCATTCACGTTTTCCTTTAAAGTAATGGCTTGAAGTTTGCTGCCCTGTAATCACTCAACAGTCTTTGGAGCCGCCAGGAAACACTGAACTCAGTGTGTGTTTGCAAAACCGTGTTCTATTTCTGAATCTAGTCCATTTCAGTTAGAGGTAGTCCATGCAGAAAGTGGGAGACAAAATCATTGCTCCCAAGTATGACTGAGGTGTCAATTTTTGTCCAGAAATGTCGCATGGGAGGAGAGGAGGAAGGCAGTGGAGTTCTGTGTGTTTGCATGCAGCCATAACAAGGTAAGCTATGTGTAAACTAGCACAGCATCCTGTTAATTCCCTAATGGATTCTGATCCCATCCTGGGTGCTGATAGATGCAAACTTTTCCTGAAGCAGGAGGTCCAACTATGTAGTCACATTACAGGGAAGGGCGTATTTTCTAGGGCCAACTCAACGGCTGACTAGCCCACTCCACTCATAAATATCCCATTCGGTCACTATATGTTTGAATACTCTGGCTGCATACACTGCAGGTTTCCCCACCAGCAGCCTGGAATTACATCTCCCTTTGCCAATACAAGAACAGTTATGTCCCCCAAAATGTGAAAGGCCGGAAGTGATAGAAAAAGCCTTTTGGAGAAAAGCCACTTGTCACCTGTAGAACTGATAAATGAAATTGTTTTTAATTGTTCACTTTATTAATGTAAGTTCTGTTCACCATTCACTACACTTGCTTGCATTGTAACTTCTATTCACTGTTTGCCATATTGTAATTCAAACCCCATTTTAAAACGCTCACTCCATTTTGTAAAAGCTTCCTCCAACCTTCATTTTTTGCAAACCCTGCTGTAATCTTATTAGTTAGTTTAGATGTGTGAATGAGGCATGTATGGATGATAAAATCAACCTCCAGCCCCAGCCTGTCCTGATGAGGTGAAGTTCAACTACCAAGATCTGTATGTATTGCGCTTCACACAGAGGATCTAAAATTAATAAAGCATCCACCCTAAAAAGAAAAGGACAAAAGAACAACAGAAGAATCAAAGCCAGGTTTCAAGGTGAAAGTCACGCCTGCATTGACAGGTGATCAATCCAAACCCAAAGGCAGCGTGACACACAGACTATAGACTTTGAATCCAAACTAAAAGCCCGTAAAAAAGAGGGTGAGATAAGAGACTTTGGGTAACTTCTGCTGCCAACATGGAGCCAGCCACTGCTGATTAATTTAAACAACAGCAGAATGAAGCAATCCCAGAACTAACTAGGAAAAATCCTATAAAGCGGTGTGGTAAGCGTCTGTCTCAGATCTGGACTTTACTTTAGCGTACAAAATCTGGGTGCTTACTGTGAACCTCCCCCAAGCTTATACCCAGC
>NC_133771.1:85241539-85271771 GCF_003597395.2 Chelonoidis abingdonii
AGTGGGGATTTTTTTTTTTTTTTTTAAATCATAGGAATAAGTAACCAAACAACATTGTTTGCTGTTATCTTTTATTTTATTATGGTATTTACAATAAATGTGACAAATGTCTTGTCCCCTTTAAGATCCTGCTAGTTTTTATTGGTATAACACACCTACCCCCCAAACTAAGTAGTTTTACAATTTTTATAAAATAGAAAAAGCTTGTGTTTTAAAATTTACCATTGTCTCTGCATTTCTGCAACTACAATTACCCAGGCTGCGTCCAGATTCTATTGACTGAAGCATCACTTTCACATTACACCACTACCTTGATATAACACCATCCGATATAACACGAATTTGGATATAACGCAGTAAATCAGTGCTCCAGGTGGGCAGGGCTGCGCATTCCGGTGGATCAAAGCGAATTCAATATAACACAGTTTCACCTATAACGTGGTAAGATTTTTTGGCTCCCAAGGACAGCGTTATATTGAGGTAGAGGTGTATATTGCAGTTCAGTTTTGAAATGTAACAACTTATGTCCTTGAGATTCCAAAAGAATTAATTCTCTGCTCCTCCACTAAGCTACTTTAGACAATAACCCTTTTCTCTTGTCCTATTTCATGCCCCTCAACTTCCCCTGGCTGCTGTACATTCAGAACTTGACCCCTGGCTCAATGTACCTTCACAGACCATTCCAAGAGGAAGCTATGGTCAAAGTTCTTGAAAGAGGAGACCAGCAGGTTCAGTACCGGAAACAGAGGGACACAAGACTGGAGCAACAGCATGCTGGGAGCCAGGAGGAAAGGCTGAGGCTTGCCATACAGCTGGAGGATGGGGTTTCAGCCAAGGAGCAAGCACTTGCCACACAGTTCCTGGAACAGGAACGAAGGCTAAGAAGGGAGGTCAGAGCTCAACAGAGAAAACTTTTTGAGCGACTCACCTCCATCATGGTTGCAAAAGCACCAGTTCCTGCTGCCTCTCCCACATCATAGCCTGATCCCCCTTCAACATACCTTCAGTCCAGAGGTAGCCTGGACAACTCCATGTCAGGGCAGCAATCAGGCCCAATGAGTGACTGGACAGGACAACTAAACCCCAAGCAGCCTTCCTTCTTGAACCTCTCTCCTGGGGATAACTGCACATCCCTCCCCTGGCACCAAGCACACAGCAAATGGGAAAAGAAGAAAGTGGAGCCAGAGGACCTGAAGCGGTAGGTGGCTTGTGTCATGTTTGCATGGTTTTCTGCACTTTCATTTGTTTTGGTTTTGGAAATGTACTTCTGTTACTTGATTTTGGGTGTTGTAGTGACAGCTGGCCTGCCTAGCCATGGGTGACTGTTGTACTGTTTTAACACGTTTACAAATAAAGCCTTTTATGTCATCAAGAAAGTGTATTGCTATCACTGCATCACGTTATACAATCATGATTTGAGATACTAAAGCTAAAACATGATCAGGAGCAATTATACATTGCTAAGCAAACACTATCAGGTACAGCAATTCAGTTTCAATAGCTTCCTTATAGAACCCACACTGGGATTCATCTCCCCCTACAATCATCATTCATCATGTAATTCACAAGTACATTGCATGACAATCAAGCCCATACTCCTTCCAAGCACTGAACCCACTCACCCTCAAATTAATTAGCCCCTTTCCCCACCCCTACAAGTACATTCTTACAGATACTGTTCTCCTTCTTCCATTGGGCCATGCAAGTAAATAAAGTGGGAGCACAAATCTTCCCTGACTTCTGCCTGGGTGCAGCCAGCTCCAGCTGTAGTAGGTGCACTTTCTGGCTGCGGGTACTGATTCAGTGACCCCTCTCTGTCACAGGACGTTCAGGGGGAAATGGCTCTCCTCTGGCTTCACAAAAGTTTTGAAGAGCAGAACAAGCAACAGTAACGCAGACAGTACTGATGACACTGGAATCCAAACAGATACCTCCAATGAGATTTTAATCTGCCAAAAGTACATTCAATCATCACTGCACACCTGCTGAGACTGTAACTGAACTGTCTTCTGCCAGGGCCTCTGAAATCAGGGTACAGTTTCATAAGACAAGGCAAAAGGGAATATATACAGTGTCCCTCAAAACAACAGTGGGGACAGTAACTCTGTTTAGGACAATCTCATTTGCTAGGAATACTGTCCCAGACTGTCTTTGAGTGTAGACTCCCAATCAGCGAAAATCCCTGGAATCACAAACTCTTCCAACACAGCCCACATGGACATTCATAAATTAGCCTCTGTGGTCCACAAGGACCTGCACAACAATGGAGTAGTACCCTTTGCACTCTGTGTATTCCTGTGCTCCTTAAGGAGGGCAAACTATGGGCACATCAGTTCTATCAATGACTCTGGTTCAGTTTGGAAACCCCATTCTCCCAAAGCCAGCAATTACTTCAGGAAATTGTTTTATGCCTGCCACCTTGGGGTAAATCACACACCTGATTGCCTCAGAAGCCTCCACCATCACTTTGCCCACAATCGATTTTCCAACATCAAACTGGTTTGCAATGGACCAGTAGCAGTCTGGGCTAGCAAGAGTTCAGATAGCTATCGCAATGTTCTTCTGGACTGGCAAGGGTGCCCCCATGTGTGTGTCTTTACGCTGGGGGGTCAGGGCAAGCTGCTCACAAAGCTCCAGAAATGTAACTTTTTTCAGGTGAAAGCTCAGGTCATCCCAGGTCTCCCTAATGATGTGATCCCACCAATCTATGCTTCTGGCCTGGCGCTAGAAGTGCCAGTCTATGTAAGGGACCTCAGTGGCTGTGCCAATTGTACTGAGCAGCATCTGCTAGTGCAAGTCTGCCATGCCAGGGAACTCCTCCTTCTCAGGCTCCTCCTCCTGCTCCATCATGAATCCATCAGGTGTTTTTGGTGGGTCAGAAAACGCAGCCAAAATGACAGTGACTCACAGAAGCTCTGCCCATTTCCTGATATGGAATCCAAGTACAAGCAAGAGAGGTCCTTCAAAAGGTATCCCTGCCATGTTGCTGATTCCAACAGCTGGGAGCGCACAGACCAAAATGACAGTTTAGCAGGCTGTGTTGGTGGGCTGTTCAAACTTCCTGTAACATCTAGGGTGGGCAATAAAGTTTTGCCATAGTGCATCATCATCAAAGAGCTAGAGAAGCCACATTTAAAGAGGGTGCTAAGGACTCTGGGATATCGTTGGTTTGATTTGGGTCTGTGTGCTGCAGTGTGGATGCCAGAGCCCCAGGTTTGAACCCGGATTATAAAAGTCTTAACGTAGGGCTAAGAATCAGCGAAGATGCTCAAGCCCAGGGTTCTCTAACACAGGTTAGCTGACTCAAGTCCCACTAACCTTGGGCTTACACTGTAGTGTAGATATAACCTGTGAGACTGCCACGTGAAGCAGCAAATCAGTGGTTTTAAAGGGAAATTTTCAAATTGCTTGCACCTAAGGGATTTAGAAGTATACATTCCATTGACATGTTCTACATACATCATTAAATAGCCAGCGGAACACTAACTATTTTTAGTCAGTCCCAATTTATACCTAATTTTAACTGGTGAGGTGAGATGAAAGGCTTTGTATCACATCGGAGTAAAGGATTACTCCTGGAGGAATTCTGTGCCAAAAAATTCTGAGCCCAATATTTTAAAATTCTGCAAAATTTTGCACATTTTGTCTAAACACCACAATATAATCACACCAGTTTCATTATTTTGGTAACTTATTTCAAAATACCTGTCATCAAGTATATCTGCAACAGTATAGACAACAAAAAGATTCAGGAAATGTTTCTGGACAAATAGATTCCTTTCCAGACATATCCACACACAACTTTGAGTAATAATTCAAACTGCAATACAGAAACGTATTTCCCACCTACACCCAACACCCCTCAGAAGAAGCACAAAGGCTTGAGGGAGTCAGAGGGAATGGAGGAGCTGAGGGAGAGATACACAGTTGATGGGAAGGAGCCTGGGTCTGAACTTGGAGGATTGTTGGGTGTAGGTGCGAGAAGTATGGCACAGGGATTTTTTTTCATAGAGGGGTGGGGGGAACTGTTAGGGAACCTCCCCCATGCAAGCTCTGGCTGACACCTAGCCTCTTTCATTCATTGAGGCACATCTGCCCCCAACCCTATGTGTCCCTGCATCCTCACTTAGCCACCTCCTTCCTCCCTGTCCCCATGTGTCCTTGCACCCCCACTCTCATTCAGCCCCCACCCTAGTCTGTCCCCCACTACTAGCCCCTCTGAACCCCAGTCTCTGACACACACCCCAGCTGCCCCATGTGCCACACACTGTCCGTCCTCCCATATCCCGTGCTTCCTCACTTGGCCCCACAGGCAGGGAACTGTGAAGAACATAGCCTTTTTTCTTCCATATACACAGCTGTGGCTGCTCACGTTCGGGAGCAGCTTATTTGTTTTGGCACCATAGCAGTCCCTGGTGGGCAAAAGGCATAACTGCAACAGCTCTCTGGCAGAATATATTTTCTGCAGAGAAAAAAATTTGGTGCAGGACACGAATTGGGGAATTCTACACCACTGTGCTCAAGAAGTAAAGGATGCACCTTTACAACAGGAAAATAAAACAATCATAAGCCTCTAAAATATTTACAGAATATTGCAGAATGCAGCAAAAATAGAAGCAACCCCCTCATACTGAAGGATCCCCACTTTGTTTCAAACTTGTCTTGTCCCTCCCCTCCTGGACAGAGCACAGCCTGAAGGCAGAGGAGCTCTCCTCACCACCCACGTTCCTGGGCTGTGTTTGGACAAGAGATTGTTGCCTGTCCCCTTTCTTGCCCACAATCATCCATTGTGCTCATATGCAGTAATTCGGGCTGGCTCAGACAGTTTAGTGCCTCTCAACTGCTCTCATCTGGAAGCAGATGCCATTTCTGCTTTAGACTGAAAGCTGATAAATGGCCATGGGAAAAGGGATTGAACATCTGCAGTGAATACTAACTCATGCTCAGCACTGCAACTCCATAGTCTAGTAGATTGGGAGAGGTTATTTTAAAAAAGGAGGTGAGGCAGGCCTGCTGACATGCACTGCATTCAAAAAGGAATCCCAAGAATTGACTGGTTGCCTTTAATCTTAGTGAGAAGCTGAAAAGACCTAGTAGGTGTTTTTTCCCCCCACTCTCTGCTACTCTAGAACTGTTCACTATTGTACATTTGCTCTCAGTCTTGTTTTAAATATCTCAAGTGCTTTCCTTGAAACTATTCCACAACCTAACCGATCTCACTAAATCCAGAGGTTTTTTGACATTTAAATTAAGTTTGTAGAAATTTAAACTAATGCCTGTAATTGCTAGTTATAGCTCCTTGTATTTCCACAATAATTTCTCTCCCTTGTTGGAGTTTACATTCTTCTAATTTTGTAGACTCTTATGTTCTCTGCCCCCGCCTTACCTTAATCATCAATTAGCCAAACTTTACATTTTTAACTATTTTAATTATTTGTAGCTAGTCACTCCTTCAAGTCCCCTGATAATTTTTGTTGCTCTTCTCTCAACTTCCTCCAATTTGTCAATATCTTTTTGGTAAAATGGTGTCCTGAACTGGGTGCAACATTTGAGACTATCATGCCAGAGGGAGAATTAGCTCCCTGTCTTATGTGTTCGTGTGTACAGCATATATTTTGCTTTTTGCTGCCACATACTATTGCAACTACATTTAATATGCTATCTGATATCAGCCCCAGGTCTCCCTCAGAATTTACTATTTCTCTAGCATGTGTGTGTTTCAGATAAGTTTCCCCGACATATATTTAACTGTAGTTTTCCAAGTGGAATTTTTTAAATTTTCTGCCCATTTTTCATACCCCTCTAGGGCTCTGCATTATTTTTCTGTCCTCACTGGTTTTTGCATCTACTCTCAAAATCAATTCAGTTGTGAATTTAAATATTATGCTGTTGACTTTCACTTCTAAACTATCTCAAAAGATAATTTGCTGTTTGACACAACCTCGCTTCACTCTATATTTCAGTATTTTTCAATGCTTTTGTTAGCCAATGAGCCAACACTGTTCTATCCAAGTCAATACAAATCAATTTTAAGAGCAATGTCTTTCAAAATATAACATTAAGTACTTTACTAAAATTCAAATATAGCAACTACTACTTACTTTTCATCCATTCATTTTGTAATTATCCATGAAAAAATTAAACTATTTCAAGAGTTTTTCTTAAAAAAAAATTTCCTGGTACTCTTTAATCTCTAAAATTCTAGCCTTAGTGATTTGGGTACCTCAATTTTTAGCCATACAACTTAAGGTATCTTAGGGAGTGTAAGCCGGTGCGTTCGGGCCCCATCCCCTCAGGTGCGACGGGGAACCAGGGCGCCTCCTTCCAGGCCGCTGGACAGCTCACGCTCCGCTCCCGAACTCGAGGGCTGAGTAAACAAAGTCTATAGCCCGAGCCCTCAGGCAGGGCGGGGCAGTAAACAGTCAAGCTCATCTTAGGGGCTGAGCAAACAAAAAATCTATAGCCCAAGCCCTCAGGCAGGGCGGGGCAGCAAACAGTCAGGCTCAGCTTAGGGGCTGAGCAAACAAAGTCTATAGCCCAAACAGTTAGGCTCAGCTTAGGGGCTGAGCAAACAAAGTCTATAGCACAAGCCCTCAGGCAGGGCGGGGCAGCAAACAGTCCAGGGGCTCTGACCCCTTTGGAGCAGGGCAGAGCAACAAACAGTTCAGGGGGCCCCGGCCCCTTGCTCCGAGCGGGGCAGCAAACAAACTGTAGCTCTGGGTGAAGGGGGATTCTGCCACCCGGTTACGGGTGGCAGGGGGAACGCAGGCCCACCCACTCCTCTGCGTTCCAGCCCGGGGCCCTGGTAGCGGCAGTCGCCGCTAAGGCGGTCAGTGGGGATCCGCACCGAAACACACTGACTGGGTGCTCAGTAGGGATCGTGGCCGATACAGACGACCATGGGCTCGGGGCCCTCTGCGGCCTGACTGTGGTCAGCCGCCCCCGGGCTACTTCCAATCCCCCCTTCTCCCGGTATCTGTCCTTCCTCGGCGTACGTCGGCAGGTCCCAGACCATGGGTTCCTCGGAAACCTGGGAGGCCGTAGGGTCCGGTGGCTCCTCCGGATAGCCGGCACAGGGTCGTTGCGGCTGGAGGTCCTCGGGGTACCTGGCGCGGGGCAGGTCGGGCCAACGCTCCTCGGGATAGTGGGCCCGGGGCAGCTCCGGCCAGCGTTCCTCTGGATAGTGGGCCCGGGGCAGCTCCGGCCAGCGCTCCTCTGGGTAGTGGGCCTGAGGTAGGCTGGGCCGAGCGGGAGCTCGGGCCTCCACGTCCGTCCTCCTCGGCGGCCGGCGCTGAACTGAGCTCTGGGCCCTGGCTCTTATACTTCCTGTCCCGCCCCTTGACTTCCGGGGGGCGGGAACAGGCGGTAGTGGCTCCGCCCATGGGGGTGCCTGCTCTGGCTCGTTCCCCTCAGGTGCGACGGGGAGCCAGGGCGCCTCCTTACAGGGAGCTTGAATTTTCAGACAACTCTGAGCAGCTGTCCTTTAGAAATCAGACTCTGAAGGTGTGTCTAGTTGGGTATTCAAAAATTGAGACACCTCAAATGGACTTTGGTAGCGTTTTCTTAATTGTTCTTCTTTAGGTGATTGTCCACACAGATTCTTAATAGCAGTCTCCTTTGTGATTGGACCTGTGCGTTAGGTGACCGCTTGCCCCATGTAGTTGATGGTATAAAGGGTAGAGTTCCCTCAACTGCCACTCAATTCCTTCTTACCACCCACAGTTGCAAGACAGAACCCCTCCAGAGTCTGTGTCTTTATGACTGTGTAACTTAGTAGTAGTGTTACGGGTAACCAGATGTCCTGATTTTATAGGGACAGTCCTAATATTCAGAGCTTTTTCTTATATAGACGCCTATTACCCCCCCATCCCCTGTACCGATTTTTTCACACTTGCTATCTGGTCACTCTAGTTAGTTATAGTAAGCATACAGTAGTTATTGTTCTAATTAGGTTTCCTTTGACCACTGGCTATTTAAACAAAAACAAAAACAAAAAAAACAAAAAAAAACCACCCACAACTTTTGGTAGGTAGTTGATAGGTCTTCTTCCCACTTCTCCACAATGAAGGGCTTTACCTCCAACAATGAACTGCAAATGCCACGTCACCAAGATTTAAAACACTGACCCTCTTGCAACATGGCAATGCTGGTTAATGTCTAGCATTCCTGATGTCTCAACTGCCTTGAGCAGAGACATATTTTAAATCAGCAGGTCCAGATATTTTGCATCCAAGAGTTTTAAAATTGCTGACTGGGGAGCTTGCAGTTAGTTAGTATTGATTTTCAAATCACCCTTGGAACACCAGGGAAGTTCTAGAAGACTGGAAAAAAGTGAATGTTTTTCGCCAATATTGTGCTAATATTGAAAAAGAGTAAACTTTGATTTACTATCACGTGGCATTTTGATTTAAAAAAGCAAGAAAGATTAATAAAATATATAAAATTAATATGGCGCATATTAAATGGATTAAAAGCTAGCTAATTGATAGGTCTCAACACAACTGTAAATGGGGAATCATTCTAGAACGGGCGTGTTTTGAGTTGGGTTCCTCAGGGACCCATTCTTGGGACTACACTATTTAATATTTTTTTTTTTAATGACATGGAAGAAAGCATAAAATCATCACTGATAAATTTTGCAGATGTCACAAAAATTGGGGGAGTGATAAATAATGAAGAGGACAGGTCACTAAAACAGAGCAATCTGGATCACTTGGTAAGCTGGGAACAAACAAACAATATGGGTTTCAATACTGCTAAACACAATAGACTACCCTATCCTGAGAAACGGTGAGTCTGAAAAAAATTTGGGGGTTGTCGTGGATAATCAGCTGAACATGAGCTCCCAGTGAAAGTAACCAAAACGGCTAATGCAATCCTTGGATGCATCAATAGGAGAACCTTGAACAGGAGTAAAAAGATTATGTTACCTCTGTGTTTGGCACTGGTGCAACTGCTGCTGAAATACTGTGTCCAGTTCTGTTGTGTACAGTTCAGAAATGATATTGATAGACTGGAGAATCAGAGAAGAGCCACATGATTAAAGGATTAGAAAACATGCCTTTTAGTGACACTCATGGAGTGCAGTCTATTCAGTTTAAAGAAAAAAGGTTAAGGGGCGATTTAATTACAGTTTGTAAGCATCTACTTGGGGAACAAACATTTGAATAATGGGCTCTTCAATCTAGTAGAGAAAGGAATAGCATGATCCAATGGATGGAAGCTGAAAGTAGCTAAATACAGACTGGAAAAAAGATGCAAAATTTTAAATGGCGAGAGTAATTAATCACTGAAACAATTTTAAAATCAAAATTGGATGTTTTTCTAAAAGATATGCTCTAGGAATTATTTTGGGAAAGTTCTATAGCCTGTGTTATACAGACGGTCAGACTAGAGGATCTTAATGGCCCTTTCTAGCTTTGGAATCTATGAATCTCTGGTAACATTCTTTGTTCCTCTTCCCATGTTGCATTACCATGCCATTTGCCTTCTGCAAGCAGAGAATTACTCAATACAATCCCATCTGTGCTGAAGCACAAGTGTCTTTTGCAGTGTGCCAGCAAAACAGAGTTCATCCTCTATTGTCTCCTGGCAATCAACAGCCTAAAGGACACAATCCAGGATTTGATATCTCTAGAAGCCAATATCCTGATTTCCTCTGTCCTAGCTTGCCAGACTGTTTGACCTTAGGGAAATAATGTGTCTTTAATACTCAGCTTCCTGGCTGTTCCCTTCAAAAGCCCAAGTCCATACAGGGAAATCATCAACTCTGACCTGAAGATTTTTTTGGGTGGGAAGCAGGGGGCAGGTTGGGGAAGAGATGAAAGGGTGCTTCCGAATTAAAAAGCCTGGCAAGACTAGAACACACCACATTGCATTTAAGGTTTTGCTCCTAGGTTTGTCCAATAGAGTGTAGGTTCACATATTAACAACTGATACAATGTGATAAATCCCATATGTCATACTGAATATTTAACTATGCAATTCACCTTGTTAATAGGAGCTGCACTGTTAAATTCCTGCAGACTGTACTGAAAGTGTCCCCCCATATCATTGTGAACAGCTAGTCATGTCACTTTTAAACCAAGAGGAAATCTCTTCTTATCAAAGGATCAACTTCAATTTGCTTCATGTTCATGCTACCCTCCTTTTTGTATGATTCATAGGCAAATAGTTTTGGGGGGAAAAAACATTAAACTCCCGAATTAGTAGAGATTTGGGGCTAAAAGTATTTTATTGAATATACTTGTCTAATGGAATTGTCTGGTGCACAGAAGCCTCACAAATCAGTTACATGGAGTTCCTTTATGTGTATACATTTCAGTTATACACAGTACATGACAAATACATGCATTTTAGCACCTTCATTTAGGTAAAGAAGCTGCAGGATGCAAAACTGAAACACTTCTACTGCCTCCCAATTCCTACTCAGTCCCTCAAAAATAAATCAGCATAAAAGGCCTGAAGCAGCACAGTATTTTAAAAAGTGATAAAGTAACACTGTTACGCTTTATTAAAAAAAAAAAGACACTGTACTACAGCTATCCTTTGTTTGAGCGTTTCTTTGTACTTAAACATAATAATTTTAACCCAACACTATTTAGAGGCCACAGAAACTGCATAAGTGGCATAGCTGACAGTGAAAAAAAATCAGTGTGTCTACAAGTCATCTCATACTACCACAGCTTTCACAAAGAAATGGACACATTAGAATCTTCTTCCCCACAAAAGGAACATCAGACTCAATTTCTCAAGCTAGGCTTTTCCTTTCAAATAGACCGTTTTTTTAAAGTAAAACAACTGAAGACAAACCAATGTCTATACCACAGATTTATTTTACCTTCTTTAAAAGTGGAACGGGGCAATGAAAGACACTATAATGATGTGCTTTGAACACAAGCTTTTCAATTCCTTGAGAAAAAAAAATAACTGAAAAAGTTCAGAAAGTCAACATCATGCACTGATTGAAAGGTATTCTAATCTAAATACACAGCCTGAGAGACTAAAGGTACGTCTACACTGCAAATGAAAGCATGACTGTAGCATGGGTAGACACACCTGTGCTAACTTTAATCTACTGTGCATGGGTAACAATAATAGCATAGCAGCACAGGTTTTAGCATAGGCTTGCAACCAGATTATATACCCAGGGTCCCTGGTTGGCTTGTATTCTGGCTGCTAGCCTGACCTGAAGTACATGCTGCTACGTCTACATCTTCAGGGGTGGCTCTAGCTTTTCTGCCACCCCAAGCACGGCAGTCAGGCAGCCTTTGGCGGCTTGCCTGCGGGAGGTCCGCGGGTCCCCTCCCACTGGCAAGCCATCAGACCGGCGGACCTCCCACAGGCAAGCCACTGAAGGCTGCCTGACTGCCACCCTCAAAGGGACCGGCAGGGCGAGCCCCATGGCTTGCCACCACAGGCACGTGCTTGGAGCGCTGGTGCCTGGAGCCGCCGCTGCCCATCCTAGCTAGATTAAAGCTAGCACAGATATGACTACCTGTACTTTCACTTGCAGTGTAGATACACCCACATTGTCTTAAGCATTCAATATCCATTCCACTAGAAGTATAAACTGCACAAAGAGAATCCAAGAACAAACAACTGAAAGGAAACTTTTTTTTTTTTTTTTTTTTTTTTTTTTTTAAAAGATCCATTCTGTCTATTACAACCAACAGGCCTATGGAGGTGTGGTTTTGAGAAATACTGGCCATGTATAAATCAAAGACTACGGAGAAATCTACTTTCATGCAGGTTAAAATTTCCTTGTAGATTCCTCTGACTCAGAATAGCTGGTAGGAGAGTCAAAGGAGTGTGGAGAAAACTTCGTCTTCTGAGACGTGTGCATTTTCATCATTGCAAAAAAGCAACCAGATCATTGGTTGAGGACTTATTGTTGTTTGTAAATTAAAAGAATAAAGAGAACTAGAAACAATATATGTCCTAACTGTACAGATGTTTGAATCCGGAGTCAATGTCACCAGCTCTACCTTGAGCATAAAGAATTAATCTACCCACGGGCCTGATCTGTAGAGTTCCTCTTGTGAGTGTACTGGGAGAAGGAACAACAGAGCCAGAGGGAGTTGTAGAAAATAGCTACACATCTCCTCCTTCCCTGTATCTCATGCTGAGGAAGTCCACTAGTCTAGGGACTGGGTACATAGTTAAGAGGATGAGGCAGAGCAGATTACCACTTTTCATGACTCACAGATTTGTCAATTTCAAGGCTAGAAGGGACCACTGTGGTCATCTAGTTTGACCTCCTGTATAATACAGGCCATAGAAGTTCCCCCAAAATAATTCATACAATATACCTTTTAGAAAAACAGCCAATTGACCCTTGGTAAACTAACCTATAGTAAACTGTTCCAGTGGGTAATTACTCTCACCATTTAAAAAAATTACACACCTTACTTCTAGTCTGATTTTGGCTAGCTTCAACTTGCAGCCATTGGATCATTTTATACCTCTCTCTAACAGATTGAAGAGCCAATTATTAAGTATTAGTTCCCTCTGTAGGTACAGTAACTCCTCACTTAATGTTGTTTCAAAGTTACATTGCTGCTCAATTAGGGAACATGCTCATTTAAAGTTGTGCAATGCTCCCTTATAACGTCGTTTGGCTCCCTGCTCTATCCACTGCTTGTAAGATTCTGTGGAAGAGCAGCGACTTTACAAAGGGAGCATTGCACAAGTTCCTTTTCTCCGCCTCCTCCCCCTTCTTGCCAGCGCTTCCTCCACTGTCAAAGTTTGGCTGCACTTGGGACTTTCTGGGTGGGAGGGGAAGGAGCAGGGAAGTGCTGCATCCACTCCTCCCCATCCCTCCCAGAAAGTCCTAAGTGCTGCCAAACGGCTATTTGGTGGCGTTTAGGACTTTCTGGGAGGGAGGGGGGACATGGCGTACTCCGGAGAGGTGGAGTGGGGGTGGGAAGAGGTGGGCCTGAAGCATCCCCCGGCAATGTCCGCGCTGTTCTTCTCTGGGGAAGCTGCTGCTGCTGCTCCTACAAAGGTGCTTCCTAGTGTACCTGCCTGCAGCGGGCTGTGCCTGTGTGGGGTAAGCCAGGGCACTTCCCAACCACAGTACAGTACAGTGCTGTACAGTATATAATGCCTTTTGTCTGCCAAAAAAATTTCCTTGGAACCTAACCCCCCCGCATTTACATTAAATCTTATGGGAAAATTGGATTCATTTAACATCGTTTCACTTAAAGCTGCATTTTTCAGGAACATAATTACAACGTAAAGTGAGGAGTTACTGCACTTATACACGTAATCAAGTCACTCCTTAACCTTCTCTTTGTTTATCTTAACCGATTGAGCTCTTCGAGTCTATCACTATAAAGCAGATTTCTAATCATTCCTGTGGCTCTTCTTTTAACCTTCTCCAATTTATTTACATCCTTCTTAAATTGCAGGCACCAGAACTGGACATAGTATTCCAGCAGCAGTCACACCAGTGCCAAACAGAGGTAAAATAACTTCTCTACTCCTCAAGATTCTCATTTATGAATCTCAGAATTGCATTAGCTCTTTTGGCTACAGCATCACACAGGGAACTTGTGTTCAGCTGATTATCCACAATGACCCCCAAATATTTTTCAGAGTCGCTGTTTCCCAGGATAGAATCTCCCATCCTGATTGGCCAAGAACTCAAAAACACATCTGTTTAATGATGATTCCCCATTTACAATTACATTTTGGGACCTATCAGTTAGCCAGTTTTTAATCCATTTAATATGTGCCATGTTAATTTTATATTGGTCTATGTTTTTAAATCAAAATATCATGCGATACCAAATCAAATGCCTTATGGAATTCTAAGTATATTAAATAATACTATTACTTTTAATCAACAAACTTGTAATCTCATGAAAACAGATATCAAGTTAGCTTCACAGGATCTATTTTCCATAAACTCATGTTGATTTGCATTAGTTACACCAGTGGTTCTCAACCAGGCGTACATGTATCCCTGGTGTTACACAGAGGTATTCCAGAGAGTACATCAATTCATCTATATATTTGCCTACTTTTACAACAGTCACTGACAAAGTCAGAACAAACTAAAATTTCATACAATGACCTGTTTATATTGCTCTATATACTATACCCTGAAATGTAAGTACAGTATTTGTATTCCAATCAATTCATTTTATAATTACGTGGTAAAAATGAAAAAGTAAGCAATTTTTCAGTAACAATGTGCTCTGGCACTTCTGTATTTTTATGTCTGATTTTGTAAGCTAGTAGTTTTTAAGTGAGGTGAAACTTGGCATACGCAAGACATACCAGACTCCTGAAAAGGGTACAGTACTTTGGAAAGGTTGAGAGCCACTAAGTTACACTACCCTCTTTCATATTTTATTAATCAAGTCTCGTATCAGCCACTCCATTACCTTGCTGGGGATCAATGTCAGGATGACATGCTTATAATTACACAAGTCATCCGCTTACATTTTTGAAACACTGGCACAACATTAACTTTCTTCCATAACTTTCCCAGCATCCAAGATTTATTGAAAAATCAACATTAATGGCCCAGCAAGCTTGTCAGCTCTTTTAAAACTCTTGAATGCAAATTATCTGGACCTGCTGATTTAAAAATGTCTAAGTTTAGTGGTTTCTGTTTAAAATCACCAGAGGTACTAGTGGAAAGGAAAGTGTTATCATATGATGAGACTATATCATCTGTCTTTTCCCCAAACACAAAACAGATTTATTGAACACTTCTGCCTTTTCTGCATTAATTTTGATAATTCTATCATTTCTGTCTAGCCGCGGACCAATACCATTGCCCGAATTCTTTTTGTTCCTACTTGGTGTTACTTACCAGGGCCAATTTCAGAAAGGTGAAAACAATTATGAGCCAAATCAGCTGTGAGGAAGAATTTGATCATAAAAATGTGCATGATAATTGGTAATCTTTTAAGAATTCCTTATTAAATACCCAAAAAGCTACAATCAAGGAAGCAGGCTGTACTGGTTAAAAAAAGGACCTGCTTTAGAAGAAAAGTGAAGGAAGCTGTAGAATATATGATTCACATTATATCATTCACATTTTTATGAATAATTTTTATAAAATAAAACAAAAGAAACAACTGAAAGAAAGGAGAAGCTGACTGATAGTAATGAATATAAATCTGAAGTTAGGAATTGTAGAAAATGGTAAGAATAGCAGAGGAACACAAGGAGAAATCTTTGGCCAGTGGAGTTAAGGCCAAAAGGAATTTTTAAACTATATGAGGAACAAATTTATGAATTTGCCAGGGTACCAATTAGATTTTAAAGCTGAAATCTAAACTAGATTTGCCAATATGACTAATATTATAGCTGTATTGTATTATTATATTGTTGTATGGAATTTAAATAAGGATAACCACTCTTATTTGAGTTCAGGGAGTGTAAACTTACTAATTTTACTAAGTTATTCTCAGGTCAGCTTTTACACCTTAGACAGCATTTCTCAAACCAGACCACTTAATTATTCTTAACGAATCAACATGCTTTATTAATTCACCAAGAAAGACCTAGGCATCCATTCAGCAGTTTAAACAAAGTGTATAGATTAAGCTTTGATACCAGAAGTTCTAGGCATGTACTGAACCCAACATACAATTTTGCAAGCAACTGACCTGGGTGAGAACTGCAGCCAAACAGTTATACCACAAGACAATAAAAACAATTTTTCATTAAATTGACTTATCGATTACTGATTTCATCAATATTTCTAATACAGATATCACACTTCAAATAGCACTCCAACGCATAAAGTTGTACTTTGCTTTAAGGCACTCTTATGAATATGGTCCCTGCTACTTCTATTACTTGGCTTGAAAGGGACTATTAAAGCACCAAAAGCAATTGTTCGTAAATCTTTAAGACTTTTGGTCTTACTTGGACTTAAGAGCAAACATTCATATAGCATTACTTAAGCAAAATCCCCAAATGAAAGACTGCAGAATCACAAGGTAGCTTCAAGTTACTCAGATTAAATAACAAAAAACAAAAAAAAAAAACATTTCTTTTGACCCAGACAGACATCCAGGTCACATCTAAGGCTACAGCTACACTAGCACTTTTGTGGGTAAAACTTTTGTTGGTCACGAATGTGGAAGAACACACAACTGACCACGTAAGTGTCACCAACAAAGGCGCCGGTGTGGATAGCACTATATTGGTGGGAAACGCCCACCAACACAGCCACCACTGTTCATTAGGGGTGTTTTAATTATGCCAGCAGGAGAGTTCTTGCCTGTTGGCATAGAGTGGCTACAAGAGATTCCCTGCAGCGGTGCAGCCGCAGTGGTACAGACATGCTGCTGTAAGGTCTGTAGTATAGACACAGCCGAAGTCTTGACTCTTTGCCCTGCATAACAAATCCAAGATCCGACCCTTCCTCCATACCCACGCTGATGAACTTCTCATCCAAATCCTGATCATCTCAAAACCTTAAATAATACAAGCTCCTCAGCTCTGACCTTAATGGGATGAGCTTGCAAGCACCTAAGTTTCCAAGGAGGAAAAAAAGTGTATAACAAATTGCTTAAGTAATGTTCTCATGCTGAATACATCATTTTGGGGATACCAATAACACATGCTACATTATAGAGCCATCTGGAGTTTGCTGACAGAAAAGTTTTGAAAGGGAAGATTTGTTCTCTCTCTGATGGGTAGCTTTTACAAATACTACATTACTTCAACTGTAAATCAACATGACAAACTAAAAACAGTGATACGTATACTCCAACATGAAAGATTTATGTATCAAGGTTTTTTTAAAAAATGTAATGCAATCAACCCCTTTTCAACACTTTAATCAGCAAGAAGAAATCTGGATCTGGAGTACTAATACCATTGGCCTCAGGCATGCGAGAGCTCTGCATGATGTGTCATCATTATTTTGTACTTTAGATATCATCACTAAGGCATATATACCTAAAACAGCAAATATTATTACCCGGAAATTACTGCCTGCCTTGGTCTAAAAGTGTGCTAGAACTACTTATGCATAGACCAAAAAAAATAAATTAGGATGGCAGTACCGATAACCTTACGTACACATAAGTAACTGATTGCGTGATGTTATATGTATTTTGTGCTATTAAGAAAATATAAGAAACCTTACGGTTTATTTTATACTAAGTTATGAATTCCTAAATATTACTTTTAAATATTTTACTGTTTTGAGAACTCAAACTGCTATATTTCATTATTAATATTTTACATTTACAGTCTAACAACCAAAATGATCCTAGATAATTTTTCAAACAATACACAGACATCACTGAAATGTAACCACTCCTACAGTGAAAGACAGTAAGTGAAAAAAGTATACCATCTATCCTAGCCATCACAAATACACTATTACGTGTCATAGAGAATACCAACTACTTGAGGTAACAAACTTTAGGGTATGTCTACACTGCAAGTGGAGTTGTGATTGCAGCATAGTCAGGCATACCTGTGCTCGCTTTAACCCAGCTAGTACAGATAACATCAGCAGTGAAAATATGGTGGCATGGGCTTCAGCACAGGCTAGCAATCCACATATGTACTGAGGCTCTGCAGCAAGCTAGCACTTGGGTTGCTAGCCTGCACTAAAGCCCGGATCACTACATCTTCATCAATCTAGCTAGCCTGGGTAACAACAGCAGCAAAGATGGGGTGGTATGGGCTTCAGTGCAGGTTAGCAAGCCAAGTACCAGCCTGCTGGAAAGCATATGCAGATTCCTAGCCTGCGCTGAAACCCATGCCACCATATGTTCCCCACTGATGTTACCTGCGCTAGCTAGGTTAAAGCTAGCACAGGTATGCCTGACCACAACTTCACTGCAATCACAACTTCACTTTCCGTGTAGAAATAGTAACAGGAAAAAATGTACGTATACAGAATGCAATGACCTCAGCTGGAATTTGTCAAGGACACTTGGATTAATACTCCAACTTAGTCCCACATTTATTTCATTTGGGGGCAGAGACAGCATGATAAAGTCCTGGGTGGATCAGGTCAATGCACCTAATTCCTCCCTCCCCTTGCCCCGCCCCACCCAGTGGGTCAGTCTTTCAATCCTGGTCCTCTTTTACTCAGAGATGCGGTGAGGAATACAGGTGATTCAAGTCCCTCCTGCAGTGGGGGCAGTGGTAGGGGAGCCCAGGCCTACCCACTCCATCGGGCTCTGATCCAGGGTCCTCGAATGCGCCCTTTGAGTTACCCTCTCCAGGTTATTTCCTACCATGGCTTTTCTGTCCCCATTTTCAGTCCCAGATAAAGTGAAAAGAAAAGTTAACCAAACTCTCATCCCCAACCTGGCTCAGCATATAATCTCATTTCCCTCAGAGAGGCTTCCCCAGACCCCTTGTCAGGAGCCTTCAGGGTAGGTCTGTCCTCCACCCCAGACTTTCCCCTTCTGATCAGGGTTGCTCCCTTTCCAACTCCTCCAGCTGAAGCATGCTCTGCAGCATTGGAGGGGTGGAACTACCTCGGCCCAGTACTGGCCTTTAACTCCTTCCAGCCCAGTGTGGTGTTTGTATATCTCATCATAGACAGATTTGTTTATGAATACTTCCTTGAAGCAGATGTATTAAATGATGGCTCCTTCTTTGGAATATGTATTAAAAATGCAAAGCAAAGCAAAAGGAAAAAAAAACCAACTTTTTTAAAGTTGTTTTTCTTCCCACTAAATTTCTTTTGGTAACCTTCAGCAAATTAAGAAGTACCTCAAATGTATTATTCCATAACATGGACAATATGATCTAAGCATATGGTCTCCATTCATTTAGCACCTCACTTTCTTTAATGTATTTATAATCACAACAGGCATGTGGGGTAAGGAAAGTACTATTAGCCTCCTTTTTACAGATTGAGAACTGAGGCAGAGAGACTAAGAGACTTGCCCAAAGTCACAAACAAGTCTGCGGCAGAGCAGGGAACTGAATGCGGGTGTCCTGTGTCACAGGCATGTGCCCTAACTGGGCTATTCTTCCTCTCCACCAGGAAAAGCAAGGTTTGCAATCAGATTCCAAGTACTTGCAATATGACACTCTGGAATATCGTTAGTAAACCAGAAAGTACCAAGAAAGTGTTTCTAAGAAAGGAAGAAATAATTTTAAAAGATTACATTTATTTTGGTGTTAAATTTCTCTCACTGTCTGGCTAGGGTATGGGGGCTCCACAAAGAAGTCTTTGTATGATCCAATTTACTTTTTATTTATGTTTGGTTTTGCAATTCGTCTTTAGAAGTAGTATTTATTATACTGTAACATGAGAGGGCAAAAAAGGAAAAGCTAAACTAACTTGATCAAAAAGAACTGTAATTTTTTTGCCATGGTTAATACAATTAGATATAAAATGATCAAAGCTGACTCTTATTAAAACAAAAAATTATAAAAAGACCAGAATTTTTACTTTGTTTTATGGGAGTATATTTCATCATAACTTACCCCATTACAAAGTAAATTACTATTTGGCTGCAATATGCTCATAAGGGAAAAAAATTCACAATTGATATTTTTTATTCTTTTGTTTCATAAATCATTTCCAGTCTTGGTATAAATGTGTGCCAAATATGACCTAAAATTGTCACATCTCTAATATGCAACTGAACTCAAAGATGGGCCCTGTGGAGTGGGAGGGTTCTAGAGCCCAGGGCTCAGACCGAGCCCAGAAGTCTACACAGCAATGAAACAGCCCTGCAGCCTGAGCCCTGCAAGCCAGAGATCGCTCGCATGGGCCAGCTGCGGGTTTTTCTCTACTGTGTAGACATACTCTCAAAAGAGCGTGGCTTGTTTAACCTAACCAAAAGACGGCTGAGGGGAGCTATGACTGCTCTCTATAAATACATCAGAGGGATAAATACCAAGGAAGCTGAGGAGTTATTTAAGTTACGAGCCAATCTGGCACAAGAACAAATGGATGAAAACTGGCCATCAACAAGTTTAGGCTTGAAATTAGACGAAGATGTCTAAACATCAGAGTGAAGTTTTGCAACAGCCTTCCAAGTGTAGTAACAAGAACAAAAATACCTAAGTTGTTTCAAGACTGATACTGATAAATTTACGGAGGGGAACGGTACGAGGAGTTCTCTACAATGGCATATGGCCCATCCCCAGCACCCCCATGTTCATCCTTATAATATGATTGTGTGGTATTTAATATGAAGTTTGTCATGTCGGATGTCTTTGGAAGGCTCATGATGCATTGAGCATTGTTGTTATAGTAGTGTTATAGGTTGTAATTTCACATATATAGTTATGAGGCTGAGAGTGTGTCCTCATGGCTTAAAGTAAACCCAGGCAAAAATTCTCCAGGAGCAAAGGGGCAGTTCACACCTCATCAGGGCATGCATGGGACAAACCCAGCCTCACAGGAAAAAAGGACACTGGCCTAGGCAACAACAAAGGATCTGTTGTACTCTCAAGTGAGTTGCCCCCCCACTTCAGGGTCAGATGAGCATTACCTCATCGCAGTCCCAAACTGACCAAAGGAAGGGGGGTAAAGTCAAGAGAGAAGAAAGGACATGATAAAAGGGAGACATTTGCCATGCTCTTCCTCTCTCTTCCACCTCCATCTACAGACATCACCATGAAGCAACTGAAGCGCTGATCAAAGGAGAGAGCCTGGCTGAAGAGCAACCAGCCAGCATGTGGTGAGAAGCATCTAAGTTTGTAAGAGCATTAAAAGTGTTAAGATCAGCTTAAAATGCGTTTTGTTTTTATTTCATTTGAACAAATCCAACTTGTTATGCTTTGACTTATCACTTAAAATCTCTCTTTGTAGTTAATAAATCTGTTTGTTTATTCTACCTGAAGCAGTGCATCTGATTTGAAGCGTGTCAGAGACTCCCCTGGGGATAACAAGCCTGGTGCATAACAATTTCTTTGTTAAACTGATGAACTGATATAAGCCTGCAGTGTTCAGCAGGCATAACTGGACACTGAAAGACAGAGGGTCCTAGGGTTGTGTCTGGGATCGGAGATACTGGCTAGTGTTATTTGGTTGCACAATCCAAGGAGCAGCTTACATGCTAGAGGCTGTGAGTGAACAGCCCAGGAGTGGAGGTTCTCACAGCAGAGCAGGGAAAGACTGGCTCCCATAGTCAAGGAATGGAGTGACCTAACAGGTCACAGGTCCAGATAACACCAGAGGGGAACGTCACAAATCACCAAATATTTCCAGTGGCTTGAGATGGGACACTATATAGGGAGAGCTCTGAGTCACTATGGAGAATTATTTCCGGGATGTCTAGCTGGTGCATCTCGCCCACATGCTCAGGGTCTAAATGACTGCCATTTGGGAGGCCAGGAAGGAAGAGACCCAGGAGGATTTTTGCCTTCCTTTGCAGCATGGGGGATGGTCACTTGCTGGTTTAAACTACAGTTAATAGTGGATACTCTGTAACTTGAAATTTTTAAAATCAAGAGCTGAGGATTTCAATAACTCAGCCAGAGGTTATGGGCCTACTACAGGAGTGGGTGGGTGTGGTTCTGTGGTCTGCAATGCTTTCTAAGTGTATTCCTATAGCAAAATATTATTTCACTCAACTCTAGATTAAGGTTGTTACTTCGGAATTTGCTCAGTCCATCTATCCATCCCACACACACAAATGTTTCAGAGCTCTCACTGGAAAGAGTTAGTATTGAAACCTTAAGATGCACATGGACTCGTAGAATTTAAAAGCAGTTCAGGGATGGAACAAGAAAGGTTTAGGGAGGAATAGATTCCCTTTGCACCAGCTTCCAGAACACCTGTTTACGACTCCACTCATCATGGCCCTGTGCACTGGGATGATGCAGACTTTAAGAAGGCTTTAATAGAAGACTTCCTAAAGCATGCCATTGTATGCATGCCTCCTAAAGCATTCAGAAACCAGCAAGAGGTGTTTAGACCACTGCAAAGCTCTATAAGAACATGAAAGTCGCATTTAATAACTAATTCCCAAATGTGCACAAAGTTAAAGGCACCAGTACTAGCTACGGACAACATATTAAATATAAATTTGACATTCTGAGAGACTGAACTTGTGATGCTGGCAGACCTGGTGCCAAATCATGCCAAGGCCCTTGCCCTCACTGAACACTGACAAATGCATAGCTCAAAACCAGTGTGTTAATGTTATTAAAATAGTTATAAGAATGTGTTTAGACTTTATGAAATGATTGTGGGATGCATGCAGTAATCTCCTCATAACATAGGGTATAGATGTTCTAAGGTAATATTTATGTGTTTGCTCTATAACTATAAAAAAAACAAGTGTTTGCTAAAACTGGAAAGAAGCATTACCAAGTGTGAAATGCCAGTTTACCACAAGAGGTGTCATCTTCTCCACAACAAGAGAGGGTCCATATATACCAGACAAACCATTCTGGAACATCAGTGGACAAAAGACTTTGTTGATTGCCTCCCCCACACCCATGAAGGAGATATGCACAAGCCCTCGTCCCATCACACTGGAGGAAGGGCATAAAAATCTCTGCCAAGGAGGAGTTGTTAACACTGCCTGGAATTTGGACAGGAAAAAAATTTTAAGCATAAGCAAGAAACCCCCAAGCTGCTTGGCACTGGTTAGCCCTAAAGGACATAATGAGTTTGTACATTATAATGGCTACTATTTCCTTTTGGAACCTAAGACTGCATCTCATTTGTATGTGTATGTTTATCTCTTTCCCCCTGTAAATAGCTCATTTCTTTTTCTTACTTAATAAATGTTTCTTTAGTATTATAGGATTGACTACAAATGTTGTCTTTGGTTTGAGATCTCAGGAAAAGTGATTGGTCCTTTGGGATCAGGAGTAATCTCATTATTATTGTGATTTTTGGTGTAAGGGACCATCTATCACAAAAGCAGGCTTGCCTGGGTGGCAAGATAGGCCAGGGCGCCCAACAGGACTGTCTGAGACTCCATGTTAAGGCTGTTATTGTGCTTGTGGAGTTCACACTTGTTACTTGGTTGGTGAAATCTAATTATAGAACATACAACCAGTTTGGGATCCATGCCTGTTTCTTGACTGTCTGCCCTGAGGCACACTGACTTAGGCTTTCATTTACCCTACACAGTTTTGTCAAAAGTCAGCTTTCATTAACAAAACAGTGGAAATGTGCACACTGTAATACTCCTCTAGCCAATTTAACTCTCCTGCTACGTCGACATAATAAAACCACTTCGACAAGAGGCATAGAGCTTTTTGCGACAGAGTTAGAGCGACGCTGTCAGTGTAAACACTGCACTAGTTTATGTTGCCCTAACTGGCCTCCAAGTGGTATCTCACAATGCCCATCATGACTGCTCTGGTCAGCAGTTACAATTCCGCTGCCTGCAGCCAAGTACACAGGCATGTGCCCCTCCCTCTTTAAAGCCTGAGGAATTTTTCAGATTCCACTTCCTGTTTGCTTGGCGTGGAGAGTTCACATAGCATCTTTCCAGCTGACCATGTCAGCTTTCCACAGCAAACACCTGGAGTACACTGGAATTGTTGGGTCCGTGGGGAGAGAAGTCACACCTCCGCTCCAGCCATAGGAACTTTGCTTACGGCATAGAGGAAGAGACACATGAAAGGGACAAGCAGCAGTGCCATGCTAATATCAAGATGCTGAGGCAGGCATACCAGAAGGCAAGGTAGGCCACCTGTTGCTCTGGTGCGGCGCCAAAGACATGCTGCTTCTGCAACGAGCTGCATGCCATCCTTGGTGGTGACTCCACCTCCACTGCCAAGAGCCTCACTGATACTTCGAGAGGACTGAAGCAGTGGCCAACAGAGACAGCCCCCAGGATGAAGTGGTAGATGAGGAAGTGGAGTTAGAGGAGGATGTGGGATACATGACACGGTCATCGGGTGGTGTAGCGAGCCAGGACGTCTTTTTTACACTGGAGGAGTCTTGCCAGTCCCAGTACTCTGGCTTTGGCATGCCTGAAGCAGGAAAGGGGAGCTCCGGTAAGTACTCTTTTTACTTTGATACTGCATGCTAACATGAGGTAGAGGTATCCTTAATTCTGTTACATGGTACAAGTGGGAGAAGGGATAGAAATTAACAACAGGTCTGTTTGCATCTGCTTCTCATTCCCCTTTACAGCTACACAATGTGGGCCCTGAGGAAAAGTTTGTTAATGCACACCGGGATCTCCTGGGAATCCTCCATACAGATCTGTAGGAAAATTTCCTGGAGGTACTCTGCAATCCTCTGCCAAAGGTTCCTTGGCAGAACAGCTCGTTTCTTCCTCCACTTGCCATGCCAATTGACAATTGCTTCTAAAGGAACCAAAGCAGCACACAGGTGAGCAACATAAGGACCTGGTCTGAAGCCACAATGCAGGAGATGCACCTTTGCATCCTCAGTTAGTCTCAGTAGTCTATATCAGCTTTGAGTCACCCCCGCCTGTGGAAAACAGTGCCAGTATTCAGAATAGCGTCCCAAGGCGCTTGTACTGATCGCCTTCCTAAACCACCTCCTACACATCAGCAGATAAGACGACAAGGAGGCGAACAAGAAATAAGGAGGACATGTTTAGAGAAGTGCGTCAATCATCTGATCCTATAGATAGTGAGCACAGAGTGTGGAGAGACACAATAAATGAAAAACTCAGAATGGGTAGCCAGGAGAGGAAAGAGGGCCAGGAGTGAATGATAAAGCTGACTAAGTACCAAACAAATAGAGATGCTGAGGTCCTTGATGGAGCTGCAGTTGGAACACATCCCTGATCAGGCAGTAGGCTCAATTTAAAAAAAATCTGCAAGTCCAAAAGTCACATGACAGAAATATGATCCCAATGATTCACAAACAAAAAACATCTCTATATTCCTGTTGCTATAACAGCAACATAAAACATTTGTTCTCTGATGTCATTTTTGATCACATCATTTTGGAATCTGTTATTTTAAAAGTTGGTTGCTATGACACTGTACAGTTGTTAAATGGATTGATTGCCTACTTTCCTATTGACAAGACTATTTGTATCAGTTTTTATAAAGCTAATATGATGAACAAAATGAAAGATGTATCTTATTACGTACTATAAAATCCAACTGCAGAAACACCTTTGACACAGAGAACAGCACTCATTAATGTGTGGTAAAGCAAGGAGGAATGTCCTCCCACCCTCGTTCATGTTCCTGTTCTTCCCACTCTCTTGGGTCTTGTGTGCTGTGAACATCAAAAGGGTCTCGCAATGGCAAATGATGGCTAAATATTATTTCCTCTGGATCCTGTCAATAATGACTCACACTATATAGGGAGACAGAGTGTCAATGACTCTCTTCAGAGGCTCAAATGTACAGATTCCATAGTAGTTCTAGCTTCTGTCTGCCAGGGCACAAGGGACCAGGGACAGATAAAAAATTGATCTCCTTTAGACAGATGCATTGCCTCTGTACCACCGCATTGGCTTGGGGAAGGATTTGTTTTTATAGTTAACTTTTTTATAATTACTCAGACACTTCACAAGATACTATGGACTCTCAAAAGAGTAATATTGAAAGCATGATACAGATATGGTGCTCAGAGCGAAATAGAAAAATAAATGAAGTTTCATTAAGCAAAAACACAATCTCTATACAAAAACCACAAAGCTCAATCATAACCTCTACTACACAACAAGTCTTGCAAAAGCTGTCAGTGCACATATACATAAGAACGGCAGTACTGAGTCAGACCAAATGTCCATCTAGCCCAGTATCCTGTCTACCAACAGTGGCCAATGCCAGGTGCCCCAGAGAGAGTGAACCTAACAGGTAATGATCTAGTGATCTCTCTCCTGCCATCCATCTCCACCCTCTGACAAACAGCAACAGAACAATTAATTTAAGATGTAAAAAATGGCACAGCTTGAAAAATTCACTCTCAATTTGTAAATGAGAAGAAAACTATTTTCAAAATAGGAAAAATAATTGTTAAAAAACAAGAATCAACAGCGACAAATTCAAGGATAGGTAGTTTATGAAACTGCTTTTAACTCAATCTTTGAAAAAGACTAGATTTCAAATTCGTGGTATTCCTTTAAAGTCTGTCATGTTTGTCTCCAGAAGCAGTTCCTTTAGGGCAAGAAGGGTAGACAGTCTGCTTCCCCTGAAGCAAACTAAACCGCTCAGAAATGGGGTAGAGAAAATAAATATTAATTTACGATATTGGGTTCCCCATCCTCTAATGAAACCTCCTTTCAGCTTTCCTAGTTTTTTAGTTTGTCCTCTTCGTGAAAGTCTAGAAATTTATTCATGTAATATAAACTACAATGCAACAAAGAGTCCTATGGCACCTTATAGACTAACGGACGTATTGGAGCATAAGCTTTCATGGGTGACTAACCAGATCAGCCATATCATCACCGGCTCATTCACCTGCACGTCCACCAATGTAATATACGCCATCATGTGCCAGCAATGCCCCTCTGCTATGTACATCGGCCAAACTGGACAGTCTCTACGGAAAAGAATAAATGGACACAAATCAGATATTAGGAATGGCAATATACAAAAACCTGTAGGAGAACACTTCAACCTCCCTGGACACACTATAGCAGATTTAAAGGTAGCCATCCTGCAGCAAAAAAACTTCAGGACCAGACTCCAAAGAGAAACTGCTGAGCTTCAATTCATTTGCAAATTTGACACCATCGGCTCAGGATGAAACAAAGCCTGTGAATGGTTTGCCAACTACAAAAGCAGTTTCTCCTCCTTTGGTTTTCACACCTCAACTGCTAAAACAGGGCCTCATCCTCCCTGATTGAACTGACCTTGTTATCTCCTGACTGATTCTGGCCTGCATATTTATACCTGCTTCTGGAAATTTCTACCACATGCATCTGACGAAGTGGGTATTCACCCACGAAAGCTCATGCTCCAATACGTCTGTTAGTCTATAAGGTGCCATAGGACTCTTTGTTGCTTTTTACAGATCTCGACTAATACAGCTAGCCCTCTGATACATAAAGTATAATATAACTGTAAAGGAATCTACATTATCATGCCAGTGGAATTTTGGGAAGGATAACCTCAAATAATAATAAACAGGGCCCTAATGTTGTTCTAGAATACCAGGGGAAAACAGTAGAAGGCAGCTGGTGTAAAAGAAAAGGTGGACAGAAAGAAAGAAAATATCTAATAAACAAGAGGTGTTACAAATTGATTCTAAAAGTTACTGAAGTAACTGATTCAGTTAAAAAAGCCTTAATAACAAAAAACCCCAACCAATCTTGGAAACTGAATTTTAGCCTTTTTAAATGCAGAAGCAAAAGAGAGGAGAAAAATATCACAAGTAACAAAATAGAGCCCTGGGCTGTAACTACAATTCTGACTGTAAGGATATATGTCTATGACTCAAACTCACGAGGCTCGGACTGCAGGGCTGTCTTACTGTTGTGTAGACTTCCAGACTTGGGCTCCATCCCAAGCCTGGAACTCTATACAGCAATGAGACAGACCCACAGCACAAGCCCCACAAGCCCAAGTCAGCACAAGCCAGCCATTGGTGTCTAGCAGTTGTGTAGACATATCCTATCAAGTATCTAAACTTTGTGCTGTGACATTTATTATTAGTAGTAGTTTGTATGAGGTATATTTGGTAAGTAATTCCCTTCCTGGTTTAGAAAGAAAATTCCTTAAAACTACTTCACTGTATTATATAAATACCCACAATTTTCTTCTTTATTCGGAAATGTGGTAATGTTTTTTGAACTTGTTCATCAGTTGTCTTTTGCTGCCAGGAACAAACACATTGACATGTCACTAGCCCTATAGTACATTCAACTTCTCATTTTTAATACTTGTATGTACAAATTGCAGTTTAGTTGTGCAATACAGTGAAGCAGCATACATGTGAACCTAAATAGTTGCCGCTTTTTAAAAGAGCTGATGGTACTATGTGTGTCAAGTACAATGAGTGTGCAGCAGGTTAATGGCATCACAAGTCAGTCCAGACTGATCCTTTGTCAGGTATTCCCATTTGTTCTCTTAGTTTAAGCTCATCTCATTTTTGTAACAGTAACTGGCTGTCATTTGTGCCATCTCTTGTCAGGGCTGACTGGCATTCATATTTTGTTCATTATGCATTCAATTTCTTCTTCATATGTGCTGAATCAAAGTTATGGAAAGCTCTGGGATTTCTTTTTGTCAAAATGAGTTGTATGTGAAATTCTGGTGAAATGTTAAGACTTGCAAGAAATGTACTCTCTGCAACAAATCAGCGTTAACGCAAGTGCTCCCATGGAAATCTAGATTCCATATGAAAATATTAGAAATGATTGATGTCAAGAAGACCACATTTTCTGTTGGAATTATTTACATCAGGATATACTAGCCAGCCTCTTCTCCTACTGAGCACATTTCATTTACCAAAACTGTTTTGAGTGGCGGGCTAACGTACTACGTGCATAAGTATTGAAAACCTGGGTTCACTACAGATGCTTAAATGAGAATTACAGCAATAATAATAAATGTGAAGTTGTCAAAATGTGAAAGTGGATTTAATTATCTCAACCAAATCCCTAGTTATTGTATGTCCACATCACAAAACTGTCACCCACTTGTACTTTGCTTAGGAGAGGCAAAGGATTCAGCTAGAAAGATTGTTGTACCTTATGACTAGATGTGCATTAGTAATATTTGTGTGGAGGAGCTTATACAATGAATGACAAAACTTCTAACACAATATTCACTATAACTAAAAGCTAGTACTATCTATAGCATGGTTTTTATACCAAAGCATGAGTTCCCATTCCTTTCATGAGCACTAAACTATGAATACTGTACAAATAAAAAGTGAATCTTAGCAAATGAAAAGATAAAACTATATGCAAAGTCAGTATTTTTACATTTTAATTCTTTAGGATTGCTTGTTTGAGACCATTACCTATCACATCCTTACAATGGCAGGACAGTAAGGCAAGTGTACACACACACACAAAAACCTCAAGTGGTGACACTATCAACCAAGAGATGTCAGTGCATTGCGAGCATGCTATCAATTTAACTCGATCACATTGAATATATTACAGAATTAAAATTACCATACACATTTGTTTCTGAAATAGGTCACCACCACCAAAAGGGCCATGTGAAAGTTGATCTAGAAATCAATTTTGAATTGAATTTTGTTTAACACAAATCCCATACTTTTTAATGAGGACTTGAATAAACCAATTAGAGTGAAGGATGCCCTTAAAACTGAAGAGCTTTACATCACAAATTTCAACAGAACTGAATCATTCATTTTACTTAAAGTTGTTGTTTTTTTTTAATAACCTTTATTGTTGTGTAGATAACCTTCCAGATGTGAACTGAATAACTGATGCAGTTCTGTCTTCCCAAGTCTGCTAACAGAAAAAACTTTCCCATAGAGTTGCTCAAAACTCTCTGGTAACAAGTAAAATTGATAAGAATGGTGTCAATTTCACACTGCTACTGGGCAAAGCGTGGTGCAGCAGTGACAGGACATGGTACTATTCATGTGGAAAGTGAACCAAAAATCTATCTGGGGAAGGAGAGAATAGTAGCACATATTTGTTTCTCTCATTCCTCCTTCCTGCAGCCAGGCACTGTGGGTGATGTAGCGTAACAGACACCTAAACATCCTTGCCCAAATCTCCACACGACAATACTCAAGGTTGAACTGTAAATTAAAGTTAAAGCAAGAGATTAGAGGAAAAATACAAAGGTGATCAGATGAATATGGACTGGAGCGCCTTACATACATATGCAGAAGCTATGTCACTTCTTCCAGTTCTTTCTACCTAACAAAAACTTATTCCTCCTACCCCTACCCCCACGAGCTTTCCTTAACAGTTCATTCTACCAAAATGCATACAAAGATACCAAATCTCCAGATTCTTAGAATCACTCTTTTGGCTATGAATATGGTGGTAGAAACCCATGCCTGATACTTGATTAGCAGTTTCAGGTTATTCAACACTCCTAAAACATACAGTTAGGATATGGACATTCAGGTCTGTCTGCAAAGGCATATACTTTAAAAATTTAGTGTATTCTTATCACTTAGCTAGTTATAGGGGTATAAAAGAAAGAATCAAAATCACTGTCTGCCGGTGCAAGGGCCTTCTTTTACTGTGACAGTCTGAGGGCTTGGCTACACTGGAGAGTTGCACCGCTGGTGATGGTGTTACAGCGCTGCAACTCACTCTGTGCACACACTTGGAAAGCCCAGCCAGCGCTGCAACTCCCTGGCTGCAGCGCTGGCTGTACACCTGGTCTGCTTGGGGTGTAACGATTCCAGCGCTGGTGATGCAGCGCTGCT
>NC_133771.1:85275634-85292969 GCF_003597395.2 Chelonoidis abingdonii
AAGTGTATGGTCACATCCTCACATTCCAAACTAGTCACAATGAAATAAGGTGCTATTGGGCTGTTAGGAATACAATCCTGTCCTGATATTCCTATCATCTCCAGAGAAAGGGAAGAGCCTAGAAGATGTAAAAGGAAACTTAGTTTGATAGCATCTTGTCTGGCAAGAACTCACTTATCAACAGCTGGGATGTGAAATCCTCATTTCTGTATTGTTCTGTCACTGTAGTCTCCACTTCTCTATTGTTTGTCTGTATAATTTCTGTCTGGTTCTGTGATTGTTTCTGTCTGCTGTATAATTAATTTTGTTGGGTGTAAACCAATTAAGGTGGTGGGATATAATTGGTTAAATAACCATGTTATAGTATGTTTGGATTGGTTAGCTAAATTTCAGTAAAATGATTGGTTAAGGTATAGCTAAGCAGAACTCAAGTTTTACTGTATAGTCTGCAGTCAATCAGGAAGTAAGGGGGGGGAACTGGGATCATGTTTTGCTAAGGGGGGAATCGGAACAGAGAATAGAGACAGTGACACAGGCTCTGGTGTCAGAGCTGGGAATGGGGACATTAAGGAAGGAAACTGGAATCATGCTTGCTGGAAGTTCACCCCAATAAACATTGAATTGTTTGCACTTTTGGACTTCGGGTATTGTTGCTCTCTGTTCATGTGAAAAGGACCAGGAAGTGAGAGGGTGAAGGAATAAGCCCCCTAACACACATGAAGGCTTTACATGTTACTACTCTACACTGTCTAAAGACAAATATATCAATAGTTATGCGATTAGTGGCAGACATACCAAATATGAGAAATCTCTTCACATTTCTGATAGTACTGCCAGCACAACAGTCTGCTTTAGTGGTGATAGTTAGTGCTTTCAACTACTTCAGTACGGTCCTGCGGCACTTATAGACTAATAGAAGTATTGGAGCATAAGCTTTCCTGGGTGAATATCCACTTCATCAGACGCATGTGGTGGAAATTATTATTAGTCTATAAGGTGCCACAGGACTCTGTTGCTTTTTACAGATCCAGACTAAAATGGCTACGTCTCTCGTACATCAATACGGTTCCATGTAAGCACAGGGATCCACTTGTAAGAATGTCATTACAGGATTGATCCCCTTATAGTTAACATCATGGATGTTCAAATCACCTCCATGATGCAGACACATATTTTATAAAAAGTTTCATTGTAACACGTTGCAAAAATTTAAAAAGAACAATTTAAACTTGTTTTAACCTCCCACCCAGCAGCAGCAGCAGATTGAATCTATGCCTCTGAGGTCCCTTACATCCTCAGCAACTCAGTGAAACTTAAATCACCATCATCAGTTTTGAAGCTGTCTACAGACAGAAGCTATAAAGCGACCAGATACATTACATGTTAATTTCACTATCCTGTTGCTGGCTACTTTCAGAGAAAGTTTCATTAGCCACTGGGCCTCTGTGTTTTTCAAGCCCTTAAAATGATACATTTAAAATGTAACAAAGAAGAAAGTTACTGATGGTCAGTCAAAACAGTTTTAATTGGCAGAGGGAGGAAAAAGTTTTACCCCAATTAATTTGTATGGACAAAACAGAAACTGGCCCTCATGAATCCAGCATCCCAGTGGTAAAACAAATCTCCACATCTATTCAAGGCAGATCAACCAGACATCCAAATAAGAAAATACATGCGCTCCCTCCATCTACAGATATCAATCATCTGCTGCCAGACTAAATCATTTTCAGTAGGTCATTCTGCTACCTGAAGTATCTTCTTAAAAGTCCATTATTATGGGATTATTTCTGATGTTTCCCAGTATTGAAAATTGGTAAGATTAAGGGGAAAGATGACCAACTACTAAAGTTTACTACACATGAAAATGTTATATTCTAACTAGTAAACATTATTATTCTTGAACAATTTCTTCTGTGTTTCTAGTTCAGCAACTAGGTAGATTAAAGGAATATGGCCCGCATGATTTATGGTTTGCCACCTTCTTCCATGCCAACATTATGCCTCAAACATTAATAAATCACCTTCTCCTTGTTCAATTCTCTCCTTAAAACTCATTGCTTTTATAAAATCTATCAGTTCTAATCCACCTCTGAATCACAGTTCATTCTTTTATAAACTTATAAATATTTATAAGTTTAACAAATGAATGTGTCTGGTGCAACTAGTCATTAGCTCCTGCTCTTTGCAAGAAATTACCACCACGCCACCGGGACTTTATTCTCCTAATTTACCATTTTCCTTCACACACCTTCCATATATGTTGTCCTGGCATAGGATTCAAGAAACAAGGTTTAATTTGTAAACCGTCCTCCTGACAGTGCATGAACCACAAAGTAGACCTGACAAAATACAAAAGTGAAATTAACCAGTCTATTTCTGCAGTCCAAATAGACTGTAGTGCAAAAACATAAATAAAAAGCATTAATGGATTATCAGTCTTCCAAATTAAAAAATGGAACACCTGATATACATATCTAACACAATCACTTGTCCCTTTCCCTAGAAACAGACTCTCAGTACTGCCAGCCCGAAGCATTCAAAAATCATGAGTCAGGCCCCCAAAAATCTAGTTTGTATTTTAAAAAAATTGAGATTTAAAAAAAAATAATAATAAATATCAGAGGAGGGATGTATTTACCTTTAGGTTTTGAGTCTTTAGGGTTCACATTCCCAGGCTTTTCTCTGTTGAACATGAGGGCTAAAAAACTTTATTTTTAAATGAAAGCTGAGATTCTTATAACTCTTGGAGCTGGGGGTTTAAGTATCACAAGAGATGACATTACTATCTGTTCTACAGTGTCCTGCTTGCCCCTGAGGTATGGATGAGGAGGAGTAGGAGAACAGATGTCTGCACAGGCTGGGTCACTAGAAGCCTGCACACCAATTGAGTAACTGCCCAGAGTCAGAACAAGCAACTCCATGTTAATCTGACCTTGTAGCAGTGGACTCATCTGTTGGGTGGAATGTATCTCACCAAAAGGGCTTATGGTTGATGGAGTGCAGAGCAACACCACAACAGGCAGCACATGCAGGTTCTGGTAGCCTGATGTTAATTTCAACAGCTCAAGTTGTTGGCCAGCCTCCCAGGGTTCACACAAACCCTGTCCCTGTCCCTTCCTCCTTAACCGGTACAATATTGTCAGCTTTGCAAAAAAAATAGGGATGTCAGATAAAGGCAATGAAAACTCAGCCATACAGTTTTCAGGGATTCATAGTCATCCTAATTAATTGTGAAATTAAATGTTTAAAACTGAAAGTGTGTTAATGAGGTGGTAACAGAGTTAAGGACATTATCATTCAGAAACGGTTCTACTCTGAAAAGTGACTTGGTAAACAATTACTAGGCTTTCCATGTGTGTTGTAGTAATAGTTTGGTTTATAAGTACAGAAATGTTTTTTGAAATTGCCACCTCTGCAAACTTGGCCTAGGATCCTACAGCAAACCAGGTTCTTACCTGCTCAGGCATCCTCACCAGTAATCAAGAGTCTTCAAGCTAAATACTCTTCTAAAATATAACTATACAGCTCCAGTGTCCTCCAACTGTGCAACACTGTTACAGTGAGATTACACAATTTCATTCCTCCTAAATTAGTGCAGTGAGTATTTGTAACTCAGTTTACACAGGCATCTTTGGTAAAAAGCACAAACGCAATAACTCCAAGATATTAAAGTAACTCTTTTTACCTCACAATTTTTAATAAGTAACAGATTACAATGGCTTGTGGGTAAATTTACACCTAAATTATTTACACAAGTGTGATAAAGTGGAGTAGGCCCCAAGACCACCTTCTGGAGCCTTGTAGCCCTGCCAGAACCCGCTCCAGAAAAGGGAAGTGGAAAGAGTCCTCCAAGCAGCCTAGAGAAGTGGCATGGGACACAGCCAATCAGAGAGGGGCCGCAGGAAGCAGCCAATCCAGATCCAGCAGGCCCATATAAAAGGAGTTGCAGTGCAGATGAGAGTCAGTCCCTTGATGACAGAGCATGGATAGTGTGCCTGGCTGAGAGACCTTGGACAGAGAAGTTCTGGCAGAGACCTGGGGGAATGCAAAGGAGCTCTGGACTGGCTGCTGGGACTCAACCAGGACAAGGCCCAGAGATAAGGGCAAAGAATTAGCTGTGTCCATGGGAAAGTGGCCCAGACAATTGTAGCAGCAATGCAGTTTAACTAAAGGGATGTAGTGGATGGCTGCTATCTAGATAGTCCCTGGACTAGGACCCAGAGTAGAGGATGGGCCTGAGTCTCTTTCCCACTCCCTCTGTAGCCCCTGGGAAAGTATCTCGACTTTGATGCACCCTAGAAGAGGAACTGAACTCTTTTAGTGGCCCAGCAGAAGAGCTGAGGCCAGAAAAGCCCAGAGAGGCAAAGAGTCTCTAGGGAGGGAACCCTAGTGGATGTGACGGCTGAGACTGCTTAAAGAGCAGGGACAATTTGAGAGTGCCCAAAGGGGCTGAGAGACCGTTTGAACCAGGATACTTTAATATGCCCTGTTGGACTGACTGAGGATCGAGCCCAGGAACATAGCTGCAGATACAGAGATTAAGAGAGCATTGAGATAGGCTCCCTGTTGTACTTATATGGCAGAAGGGGTTTGATTTTTATTTCACATACAGACTCTGTGGGACTTAGCCAGAGGGTGAGTCACCAAAGACTCATCACAAACAAACAAAGTAAGTGCAGGCACACACAGATAGGGGATGCTTACGAGAGGTGAGTGTGAGCCCATTACAAGAAGTTACAGACAGAGGAACTGGAAACAGTTCCCACACTACAAAGCAATATTTGGACACAGCTGTTTTTAAACTGATAAGCAAGTTTTGGGATGACATTCATTTAAAGCAGAATGCAAATTTTGAGGTGATTGAGTACTTATTGATTTTAAATCATTTTTTAAAATTTACCAGAAACTGTGCCATCTTAAAGCTACTGTACCTCTCAGTTTAAGTGTTTGAATACAAATGACAATTAAGATATAGTCCAAAACCTGCAAGAAGCAAAAACTCCACTAGAAAGAACCCTGATAATCCAAGCCTTTTCTTTCTGTAGTAATCTATGAACACTGAGTCTAGGTCTACTTACGTCTATCATGACAGGCAATTTATATGGAACTAAAATGCAGCTCTTTCCTCATTACCCACCCTAGGATAAAATGGCTACAAAGTAAACTGTGTCCCATAATGTATATACAAGACCAGTTCTATTTCCTTTAGTGATAGTATAAATGATACATTGGCCATAATATTTATCTGAAATAAGTGATATCCTTCTCAGGGGATGTTAAGATAATCAAGAATACTGTATTTTATTCACTTTGTCTTTTCAGAAACGTGGATTTTTGCACCAATTACACTTTATTTGCTTGTTGTTTAAAAAAAAAAAACTGATTTATTTTCCTCCTATGACTTTATTCTCAATCACCTGTTCGCTTTGCTAAAAAAAAAAAAAAAAAAAAAAAGATCGACCAAAGCCTAAAAAATGAAAAAATGTAAATATTGATTTTGTAGCTCTGTTTAAAACACTTGATTATATAGAGATAGGAGAGATTGGTGTACACGCGCACAGANATTTGCTTGTTGTTTAAAAAAAAAAAACTGATTTATTTTCCTCCTATGACTTTATTCTCAATCACCTGTTCGTTCGCTTAAAAAAAAAAAAAAAAAAAAAAAGTTAGCCCAAAGCCTAAAAAATGAAAAAATGTAAATGTTGATTTTGAAGCTCTGTTTAAAACACTTGATTATAAAGAAAAAAGAAAGCTTTGAAAAGCTGCACAGTGACTCATGGGATTACAAACAGATTCACCAGCACTCCTTAAATTGCAACTTTACTTCCAGAGCTTCCATTTAAGATGAACATTGTAATAACAGTAGTTATGTGTTCTTTATCATAATTGTTTATGCAACAACATTCATCCAAAGATCAGTTCTATATAAGTCTTAATGAATTAAATGTAACACCTCAGGAAAAAAAAATACATCTTCCATTTTACAGATGAGTACATGAAAGTACAGAAAGGTTAAGTGACTTGCCCAAGGTCACAGTGTCAACTACACACTTGTGAAGAGAACCCAGCAATCCCAATTCCCTGTAACACGATTTAGCCACTGGACAGCAATCCTTCTGAAATAAAGTTTAACCTCCCCTCAAAAAAACAAACTATAAAATAAAACTGAACTAGAAGATCACCTCTTGAAATGGTTGACTCTTTACACAAAGAAGCTGACTTTCACTGCTAGTGAACCAAGTCTACAGTAGATGGAACAATAATATATAGGAATATTGATATGCAAAGGGCTTTCAATATGATAGGATATGCTGCTATTTACTTTCAATGACAAAGCAGCAGCAACTCCGAACGGCATCATTTTTCTCAAATAGGAATTTTTTTCTACCTATATTTGTCTGTAAAATCCAGAGCTGTCTTTATAAGACTGGCTACAAAAGCAGCCAGACAAGAAGAAAGAGGTGAAGACAAGGGAAAGGAGTTGGTTGTAGAAGATCACGTGCCAAAGTGAGTTAAGGGTGTGGAGGGTGGAGATCAGAGAGGGCTGTGAACAATCATAATTTCACCAGTTTGTCAACCTATGTGTCATATACAAGTCCAAAAAATAAGCAGATACTTGCAATGCCTAACTTCTAATTGGACTACCTCAGTAGCATATAGTCTTATTTTTAAAACTTATTCAAGCAAACTTTTTTTTCCAATATAAATACAAACAGCATCCATAAACTTGAATTATGTATCAAACATCTTTAAATAACTCTGGAATAGCCAATTTTAGGCATGTTTAAAATCTTGACCTCAATGACCATGGGAAAGGAAACTTTAAACTGGAATAATTTTAAGATATAGATAATTCTATAATCAGAAAACTTAAAGACAAACCCTAAGAATTTTGGTATTGAAAAACTAAGGCTATTGTGTATCAGAATATGGGTCACTGACTATCAATTTCACTCTAGTCCCTTTGCCTAAAATATAATTAATCAACACTTATAGTCAAATATACATACACCAGCAAAATCTCAAACATATACATATTGTAGGAATAAAGAAACCAAAAAACTCTCACTAGTGCAAAATAATCCTTGAAAATAAGTTAGAGTAGTAATTTGTACATAATTATTTAAATGTATTGCCAGTAGTGAATTAACCCTTCTGATAATATATATAACCCAAGGCCATAGGAAGCGCTTCTGTGTCGACGTAGCAAAATAATTTTATTCTTATTAAAAACATACACACACAACTCAAGCTTTTTGCATGACTGAATGTTGTACTTTTATTCCCACTACAAGTGGTCAGTTTACTACCAAGCTTCAAAGAGGTTCTGAACACACAAACTTCTGAAGTAACAAACCATGGGCCTGATTGTACATGTCCTCTATGCACAGCCTCCTATTGAAGAAGTTGGCTTATGCTCCATGAGCTTGCAGGATAAAGCCTGAGTGGTTCATATGTACCATTTTAATAGGAGTATTATAGCTCCTGAGAAAGTTATAAACAACTTCTTTCAGATTAACTCATTAATAAACCAATAAAAATAAGAACTATACATTAAAAGCAGCACTATTTAAGTCCATCTGCATACGCCAGCTCTGATCATGCGTGTCTCTACAACATGACTACACTCAGTTGTCCCCTATCCTGGTTACAAATAGTTTACTCTCCTCTACCCAAAATGTATGGGAGCACTGTTAGACTCTGACTATTATAATAGAATAAAACTTTGGATTCCACCCAGTAACAGAGACACTACTAGGTTCCTTTACACAACCTTCCAACCGTATTGCAGCTGGGTCCTCCACCTCTGTTATAGTTGTAGTGTACATGGGACATTGTATTTTTAAAGCTTTGTAGACTAAATATAACCAAATGCAAAAACACCTTTTGGTTAAATTAAAAAGCTGTCACAAGGGTATGCATAAATCATGCTATTAATTAAGAGCTATAAAGAGATCAACCAAAAATTCTTCCCTCCATATTTTTTCAAAGGCCAAAAATAGCAAATATTTTCCATTTTTCATTTTATTAGAAAGTTAATTATATGCTAGTACTGCAATCTTCAATATGCCTTTTACTGAAAACCTACTGGCATCAAATACACCAAAAGTCTACAAAAAGTAAATATTTCTTTTTAATAGGTTTTATGGATCTCTGCATTGATCAAATTGTTAAAATATAATCAGTATTGTTCATATATAACACTATCCTGGAACACTTAATCTAACAACTGGAGAAAACTCAATCCAAGCATTCCATATCTTATGTTTTTATAGTAACTAATTCAGAGTTTGAAACACAAGTGTTATAAAATTGCTCATGAAAACTAGGCAAATAAGACTCTTTTTAAAAGAGAAATTAAGCATTTGTTTTGAACAAAAGTTAATTTTCATTTTAAACCTATTCACAAAAGTCCATGCATACAAAATTTGAGTCTTGTTAACCTTGAATATACTTTCACCAATAACATCTCTTCCACTCTAGTGATAGGAGTATGTAAAATACCATCTTTTGAAGGAGAGCGTTTTTTTAAAAATCACAAGAACATACCAACACAATATACTTTAAAAGTTCTGCAAGCTGGACACAGATTCTTGTGTCTTAAAATTGGCAAAGAAAATACTGTCCAGAACAAAACTTGCTTTTGCTTATTTGTGAGCATGTACATCTTCATTAGCATTTTGCTTTCACAATAACTGAGTGAGATAGTTCTGTCCCTTGATTTCAAATGTCCCACCACCCTGGACAAACTTGCCAGTAACCAGCTTAATTTTCTAACATGAGAAGCGTTCTGAAAAAATCTTGTTAACAAAATATATGTTTAACATATGCATCATTTTGAGATCTTTACTTGAATAGTTTTTCCTGTTTTCCTTCATTTGGATGGTTTCTTCAAAATGTGGTTCTCGACATTTGGAAAGTACAATGATTAATGAAGAAAGGTTAGCTTTGTACAGTGAAACAGTTCTTTGCATACTATAAATGTAATAAATCATTCATTCTCCAACTGATGTACTGGAAGGGGACAATTTTTGAATAAAAATGGATGCAAGGAAATTCAAATTCCATTTCTGTTGACTGTATGCCTATGCAGAAAAGTGTAGCACAATTTAAAACAGAATTTCTGAGAGGATGCGTCAGTTGTGTGAAAACCCTTTAAAATGGGAAAGTGCTACAGTTAACATCAACAACAACATATCAGCCTTATGTATAATGCCAAACTCCCTCTTAGCTGAGCTTCATAATCCTGAACTCCTGACAAATAAACCAACCTTAATAAGTCTTATTATTTCTATTACAATAGCACCTAGTGACTCAGCTAAGGTCAGGTCCACACTGAGATAAGCTCTACGCAAACATCAAATAAGAGATCATCCATTATTAGAAAGAAGACTTTGCGGGGAAAGTGTAGGCTAGTCTCTCTCCTTCAAAGATGGAAGATGTTGGGAAAAGGAGTATGTTGTAATGTGACATGTACAATTTCCGTAAGGACTTAAAAATCTCACTTTGTACCAGACCAAGAGCCCTGATTAAACAGCAACTATTCACAGTCCAGACATTATCAAAGGCAGGTTTCCCTTCGTGGAAGGGATAACAGGAGTCTCAGTGGAGGAAGACAGGTTGCCTCTATCTTATGTATTACAATCACAAAATCTGAGTAAGGGGACGCATGGCAGAAGGGGCATAGGCCCCGGTGTTTACCTGGCGGTGTTCAGCAGCGGGTGCTTGGTCCCAACCAACTTGCGGACCTGCATGGCGATGTTGCTCAGCTCGTCGCTCAGCAGACAGCGGAGGCTCATAAACGAGGTCGGATACCCCACGATCTTCTCGGCCTCGGACACCACTTTACTCCAGTGAGACGCAGCAGACGGGAAACCCGAGAACAGGCCCCTCCGCCACCGCACACCGCCGCCGCCTCCTCCCCGCGCAGACCAGAGCCCGGGGGGCGGCGGCGGTAGCAGCCGGGAGCAGCAGCCCCCCCAACGCAACAACACCAGGGGACACATTATCCCAGCCCCTTAATAGACCCCCAATAGACCCCCTGCGCTTCACCCCCAATAGCTTTCGCCCGCCGCGCCCAGCCTGGCTGCGCTAATGCTGCCCAGCCCCCCGTTCTCCTGCCGCAGCCCCTCAGTGCCCCTGTGCCCGACTGCACCCCAACTCTGTCACCGCCGCCAACAAGCTCCCCCCTGTGTCCAGCCCTTCTCCCCGCGCAGCGCCTGGCCCCCGGGCCCTGCCACCCGGGTCCCCTTCTCCTCGCCTAGGACGGGGGGCTGCACGGCGGTGAGATGCAGCGGCCTTCCGCGGCGCTGCCCGGCCCCGCTCCCGGGCAGGGGCTAAGCTACTGCTATCGCCGCTCCCCACGGGGGATGCTCGGGCTACCGCCAGCCCGGGCTGCTTCTGTCATGGGGGCAGCCATCTTAGCTGTCGTAAAACACAAGACGTAGAGCAACGACGACCATGGAATTAGAGGCCTTCCCGTTTCCTCAATTTCCGTGTTCAGCTGGCGGGGGCGGGAGGCATTTGCTTCCAATCCACTCGCCCTGTCTGCGCTGCTTCCCGTGTGGGGGAGGCTGCAGGATGAAACACCCAGGGCAGCCCCCTCATCCCAAAGGAACCCGTTACACCCCCAGTGACACCAACACCAGCCCCTCCCCAGAAAGCCCGTTACACCCACAATGACTCCCCCTCCAGTCCCTTCCCAGAGAGCCTGTCACGCACCCAGTGACACCCCCTGACAATCCCTTCCCAGAGAGCCTGTCACACCCAGAATGACAGCCCCTTCAGTCCCTTCTCAGGGAGCCTGTTAAACCCCCCAGTGACACCCACTCCAGTCCCTTCCCAGAGAAGTTTTAATACCCCCAGTGACATCCGCTCCAGTCCCTCCCCAGAGAGCCTGTCATACCCCTAGTGACACCCCCTAAAGTCCCTCCTCAGAGAGCCCATCATTCCCACAGTAAAACCCTCTCCAGTCTGTCCCCAGAGACCCTATCATACCCACAGTGACACCCCGTCCAGTCCCTTTCCACAGAGCCTGCCACACCCAGAGTGACACCCCCTCTGGTCTGTCCCCAAAGAGTCAGTGTCATACGTAGGGAATTGCGGTGGTATTATTATTCTGGACTGAGGCACAGAGACATAAATGTTAAAGTACCAACTAATTTTGGGTGCCCAGTTGAATATGCCTTTGGAGGGCTTTTTTCTGAATTTTTTATAGCACTTAGTTCAGAACACAACTATTATTGACTTCATTTGCAGTTGTAAGTGTTCAGTACTTCTGCAAGTCAGATCCAAACTTGAGCATTCAGAAAATCAGGAACACACAGTTAGTGGCCACCTTTGAGAAATTTAGTTTAAGTGACTTTGCCAATATCTCATAGGACCTCTGAAGAAGAGGTAGAGGTAGAATCCACTTCTCCAGGACAGCATTCAACTGCCACTATTACTCAATCCTTTCTCTTCCCGTAGTCCCCTTCCTCATCCATTTCACACCTCTCAAGCAGACGACGTAAGGTGTGGGGAAGATACACACTGTGCCCTTCTGCCTTCACTTACATTCCGGGGACCAGCTGGAGGAAGGAAACCACAACAGAACAGTTCGATTGGGAGGCTTAGGAGCTGGAGAGACTCCTGTCTCCTCGCCCCGGGGATCATTCCATCTACAGAGAGAGTCAAGAGATGTGGGACAAGCTTCAGGCCCTTGATGACCATTCAGGCCATTGATGACCCTGGGTGCCTTTGTTCAATCATGCATCCAGCTCCTTCAGGACATGGATCATGGCTCCTGCTTCTTCTACGCCCTGGAACAAAAGAGGGGGGCCAAAAAGCATATTACCTGCCTCCTGGCAAAGGACAGCACCCCTCTCACACATCTAGTGGAGATGTGGGAAAGGGCAAGGTCTCTTCTATGCTAGCTTTTTCTCCCCAGATTCAAATGATGCCATCACCTGTGGTGTCCCAGGGGACAAACTCCCTATGGTCAGTGCAGGAGACCAGGACCAGTTAGAGCAACCTCTCACTCAGGCCGAATTCTCAGACACCTTCTTTCTGACACTCACCAACAAATCTACAGGCATCAATGGGCTGACCCCGGAGTTCTAATGGCTATTTTGGGATGTCCCTGGCTCAGACCTCACCACCACCTGGGCCAAGTTCTTGGGAATCTGAGTGTTCATCGTTTTGTGCAGACAGACCCTGCTGCCTAAGAAGGGGGACCTCCATGGCTTCAGGTATTGGTGCCAAGTTTTCTCCTCAGCATGGACTACAAGGTTGTCACAAAACCCATCTCACTGTGGTTGGGGTCTGTGCTGGTAGATGTTACCCCCTGACCAGACATATGCCATCCCAGGCCAGACCATCTTCAACAACCTCTATCTGGTCCAAGACCTATTCCATCTTGCGTGTAGGGATGGTCTGTTTTTCACCTGCCTCTCCTTGGACATGGAGAAGGCATTTGCCATGATGTATCACAGGTGGTCACTCTGTGAGCATTCGACTTCAGAACCAGCTTCGAGGGGTTACTCCAGCTGCTGTACACCTCTGCAGAGTGTCTAGTCATGCTTAACTGGGCCTTGACCAAACCTATCACCTTCCATCAATGGGTGTGCCAGGGCTTCCTGCTATCTGGCCAGCTGTATACCATCTCTATTGAGCCCTTCCTCTATCTCCCCCATAAGAGGAGGATGGGGTTGGTGCTTTGGGAGCCAGATTTGTGGGTGGTCCTGTTGGCATGTGCCAGCGATGTGCTTCTCATGGCCCCAGACCCAGGAGTCCTGGCGCAGGTGGAGGCTTGCCAAGACATCCATTCAGCAACCTCCTCTGTCTTAGTGAACAAGAGCTCTGGCCTGATGAACATGGACAGGTGTCAAGCAGGCTCCCTCCCAGCCCTGGTTTGTATCATCCAGTGGGGCATGGGTCTGTCTGGGCATCTACCTTTCTGCCACTGATCTCTCCCCACTGGAGAACTGGAGCAATCTAGAGGCCAGAGTGTCTGATCAGTTGCAGAGGTGGATGGGGCTGCTCCAGTGTCTTTCCCTACAGGAGTGGGAACTGGTGCTCAACCATCTGGTCCTGTCCATATGCTCTGGCACCAGTTCAACACCCTGTCCCTACCCCCAGGAACCCAGGTCAGCCACGAGAAGAAAATCTTGGCATTTTTCTGGTTGGAACTACATTGGGTCTCTTTGGGTGTCCTGAGCCTTGTCTTGGGGAAGGACTGACAAGGGCTAGTCTGCACCCACATCCAGGTCCAGGCCTTCTGCCTTAACGCCATGCAGAGACTACTGTTCAGTGCAGGCAATCCTGCAAGGATGGTGCTGGCTCATACCTTCCTGCACCATCTCCAAGGCTCTGATACAACTGGCAGGTGTTTTACCTCAACCTGAGAGGTCTCCCTTGAGACGTCTCTGAGCTGCTGGTCTTTTACCAGGACTTCAGGACCTGGAAGCTAATTTAAGTGACCAGGTTTGTAGTGGCTGCTGAGGAGGAGGACCTTCTTGCAGAACCCCAGCTACACAATCCACAACTTAAAGTGCAGGTGGCAGAGCCCCCTGTTGTATGGCAGAGGTTTTGTTCCTGGTTGGAGCCACCAGAATCAGAGACCTCCTGGATTATGACTGGAAGATCTGGGTGGAGCCTGTGGCACTTGGCCAGCACATAGGTTTGTCCACCCCACGCATCCCCTGTCATGTGCCCCCAGTTTCTCGCACTTTCCTCAAGTGTGTTCTACGGGTGGGGCCTCCTCACCCACAGCTCATCGTTGGACCTCATTATTGGCCCCTGACCCATGAGCCTTCACAGTCACCCCCAGCTGACAACCTAAGTCAGCCATATCTGAGTGTTTTATTATGGGCACTGTAAAAGGCACTCCCAGACACCAGGGCAATCCCTCTGCCAAATATCATGCATGGAAGTGCTAAATGTGACAGATATTGGAAATTCCTGCAATATCCTGGACAAACCTTATTGAATTAAGTTTAAGTATCTTAGGAGTTATTTGTATTTAAAATGCAAATGTTTATGTATTTTTGTGGGATTATATATACCATCTCTAGGAGGTGGTATGCCTGACATAAACTCTGGGAAGTGTTATGAATTTCAAAGGACTATTTGAAAGAATAGGCTGGAAAAGAATGGACTTTTAAAGTTAAATGGGTTTCCCAGGAAATCTCTCTGGAGGGAGTGTATGCAAATATACCCCCTCCAATTATGCAAGAACTCAGCCTTCTGAAGCTTCACTGAAGGAGAGAACATTTGTCTGCTGATCATCTCTTACACAGGGACAAGATCAGAGGCCCAAAGTGTGTAAAGGAGTGACTGACAGATTCATGGGTGTGCTTGCTCTGAGCCGGAGCAGTTATGAACTTGTAACCACAGAAACCCCCCTTAGTGGGACTTGAAGGACTGACTCCTATCAGACCCCTTGTTGGACTTGGGGAGATCTCTGGTAAGCTTATTAGTATATGGGTATGTTCTTTTTTTGTTTGTCTGTTTGTTTTAATATGTTTTCTCTATAATGCTGTTACCTTAAGAGTAAATGTGCGTGCTTAGAAAAAGCTGTGTGGCACCTTATAAACTGTGAGCAATTATACTGTTTATAGCCCTTGAGAAGAAGGCAAATCCATCCTGCTTAGGCAGTCTAACTTGCTCAGGAATTCACAATGTAAGCAGGGAACTGTGCAGCCTGGAAGAACCCTGGTCAGGAGGGAGAGACTTGCAATCTCTGCCCAAGAGAGGTGATGGCTGAGTAGCTGGGAGCTTAGGGTGGGTGCCTTTACTAGACCACAGAGGGGGAACAGAGATGTAGTTGTCCTTAACTGTGACATGAGAGCTTATCAATAAAATAGTTGTAAGATGTTTTTAACATGGGTAAAACAATATATTTTCCCCTAACCTCATTCTGAGAAATGGCTGAATCACTATTGCTTAAATTAAAAAAAATCAATCAATCAGCGTGAGGCAGACACTTGTCATGGAGAATTTCAACCCAAATGGCTAAAGTTTGACAAAGTTATAAGTAACTAAAAACATAGTCTTATAATGGAAAAGGTTGGGCAACCTTATCTATAGGTATCTTGACCTGCACCACCTATAATTTAGAATTGTGCAGTGTCTCTCTCCAGAAACAATCAGAAACAAAAGGTATGATTTATTTACTGTATTTTAAGTTATTGTGGACAGCTAATTTACCTGCTAATTTGGCTTTTTCTAGTTCATTTCTCCTCAGGATTCCACAATAGCGACTTAGAGAATCCCAGTGTACAATATATTCCTGCTGCTTCTGCTGAGTCTTAAGTATACAGAATCAATTACGATAGGAAAAATAAAGCCTCTTCTTCATTTTCAGTTGATTTTGAGAAGCCTTCCCAGGAAAAGAAATTCCTGCAGAGAAGCTAGCATCACAGTTTGGGGCGCAAAGATCTAAAGTGAAGAGAAACTCATCTGCTTGCAGTAGTGTGTTCTGGTCTAATGCAAATCAGGACACATCAAGGCCCATCAACGCCTACCACCACTGCCAGTTCTGGCAATCTTTTTTTCCAAAGCACAAGTGAAATATGGGAAGATTTTCCATACCTCCACCTCTGCAAGGACATACATATATGCCTGAGGAATGCCTGGCCTTGCAATCTTTTCATATTTACCACAACCTTACCTAAAATAATCAGAACCTGCAAATAAGTGTACTATGTATGAGTAGAGTATTCTCACTATATACTAACTAGTATGTGTGACTAAAATTTCCTATTGCAGATTTTGCTCTGTTCTTTATAATCTAAGATTTAATCTATTAAAACAAGAAAATCAATAATAATACTTAGCACATCTACAAAGCTTTCCATTGGAAGATCTCAAACTACCTTACACACACACACACAAATAAATTTAGTTTCACAGCATCCCTGTGAGATAACCAGCTATTATTATTATTATTATATTTACAACTGAAGAAGTTGTAGAAAGCAGGAGTTAAGTGATTTGCTCAAGGTCACACCAGAACTCTAAGGCAAACTTACTTCCAGTTCTGTGCTTTAACTTCATGGCCATCCTGCTTTCCCATTAGCTTTCAAAATATAAAGTGGGACAGTTGCCTCATTGACTTTGCAGTCAGACATTGAAACAGTAGCAACAAGACAGTGGTGGAGCTCTAATATTATTAACTTAGGATCAAATTCTGTTAAAATTGCACATGTAAGACTCCAGTTGACTTTAATGAGAGTCATACATACCTGGGCAGAACCTGGTCCTTGAAGAGTATTAATATTCACACTTAATTATAGCCACTCAAATGCCAATGTTGTAATATGCTTCGTTGCCGGATAATAATATTAACACTTTACATTTATAGAACACTTTTTTATTAAAGATGCAAAGATCACAAAGGTAAGTCAGAATTATCTTCCCCACTTTAATGATGGTGTAAATGAGGGACAGAATGATCATACAGTAAGTCAATATACAGTGCAAATTAGAACCTAGGTCTCCTGCATCTCAAACTGTTAGATCAGAATGGCTTAGCTAGTGGGCCAATATGGCTCCCAGGTAGGTAGCTAAAGGGAACCCCCACCAGCTGAAGATGCAAAGAAAACTAACTCAATCAAAATTCCATAGTTGCTCACACAAAGTAGAAGCAGGAAAGTGAGTAAAGAGCAGCTCCCCTTCCCTTCTGCAGCTGCTATGTTTTTAACCCTTCCCAACTCTATGTCAATCCCAGTACAGCTATTTAGCCTATCTCACCTTACTCACAGTTTTTTGAAGCAGAATTCCCTTGGAGCTGAATAATGCACAACTGAAGGACTAGGAGGAAGAATATGAGTGTTGTGCTGGTGAAGAAGGGAGAAGGGAAAAACACCCTAGCAACACCCCTCCATTCTCTCATGCAGTGCCACTTCCCCATGTACCCAGATCCCATATGCCCAACCCAGCATCAGCCTCCCCACTCAGAATCAGCCATCTCAGTCTTGTCGCTCACTAGCACCACAGCCTATTACTTATTGATATTTATTATTATTGTCATTGTTATTTATTCATAATATAGCAGTACCTAGGTACCCATTGTGATAGGCACACTACTGACACGTGTAACAAAGAAGACAGTCCCTTCCTCAGGGAGCTTACAGTGTAGGTGGGAGCAGGATGCAACAGGAAATAAATAAAACAGACCAATGGAGTGAGGGACCTCTGACATGTTCTCACTCCCTTTTGTCCCTGCCAGCAGGTATATGGGATCTTGGGGAGCAATTACCACACAGGTGGGGTGCAAAATAAACTTTATTAAGAAAATGCAAAAAACAGGGAAAATTCAATAGTGAGGGGTATGGGGTTTGTTAAGGTAGAC
>NC_133771.1:85294451-85342905 GCF_003597395.2 Chelonoidis abingdonii
GCAGTGGCCCTGCTAAACAACTTAACAGCCAGGGAGGGGAGGCTACAGGAGAACAAAAACAAAATGGAGTATGGGGACAGCTGTAAGAAACAAAATGGAATAGGGGGATAGCTGTAACAGACACCTTTATGACTGATCCCCAGCAGCACCCTCTACCCAAAATATACATATAGATTTTTTTACAGTGATTCAATCCCACCATCCTTTATAGTTGAAAACAACTGTGGGGTTTGGGAAGGTCCAGTAAGAAACCATAGATCCTGAGTGCAAAAAGTGAAAATCACTCCCTAAAACTTCCCATGAAAATTGGATTGTGGCATAACCAAGTGAATCAGGCTACAGCATGGTAGGCATTTAAGAAGTTAAATAAATAAATGTAAGTCATTGTAAAAAAATCTTTGTTATAGTTATTTCCCTCAATGTTTAAATATGTGTATTATCATTTATGAAGCTTTATTTATATTTGGTGTTAGAAATGGTAAATGTTTAGGTTGCCGTGCTTTTTACTTTGTAATGATCACTTTGGAACAAAAAGAGTTCTGTATATTTTTTTCCTTTGCTCTCTTTTATTTTCTTACATCTGAGCTAGCCTGTGTGTTATTCCTTGAAGCTGGCTAGGATACTGTGGACCAGTGGTCCCCAACACGGTGCCCGTGGGTGCCATAGTGCCTGCCGGGGCATTTACGTGCGCCCGCCTAGTGCCCATCACGAGAGAGAAGCTGTGGCCCTGTACCTACTGGGGACAGAGAACTCTGGGCCTGCAGGCTGCGGGCACCGGTGTTCTCTGTCCCTGGCAGGCACAGGGTTGTGGCTTCTCTCCAGCTTCTCCAGGGCTGCAGGCTGCGGGTGCAGTTCTCCGTCTCTGCCCCTGCCGGGGACAGAGAACTCTGGGGCTGCAGGCGCAGGTGTTCTCAGTCCCCAGCAGGCGCAGGGCCGCAGCTTAAGCTGGAGAGAAACCATAGCCCTGCGCCTGCCGGGGACAGAGAACTCCGGGGCTGCAAGCTTCATTCTATGTTAAAGTAAGAATAATAAATATATTTGGACCAGGAGTTCAAGAATGTTTGACTTTTTTAAAATAAATAAGATGAAAACTGTTTGTGATATTTATTTTGTAAAAACCCCTTAATTTTTCTTACAGGTAGATAAAAAAGAGCAAATTCACATGGTAAGGTGAAAGAGTAATTGCCCAATAATTTAATTAATACCTTTTACATGTAAAATTACCCTTTTTATCTTATGGATTCATATATTATGTGATGTTAAATATGATGTTTTTCGTATTATTTAATGTACAAATACAAATAAGCCTTGAAAAATTGTTGGTACCCGCCACACTCTTCTGAAAACATGAATGTGCTACTGGCCACAAAAAGGTTGGGGACCACTACCCTAATACTTTGTGTAAATAGTATAACACTTTTAACAGACTGTTAGCTGGTCATATTGTAAACTAGGGGGAAGCCTTGGGTAGACAGAGCTATATCAAAACCTGCTAAATCAAGATACCATTCATCTATACTAGGGTATTATCATTCATCTCTTATAGGGGAGAGGTTGAAGGGAGGTCTGGTAGTGCATCCTAACTTCAACTTTTTTTCCTAATCTAGGTAAACCTTCTGTATCTGGCAACAGGGGTTTGTCAGTTGGGTTTCACCTGCCTTTGAAATTTGCTTCACTTGTCAGTCCATCAGAGCCAGAATCTAATGACATTCAGGTCACAATGTTAGACACATTTATGTCACTTAGCATTTGACTCACTGCTTTTGTTCTTGTTTTAATCACTGTAATTAAAGTGCCTAGCAGTCCTGGCAATAAAAACTCTAAAATTATTAAAATAATAATAGTATAGCAGTTATTGCTACTGGTATTGTATAAACTAAAGAACAATTGATCTAGAGTATGTTAATTCAGTCAGCTACCAAAAAGATTACTATATGCTAGTTTACCACTGACTGCCTTTAATGGCTTGAGTTCAAAGATCATATGGGATGTCAAAGTTAGTCCAAAATGAGGACTGGTCTACATGCCTGAATCCATCTTCTGTCACTACCTCTGTTTCCCCCCACTCCCACCCCATGTGTGCGCGTGCACACACACACTTTTTTTTTATTAACCACCGCTAGTTCTTCTCATCATCATCATCATCTCTCTCTCTCTCTTCTTGTTACATTATCTGTAGAAGATAGCAGTGGTTGTAAGATCTAATGACCAAACCTGTTGCAGTCAGGCAGAGTAGCTCACTTTCAGCACTACACCATTATGAATTTGACCAGGTTAGTGACTGTGGCTAAAATTTTCAAACCTAAAGCTAAGCACATAAATCTCTGTTTAAGCTTTTAAATAAAAGTGGCCTGATTTTCGGAGGTGCCGAACACTCACAACTTCCAATGGGAGTTACAGGTGCTCAGTACCTATGAAAATAAGAACACTTTACGCAGAAGTATAAATAGGGATGGAAGTACCTAACGTTAGGTACCCAAGTTTGAAAATTTTGACTTGGAGTCAGTTTCACCCAGCAGTAAGCACAGATAACAGGCAGCTTTGGAGCAAAATAGAGACTCCTAAGACTGGTTCCACAACCCCTACTACTGTCATTCATGCTAGCCAACTCTCCCGCATGCTCTCTTTCACCAAACACCCTCTTTCCACACACTTCTAAAGTGCAGGTGCTCCCTTTCCATGACAGCAACAACAACTGTAGGAAAATGTGTAATTTCCCTCTCCTCTCTTCCATCATTTAACTTTTCCCCAACCCATGCACCAACACTTTTCACCTACATTCTGTAGAAGGCCTTTCTTAACTCTGAATTTCCTTGCCCCTTGGGATTCAGTGAGAAACCTTGCTATATTACAATTCTTTTCATGATTTAAAATCTTACTTGCAGATCAGCTGAGGCAAATTCTGTCCACAGTTACACCCATGCAATCCCTCCTAAATTCAGTGGTGTTTCATGGATGAACTTGAGGGCAAAAGTTGGTTCAAAGTGTTGATCAAGTTTCAGTTTTTGAATGTAGGAGAGGCTGCATGTTCTAGTGGTTAGCACACAGTTCTGGGAGTCAGGAAACTGGGTTCTCTAATTCAGGATCTAATACAGATTGAGCATGAGAGCTGTTAACTCTTTGTCCCTCTGTGCCTTAATTTTCCTCTCTGTAAGATGGCTATAAGAATAATTACCATCCTGACCAGACAAGGTACGGCCAGATTAACCATGAGGCACAGTAAACCTGTCTCAAGAGTGTCCAGCAGAGGGGTCATATGAGGACATATCATCAGGTGCAGCTGGAGGAGACTTTTGTGGAGCTTGAGGTAGTCTGCTTCCCAAACACAGCTCAAGTGAGGATGGGGTCCCTCAGTCTTCTGTCTCTCCTCTTCCTCAGGCAGCGCAGGGGAACCACCCTTTCCACTCACAGCTACTGATGTCCCTGACAGCCCTAACCTCTGAATCAAGAGAGTCTCGTGTAAAGGGACACCTCCAGGAAAGACCCACCTCCCCCAACACTTACCCACCCAGTAGAGGGCTCTGAGTGCCCTTCCCTGCACAGAATCTCCTGGGATGCTAGGGTGGACCCCTACACACAGCAGCTAAGGCTTTCCAACCCCTGGATGAATTCCAGATTGCCTGAAACAGGGAACAGAGCAAGGGTGTGATGAATCCACTGAACAGTAATGAGCCAGTGGGGAGAGGTATGATGAATCTGCCACTGCTCCTCCTGCTCAAGAGGGGTACGGGTTGCCAGCAAGGGAAGTTTGGAGGCAGTTGGTGAGGAGTGAGTCAGAGGCAAGGTGTCTGGTTACTATAAGAAGTGAGTGATGGTTGCAGGCAGCTGGCAAAGTGCTATGTTGGACACACCAGATGCTTGAGCTGTAGCAGCTGACACACCCAGTAACAGGTGCCTCCTGATCACCTGGTCATGGCCAGGTGTTCCCCTTCTTCAGGGCTCTTTAAACTCCAGTCTCTCTTATTCAATCACAGCCCTTCTTGAGATGTTTTTTTGTAACTAAATTAAGCAAGTTCCAAAAAACAAATAAGAGTCTTCCACCCAGCCTTAAACTCGGCACCGCCCTTCCCCCCTGAGGTACTGTCTGTTCGTGCTCTCAGAGCAACTGGAGAAGATGCAAGGCCTGGCCTGCCTACTTGGCCTTCTCCTAAAGGAAAATCAAGACTTTTACCTGAGTCTTCTTACCCAGTCCCAACTCCCTTCCTCAGTGACCACTGTAGGAGATCCCTCTCTCCTGACAGCCTCATTCTTCTAACTCTGCTGTCATTGCGGCTCCCTTTGACCCTTTATAGCTCAAGTGTAGTCTCTCCCCCTTAACTGGTTCAACTAGGAGTGCATGCCCTGGCACAGGGAAGCTGGACGATTTTAATCACAGGGTCCAGCCACCCTGTGACACTCACTGAGCTTAATGGAACCATGGTGCTCTACCAGGACTGTTTCAAGACAAAATTGGGCAACACAACATGGCAAAGGTGCCCCAGGGGGTGACAAATATACTGGTGTGGGTCTTCTAATCCCATTACCCGATCAGAACATACAGGAAGCTGGGGACCTTGTGGTCCCAGGATCTCCCAAAGACTGTGACAGCCCCAGCTGGGGATTTGGAGCTTGTGTGTACATGGTCCTCATCAAAACCATCCCATGACTTGAGATTGGGCATTAGGATACCTGGTGGGGCTGTGTTTAGGGCCCCAGGTTTTCTTAATACAGCCCTGGAAAGGGATGTTGTGCAAATACATTAATTAATATTTATAAAGGACTTTGAGTTCCTCAGAAGCAAGGTGATATATACTTATTAACTATAATGTCTTATACTGTATATGTTTTCTTAGAAAGAGAAATACAAAACAGAAAACATTTATTTTTTCAAACAAAAACAGCTATAACAATAGTTTATAATAAATCACAATCATATCTTATTCAAAGATTTTTATTTATAAAGAACATTTTCTTGGGCTGAAATATATGATACATGATAGTCCTGAATATATGTCTAGTTATAAATTCCTGAAAAAGAGGATTTTTCTGGGAGACCCTTAACCACAATGCAATAATATATTAGGATATGTGAAATTCATGTACATATATCTGAGAAGATCAAGGAATTGGATTACATGTCATTTAGGATTCTGTTGAGGAGCTAACAGGAGAGAAAGCATTACAGTAGAAAAGTCATTGTCAAATAATGGCGTCAGAGCCTGATTCTTAACTTTTCTCTTGGTAAATCATTTTGTATGCACCACTTTAAATATTTTGGCCTTATTTCTTTAGGTCTGTGAAATAACCTATTTACTGTATAAAAGCTCTTATATGTACAATGTCTGGGCTAGTTTGGACAAAAAGATGTAATTTGTTTGAAAACATGACAGGTAAATTAAATATACAGCAATTCCACAATGATTTCATGAATGAAAAGAACCTATAGTTGTTTTCCCTTCCATGACAAATGTTACTTACATTGACATACTGTATCATTCAACACAGATCACCAGGAAGATATAGGATTATTAGATTGATGTATAAATAGATATCTTTACATTCAGATTGTTGATTTTCTTTTCATAGATTGACAAGGCAAAAAGATGGAAAATAGGTCCATAAATCCAAAGGGAGGAGGAGAAAGACCTTACGGGTGGAACTCAATAAGGTTTCCTGTTACAGTGTTCTGAGAAATTTATCAGTGTAACTGATCTATTTTTAAAAAGAGAACTGAGGTAAAAAAAGTAGAGCGCTTTCTGCCCCATTCCCAGGCCAAACTCTCCTGTCACTCCCTATCTAATATCTTAGTCTGGTTAGGTTCTTGTACCCTGATGCCTGTGTGCTTCAAACATTTAATAAAAGGAAAACAATGTAATCTCTCTCTGTGTTCTTCCCTCATTCTGTAGGGTTGTTGTTATATTTTAAATATGTGCTTTTGGTATTATTGAGAAAACTAGATTGAAGAACTGAATTTTTACATTTAGCTCTGAATATTCTGAAATTTACAAAAAGAACAGGAGTACTTGTGGCCCCTTAGAGACTAACAAATTTATTTCAGCATAAGCTTTCATGGGCTACAGCCCACTTCTTCGGATGCATCCGAAAGCTTATGCTGAAATAAATTTGTTAGTCTCTAAGGTGCCACAAGTACTCGTTCTTTTTGTGGATAAAGATGAATATGGCTGCTACTCTGAAACCTGAAATTTACAGTCATTTAAAGATTTTCAGGAGCAAGTTTCTGAGCTGTCTGTGTGCAGTCACTGAGAAAACTTTGGCTTTAGCATACACAGTTTCACTTTTGAGTTTGACAGTTCTTTTGTTTCACTGGAATGCAGCAGTCACAGGAGATCAGAACTCACAGAGGTACCTTGGTCCAATCACATGGAGGACTTTTAAAATAAGGTCCAGACCTTGAATTTGAATCAGGGGACTCAGTGAAGAGAGCATGACTGGCTGGCAGTGCTGCTGAGCAAGCAAGCTGCTGGAATGAACCACCTAGAGCTATTTTAAGTTTCACAATTTAATTCTGAGGCAGAATACTTCACAATAGTGAAGCCTGAAGATTGTAAATGTGTGGATCACCAAGGCCAAGTCCAAATCTGTATGATGTGTCTAGGTCCCCTGTCCAGCCAAAGCCCCATGCCTAGCCATTGGCACTGCATCCAGTATGAAAGTATGAGATGCTGTCATTAAAGATTCACCTTAGGGTATCTCACAAGATTTTACTACAGAACTTCAGTACTGGTGATTGTGTGGGTTGTGATAATTTGGTTTCATATGCAGTACCTCTTGGTATCAGTTTAAAGGGTTGATGCTACATAGCCTTTAATGACACTGGTGTGCTCTGATGCTGAAGAAGAAAAATAATTGCCCTTGTGTCATTTTGCTGCAGAAGACATTAGGTTTGTTTTTTTTAACATTTCAGTAAAAGTTTCAGAACTACTCAGAGAAGCTACACTAAAACCAGCCAACACTTCTATCCATTTATCAGATCACGTGTAGCTCTTATTTCAAGACAAGTGAAGCAACAATAAATAGAAATAAGAAAAAGAAAGTTACTTTGTGTCTGCCAGAGTATTTAACAAAAAATTAACAAAACTAACAACTTTGGGGCCATATCTTGCCATCAATCTGCACAAGAACTCTCACTGACATTATACAACTTGAGAATTACCTTTGGTGTATATCAATATTTAAACAGTTCCAGAACTTTGTATTTTTGAAAGTCTCCACTGCTTTCACATCAACTGCCATCAGGGGTCTGGTTTTTGGGGGCTACCTTTTGACATTGTGCACGGCAGCCTCCAGTTGGCTAAGAAAATTACGGATGGAGATTAGGCAGGTCTGGTGCTACCATTTAGGTGGACTAGGCGGTTGCCTAGGGCACCAAGATTTAGGGGCGCCAAAAAGCGATGCCCCCCAACTTTTTTTTAAGCATTTCAGCGGCTGTTGAGGGAGAGTCTGAGCTGCCACTGGCAGCCCAGGGGTTCCTGTGGGTCAGCGTGCCACCGCCGGCAGCCCAGGGGTTCCCCTGGGTCAGCGCGCCGCCACCAGCAGCCAGCAGCCTAGGGGTTCCCCTGGGTCAGCACGCTGCCACCGGCAGCCCAGGGGTTCCCCTGGGTCAGCATGCTGCCGGCAGCCCAGAGGTTCCACTGCAGTCGCTGCTTCACTTCTCCCACCTCCGAGGCTTGTGGCGCCAATCAGCTGTTTGGCGCTAAAGCCTGGGAGGAGAATTAGAGCAGGACAGCGTGCTCAGGGAGGACACGGAGCAGAGGTGAGGAGGTACTGCAGGGCTCCCTGGGCCAGGGGGTGGGGAACTGCCACAGGGTGCGGGGAGCTGCTGTGGGGGCAGGGGGCGCACCTCAGGGCGGGGGGCGGCAGGGAGCTGATGCAGGGCTGAGGGGGGCGCAAGGTGGAAGTTTCGCCTAGGGCGCGAAACTTCCTTGCACCGGCGCTGAGATTAGGACTTAGAGCAGAAAAGTATCTACAGACATATTGTGTGTGAATAACTCTGTGGGCATTCATCCATGTACAGCAATGAATGGAATGTGTTGGTCTGAAAAGGTATGAATGTGAAATAATATTATTGAAGGTATGTGTGGATTTGATGTAACTAAAGTGAGGGAGCAGTTCATATGTATGTTTCCATGTGGGTGGAAATGGTTGAAGGAAAACAGGTTGGCAGCAGATATCTACTATTGCTGTCATAATCTAATCTAGGGACACTGCAAATTATTACAAAGAGTTAGTGTTAGGAGAACAGCTATACAAAACAGAGAAAAGCAGAGACTGCCTCTTTAGAGTATGTAATAAAAAGAACAACATATCAATAAATATCTATGATATTAATGAATATACTCTGTGATTGTGAATATAATTAAGATGGCCTTAAGATATAATATGACCTCTAGACATTAGGAAAGACAACAGGAAAATATTTCTTCTCATAGATGAGTTTCACAAACTCTGACATGTACTATTACTCCATTGGATATTTTTTTCTTTCTTTTACCTTCTTTCCAGGGTAGGTGAAAATCTGAATACATGATTTGGGCAGTTCCATGATGAATTTTGTACAATGTTTAAAGTAGATGGAAACAGGAGGGGGAGCTCTCATCACACCAGCCAAAGAAGTAAGGGACCTGATGGGGAGTTCTACTTACCCAAGCTAGGAAGAGAAGGGGGAGCTACTCTCTCCCTTTACCTCCCACCCTTTGCCTTTCTTTAACCCCTTGATTTTATGCTGGGTTTTCTATGTCAAGTGATAATGAAGTTGCTATGGTAATTATCATGAGTTTCCCAACCTTACAGTAATGCTCAAACAAAATCCCACATAATTTGCTAGCATCCTCATACACTCTGTCACTGATGCCTTACCTGATACAGCTGCCCTTTCACGCATTCTTTTTTTTTTTAAAAAAAAAATATATTTTTTCCACATTTAAATGGAGAATCTGCTTTTCCATTTATTTCCTTCAAAGAGAAATGACCTAAGTTACACTGATAGGAAAATGTCTCTTAAATTGTCTCTAAATTGAAGTAGGACAACATATTTAGTAACATTGACGTGTGGTTTTTAATGTAGGTATTTTTAAATTATGTAGGGGAACCCAGAGTGCCTGGATGCATGCCCTTTAAAAATATGTGACTCTCAATAAATAGAAACAGAAAAAATAGAGTGTAAATTAAATACTTGGGGGGGATTTTTTTAAACAATCCATTTGCGTGTTCCCTTTGTATAGACAAATTGTGTCTTTTGCATGTGCAAATGATTGTGCCTGTAAAACTCTGAGGAAAAATTTAAGGCCAGATCCTCTTCCCACTGAAGTCAATACAAGTTTTACTAGTGACCTCAATAGGTGCAGGACCGAGCCTTAACAGGCTGATTAATGCCCCTCTGAAATTCTGGGCAAAGCCCTTAGCTCCACATAAGTCAACGGCAAAACTGCCATTGATTTCAATGGGTCAGGATTTCACCCTTAGTCTGTAAGTACTTGTTAAAATCATAGGAACCAATCAGGCAAATACTTACACATGTACATAACTTTACATGCATGAGCAGTCCCGTTGAACTCAAGCAACTAAAGTTAAAGGCATGCCATAATTTATAGAGTGTTAAAATGTAGAATATCAAACAAACACTGCTTAGCCATTAGAATGGTGAGGATTCCTTTCAAATCATGGAGTTATTTGCACACTAGAGATAAGTGCTGTCACCGTTCAGTAAATATATGTCATTAGTTATGGCCTCTCTAAGGTAAACAGCAGATTTATTTTCATATACTTTTTGGAGATGTTCAGTCCTATTCCATTGTAAGATTAACAAAAGAAGAGCCACTTTCACAATTTCTGATGTTCTAACTCTTCGTAGTAAGTGGATGAGCCACCATTAAAACATGAAATGATCTCTTTTTCTTGGCTTCTGTATTTCAAAGACAAGTAGAACAATTCATACTCAGCTTAGTTCCAAAACTTACTTAAGTAGTTGAAAATTTATAATAAATCATACGTGTAATTTGAACATTCTAAATACAGGAATATTTGAACCTGAACTTTTCCTAGGCAAACTAGAATTGAAATCATGCCCTACGTCATCACTGGAAATATAATATTCCAATAATAAACAATGGAATGAAAACACCAGTTTTCAATGAGGTATGACTCCTGACAGATGCCAAGAGGCGACCCATGGTCACTGCAAAAGAGAAATAGAGGCAGCACTTCTGTATCTATCTAAAGTCAATAGTAGATATACAGACAAACAGTACATACTCTGGGATGATCAGGATGTTAAAGGTTTATCGGCAACTGTTGAAAAGCAGGATTTCTGAGGATCAGAACTCAGACTCAGCAGCACTAGATTCAAAGTGATGCCTGATTTATAGCCAAATCCTGCAGTTCTTAGACAGGAAAACTGACATAGTCAAAATTCCCTCTGAAGGAATATGCAAGGAATTTGTCCCTGAGAGACTATCAATTATATTGTCCACTCACAGATTTAACTGGCTTGGTCCTAAAAGGCAATTAGTCATATTTGTCCACTTACCTGATTTAATGGCTTGAGACATTTGCATTATTTTGGCCTGTTGTTGCACTCTGGAAAATTCCTGTTGCTTTGAATGGAAGTTTTGCCTGCGTTAGGAGTGCAGGATTGTCAGATTATTTATCTGCTTTGATTATTAAAAAACAATACCCTGTTGCCATAATTACAGAAAACGTTCAGAAGAAAATATTATTAAGCTAGAAACACACATTAAAAGATATAATAATACTTAAGCATATGTCATAGACAGCGTATTTCATATAAACACTCTAAAACTAGTGCTTTTGGTACATGGGTTTTTTAGAAGTTTATTTAAACAGAACCAACATTTCCACATATTTTTCATTAAAACTGCCTTATCAGCTCATAGTAGAAACTGGTACTTTTCTCTAATATAAGAATTCACTTTACCTTTTTCATCAGAGTATATCCATATAACGGAACAGGTGGCGATTCAAAGCACAATTGTTTTCTGAGGGAAACAATGTATTAAAGCTAAAGACTTCAAAAAGTTCAGGTGCTGTACATGAAATAATTTTTGAGCAAATTTTCATCATTCTATTTCATTTGTAACCCATGAAACAGTATTTTAAGATTTTGCTTTTTGATAGGAGCTCAACAACAGTGATTCAGTTGTAGTGAGTTTTGAACAAGGAGAAAATGAGGGGTATTAATATTTTTCTACTATTGTAAAAAAGCACCTTTATGACAAATTCACAATGAATTTGAGTTTACATACCAAGTACTGAACATCTCTGCAAATTCATACAAATTATTTTGCAAAAACTCATTAAATTTAAAAATATTACAAAAAAATCTGAATATCTTTTAGCACTTATGCATATAAGGCCAGAACCTGTATTCCTTGTGCATTTAAAACTCCCACTGAAATGCAGGACAGAGCCTATGCTGTATATACTTTGCTTTTGTGCAGCATTGTATGTATAGTATATATTGTTGCATCTACACTGATGCAAGGGAAGTCTATACAAGAGCCTTTGCAGGTTTCTACTACTTTGCTAAACTGTATGATCAAATCTGTTTCCCTGCTTACTCATTATTCATTTAGGCTGTGATTAAAGTTATCTTTTTTGTTGAACAGTTCTGGTGACTGTACAACTACGTAGATGTACTCTACAACTTTCCAGCCTGACATATGTTTTGTGTTGACACTTTTTGATGATTACTCCTCAATTAACAAGCCAAACGTATTTTAAATCTCAAATTCTTCACATTTTCAGTACTGTAGAGCAAACAAATAAACAACAGTGACTTTATGTCTCTAACCACTCCACCATATGAACAGAGTAAGCATGGCTTATTCTAGTCACCAAAAGAGAAAGAGTTCTGCTCAACTTTTTATATTCACAAATGTCAGTGATTTAAGCTTATGAAACAAAAAAATGTAAATTAGATATTGTAACATACAAAACGAACTTAGCTTTGACACGCTGAGCGGAGATTTTTATGGAGAGCCTAGTCATACATATACAGGACATATTTTAGCTTTCAAATATATTTTAAAAAATGTGTAATTTGAAGCTGTACCACAGTCATAATGAAAACTTCTTTACAATTGCAATTTTGACTTATGGAACAATGGACACCTCCATATCGTATTGTATCAGGTAATTACGAACTGCCAAGGAGTAAGAAAGCACAACCCGAGAAGAAGCAATTTAACCCGCCCCCCCCACTGTGTACCGTAATTCACTACCTCATTTCTCAAGTACCTCCTATCAAACCATTCATTCTCATTTCCTAGACACAGATAAAAAAAGAGAGAGAAAAAAACCTCCAACCGAGTTAATCAAACCTTTTCATGACAGAGACAGCTTCTCAGAGCACATACCCAGGTTTGGAAGTTGAGGAGGAGGAAGGAAAGAGGGGGAATCAGATTAAAGTGAATGGCAGCTCGTTCAATGAAATCTTGTAGCCGCTTTCAAACCGAATCAGTGCTGTGAGTTCACCTAAAGGGACTGGGAGTGGGGGTGACTGTTCTGCAACGGAGCAGTGCTGGGCAGGGCAGGATCGTGGAGCCTGGCTTAGGAACACGATGATTTGCGAGAGACGCTTCCTACAGGGGTCGGGTAACAGGCAGCCCAGCAGCGAGGAGGCGTTTCTCCGGCCGGGAAGATGCTGGGGCTGAGAAGCGGGTGTGCTCGCGTGTGCTGCACGGCTTGGCCTCCCGCGCTGTTCTGCCCACGGACTGCGATCGCCCAGCCGGGCAGGAGCCGGGTGGGGGGGACACGCAGCATCTGCCGGCCCAGCCAGCCGGACCGATCCCAGGCCATGTCCACCCTCACCTCACTGCTGCGCCTCTCTCACCCGGCGCCGGCGGCGGCACGGCTCGGGCTGGCGAGCGGGGGTCTCGGAGGACCCCTGGCAGGGCAGCAGCCCCAGCGCGCTGGTCCAGGCCGGGGAGGATGGGCTGAGACAGAGCGCGCCCTCTGCCCCTCCCCTGGCGGGCTGTGTGCGTGTGAACGCAGGGCGGGCGGGGGTCTGCGCTGCACGGCCCCCGCGCGGGGCGGGGGGATGCTGATGAGCAGGGACGCGAGAGAAGCCCCCAGAGCCAGAGCCGGAGCTGGAGCCGCGGCCGATTCGGTGGTCGTGGAAGCCCCGCCCGCTCCCGGAGCCGGGGGCCGTCCTACCCCCCTCGCCTTCCACCCCCTCGGCTCCAGCCGCTCCGCAGAAGGAGCGGGGCTGGCTGGCGCGCTCGCTCGCTCCCTCTCTCTCTAGCTCTCAAACACACGCACCAGGCTCTCCCTCGCTCGCCCATGCAGACAGCAGCCGGAGCGGCGGAAGATGGCTGACTCCACAGGGCATCACCCACCCTCCAGCCCGCCTGCATCTCCGACCCTCCCCGCGCCGCTCTCGCCTCCGACCCTCCCTCACCCCAGCTTCCACCGCTGAGCCAGCGACCCCCGCCCAGCCCCGCCGCCCTCCCCACTTCTGCTTCCCAGCCCCCCCACGACACCAGCAGCCATTTCATCTCCACCAGCCAGACACAAAAAATGGCAGAAATGGAGAAAGAAGGGAGACCTCCCGAAAATAAAAGAAGCAGGAAGCCGGCTCACCCGGTGAAAAGGGAAATCAACGAGGAGATGAAGGTATGTGCCTGTGAGGGGGAAGGGGGGCGCCCCTGCCACTGCCCCCCCCCCTCCACCGGGCAGGGCAGTGAAATAAGAAAGGATCTCTTGTCATTTTTTTTTTTGGTAGGATGCACTGAATGTGTCTCAACTCCGCCTCCTGGGCTGAAAACAGAGCCGGATTCACAGGCTGCAAAACCAGCTCATTGACCGCCTTTGATTGCTTGATATTTTTTTTTTAAACTCTCCCTCCTTGGGATTTTAAGCTCCTTGGGTGCATTTTCGATTACAATCCTCGCAGGTTAGCCGGAGAGCTGTGAAGTTAGGGGAGGAGGGAGGGCTTTTTCAACACTGGCTTTCTCTCCTTTTTCAGTAGCCAGCTGCAACCATGTAATTAAAATGTCAAAGTGAAATGTTATGGTCTGAGTTGCACATCATTTTTGGACTTAGAGATAGGGACTCTCTCCCCCCCCTCGCTTCCTTGCTCCTCCTATGTTCTACATGCCTCACTTCACAGTTAATCAAAGCAGCATAGGTGCTGTTGAAAGAGAGCTGTCCGAGGGGCTGTTGTTGATAGGAATCTATTTATTGTTTGGAGTCTGTTCCTATCTGATAGGAAACTGTGCCAATCCAGCTGTTTTCCAGAGGTAGCGCTGGAGGCTGTCCTTCCAGCTGTTAGAATGGGAATGATTGCACAAGAACGCATTTCAGGACTTCTTTTAGCATTAAGTCGCAGTTTTAGGTTGGAGTGTCCTATTTTGTGCCTTTATATTCTCTGTCTATTCCCTGGCCTGTATTTATTTTATACGTCTGATGTATTTTCCCCATGAGTCATACACAGCTAGCACGCATTGCAGGACTTCAGCTGAACTTACTTTTTTAAAATGCAAGTATAAATTAAAACAATTGTTTTATTGTTATATAATGATAAAACTACCATTATTTAATTTCAATGGGTAATTTATACTAAAACTGGAATCTTGCTGTGAAAATGTCATTATCGATGTCATTTTATATATATAGAAAAAACATACCTATTAACAAGACATTTGATAATATAGCATTGATTTTCACCCAGTATTAAAGGGGAATGCTGTATGCAATTCCCCGCCCCCCCCTTCAAACTGCATTACTAATTTGACTGGACATTCTTTACTGGTTAAGGTAGGCATTCTCTTTTCCATGTTGTCTGTGTCCTGGAAATGTGGACTAGGGTAGTATTAGTGGTATAAACAAAATAAGGGCTAACTGATAATAAAGAGTTGCCACTGAAATCCAGGGCAAACCACTCTAGAGTCCACCCCCAGAGAGCGTTATTGTTTCTTTGAGAGATTTGTGACATTTCCTGTTTTCAGATGGGACTTTCTAAACGCTGTGGATAGTAACAGTAATTGCTCCTCATAATCACATACTTTTGGGAGCTGCACAAATCTTTCATATTTTAAAACACCGCTTAATGCAGTATATATGGAGTGCAGTTTTCAAGTTTCATAGGTTCTAGAATTACAAATTAGTTAATTTTAATCAAAACATGTGAAATGTTATCCTGGCTGGATATAAAGGCTGACTGTGCTGGATCCTCTGGGTTTGTTTTGTTTACTTTGGCTGCAAGCACACTCAGCGGTTTGGGAGATAGTTGTTCTTCTACAGTATAACAGATGTTTGTCTGAAATGATGAGGAAGAAACAAAAACAACATTGTGTGAAGGAGAAAAATTACACAGTTTTAAACTATTGCTTTGATATTAAGGATTGGAATTAACCTTGATGTAGAGTTTCGCTTTTGTAATAATTGTTTACTGTTTAACGTTACAAACCTCAGGATTTTAACTGTATTAATAATTAAATCACAAGTAATATGCTGATATGATTGGAATTTAGAGCAGATTTTTTTTTTCTGAGCTGAGGTAAGGTAAATGTTGGCAGTAGCTTTCACAAAGCACAGATCACCTAGTAGTGCAAATTATGCTATTGAGTTAGGAGACCGCATTTTTACTAAGAGCAGTTGGTTCTTATAATCATCTAACTATAATCAAAGAAAAAACTTATGAAGTTTGCATATTTGTGCTGTTTAGAATGTTAAAAACTGTGGGGGGGTCATTGTGTTTCTCTCGATACATTTTTGCATTTAATAAAAATCTGTTCTAGGTTCTTTTTTCATTATCCTGAAGAGTACAGTAACATATATTGGTTACACTGTATAAAATGTGTGCAACAAAATATCATAGAGAGCACAATGTGCTCTTTTGTAGGTTCATATCTATAATGTTCAAACAGCCTGACTGTTTCCCTTCATCTGAACTGCTTTCATCTGGACCAGTGTAAAATAAGCTCTGGTAAGTAATCACGGCAGAGCAGAAAGAAAGGAATGTATACAGCAATAGACAGCCTAAGCTGTAAAAACTGTAACCTGAGTAGGAGCAGCAGATCAGATATCAAGGCTTCAAGGTAGGGGAAATGAAAGAGATGAAGGGGAGGAAAAGACGAGAGAGGGAATGGAAAAGTCAGCTTGAAAAGTGAAGGAGTAGTAGGAGGGCCCCCTCAGGGAAATTTGGCTCAGGGATTAGGGAATTTTATCATGGTGTACAGTGACCTACTCAGGTTTCAGCCCATGTTGGATCAAATTGCTTTGCTTTGCTAGCAGAAAGAAAAAGGACTGGTGTATATGTGATTTTTTTTTCTTCGAGTAATAAAAAGGCCATTGGTACAAGTGTCTATTTTAAGTTCAGCAAATGCAAGGCACTATGAATGAGCAATAAAATTACCTCATCACAAAGACTTCTTTCATGATTTGCTGTTTGATAAAGTCACATATTTACTCAAGAATGATCACTAAACCCAAACTGCTCGGTTTTCATAGGTTGCATCAGTAATGTTACTTCCAGCTCAGTTTTAATATGATTGGAAACTCGTGTTGCTTGCTGTTTCATTATGCCAGATATTAAGTTACATTTTTGTTATCCCTAGCCCAATGTACATGCCGGTTGTAACAAATTTAAATCTGATACAACGTTATGTGCAAAAAATACATGACTCTGCATAGTTTCCCTATATTACATTTCAATTAAAAAATATTCAGATAGAAGTGTTTTGTTTCCCTGTGACCTTCACAGTCTCTCTCTTTTCCCTAATTTATTTTTCTGTCCTTCTTTCTTATATTCTCTTTCCCCCGCCCCCCAGATTATACTTTCTACTTATCTTCAGAGATGGGTGTTCATATGCCAACTAGAAAAACAACAAATTGTTATTCTGAAACTAAGTCAGTGTCATTTATCACTTTGGTACTTTTCAGTGACTATTATGAATAATACAACATGTATTCTATTCAGGAATATAATGTAATTAGGGCAATCTGACACTTTAAAAAACTAGTTTAATTGTTACAGCCTAATCAATACAATAGTCTCTAAAGACTTGATACAGCTCTATAACTCATTCCTTCATCCCCTCCCCATATATTCCCTCTACCCACATTTACTTTCATGTGCTATGCTACTGGGGGTAGCAGGAAAGCTTAAGAATGTGAAAAAGGTGATTTGAAATATGTTTTATTAAATTTTCTAGAATAAATCAATGTGATTGCATCAAGCATAGTGTGCTGGAAGCTCTGGTAAACAAACAAGACAATTTATCTACATGTTTAGATTTTTTGTCAATTGCAAAGTTAGCGATTAATCTGTGTTATAATTTCACAGAACTGCCTCCATGTGCCCTAGTTTACCATCTATATATAGTCTCAATAAGTAATTTGTACCTAAAACTGTGGTTTCTTTCTGATGCCTAAAGCTTAAGACATCTGTTATAGTTTAACAGTAAACTCATCAAAAGATTCTTCAATTTAGTGTTTTAATATTCCCTGTATTTAAAAGGACCACTGTCAAAATGTAATAGACACTGCGGTGCTGACTGTATTTGAAATGAACCAGATAAGGGTAAATATTAAAAAGGTTCTAGGGGAAACTCCTCCCTTCTCTCCTGAAAAGCAAAAATGTGTTTGTAAAAATAAAATCAGATAGCCTTTATCAATTGTACTATTCCAGGGCACTGTTACTATACCCGTTTTCATGGAAATAGATTTATGAGATACCTACAGAGTGAATTGTATTATCTGCACGAGAGACCTGCACCTATCCTCTTTAATGGACTAATACGTCTGTGTATTAACTGTTTATACAAATGAGGTTGATAAATTCCACCTTACAACGCTAATAAAGGGATGGCTGAGTGAGAAAAAAGGAAGTTAAAGAAAGGTCAGGAAAATTTACTTATTGACAGCATAATATTCAAAATGGTGGCAATGCAAATAAGCAGAGAGAATGTGGACTGGAAAAAAAGTGATCAAGTTCATGTGATGAATATACCTACATTTTAATTTCCTTTATATACCTGAGGTGAATCCTCAGTGCTGTATATCTGGTGGGTCATTCATGTAAGGAAATGGAATGGAGCCACTCTTCGTCCTCTAAAATCTCAACTAAACATTCAACAGTAAAACCTAGAAGAAAATTAGTCTGACAGACTCATTCTCTTTTGTGTTTCCTGCCTCTGTCTTTGCCAGGCCTCACTCTATGAAGCCAGGACAGCCACTGTGAATAAGGTTCATAGAGAAAGAGAGAAAATAGAGATAAAATTGAAGGAAAAACACCATTTTGTTTTAAAATATATCCATTAGTAAAAATTTAGGAAAACTGTACTCTGTGAAGTAAGGTCCAACCTTAGGTATGTGATTACAATGAAATGAATCCTGTAAAAGGAATCAATGTTAATGGATATAAAATTTCTGTTGCCTCATATCGTTAGTCTCATAAAAGAAATCACAGACATTCAGATCCATAAAATCTTCTTCCCTCTTCCTATTAATGAGAAGTAAATTCACTTCAAATTACAATCTAACATATTGATAGTTTTTCAAAGAGGGAGATAGGAGGGTATTTCTGTGTGGTACAAGAATAAAGAAATGATCCTGTTAGAACATGCAATCAAACCACACTGCAGAATTGCAGTATGTGGCTTGGGACTCACGGGGCAAAAAAGAAGATATGTATATTAGGAGCTGAAGACTTTAGGGTATCGTTATTACATAACCAAGGGCTTCTGGAATACTACAGCATTTTAAGGCCAATTTCTTTGGCAAAGATGAGTCTGTTGCAAATCTAATTCCATGGCAGTTAAGCAGATGTGATAGCACACTGCTGCACACCTACATTGTCAGCTAACATAATCCAGGAGATTTCACTTTAGCCATTCTGTCGGATTTAATTGATCGTTTCAATGCACTAGGAAATACAGCTCAAGAGATTATCAACGACTTGGGATAATAGATATATGGAGTAGGCCATGACAAAAACATGAGCATTGTCTAGTGGTCCAAGTATGGAGGGACATAGAGTCAGGAGTTCTGAGTTCTTACTCTTCAGCTCTGTCACTGATTTATTGCCTTACCATGGGTATTAGTCAGCCAGTTTGTATCTCAATTTACCCATATGTGAAATGAATATTATCATGGTTCCTTATCAGTGGGGTTTTGTGAACTGTAAGGCACCAGTCTTGCAATCAACTCTGCTAGCACAGTGATCTGCACCAGGCATTTGATATGGTTCCACATGGGGAATTATTAGTTAAATTGGAAAAGATGGGGATCAATATGAAAATTGAAAGGTGAATAAGAAACTGGTTAAACGAGAGAGTACAACGGGTCATACTGAAAGATGAACTGTCAGGCTGGAAGGAGGTTACTAGTGGAGTTCCTCAGGGATTGGGTTTGGGACCAATCTTATTAATCTTTTTATTACTGACCTCGGCACAAAAAGTGGGAATGTGCTAATAAAGTTTGCGGATGACACAAAGCTGGGAGGTATTGCTAACACAGAGAGGACCGGGACATCATACAGGAAGATCTAGATGACCTTGTAAACTGGAGTAATAGTAATAGGATGAATTTAATAGTGAAAAGTGCAAGTCATTGCATTTAGGGATTAATAACAAGAATTTTGGTTATAAATTGGGGACACATCGCGTTGGAAGTAACAGAGGAGGAGAAGGACCTTGGAGTATTGGTTGATCACAGGATGACTGTGAGCTGCCAATGTGATATGGCCATTAAAAAGCTAATGCGGTTTTAGGATGCATCAGGTGAAGTATTTCCAGTAAGATAAAGGAGGTTTTAGTACCGTTATACAAGGCATTGGTGAGACCTCATCTGGAATACTATGTACATTCTGTGTCTCCTGTGTTTAAGAAGGATGAATTCAAACTGGAACAGTACAGAGAAGGGCAACTAGGATGATCCGAGGAATGGAAAACCTGTCTTATGAAAGGAGACTCAAAGAGCTTGGCTTGTTTAGCTTAACCTAAAGAAGGCTGAGGGGAGATATGATTGCTCTTTATAAAATATCAGAGGGATGAATATCATGGAGGGAGAGGAATTATTTAGCTTAGTACCAGTGTGGACGCAAGAACAAATGGATATAAGCTGGACCATAGGAAGTTTAGACTTGAAATTAGATTGAAGGTTTCTAACCATTAGAGGAGTGAAGTTTCTGGAACAGCCTTCCAAGGGAGTTGTGGCAACAAAAGACATATCTGGCTTCAAGATTAAACTTGATAAGTTTATGGAGGGGATGTATGATGGAATAGCTTAATTTTGGCAATTAATTGATCTTTGATTATTAGCAGGTAATATGCCCAGTGGTCTGTGATGGGATGTTAGATGGGGTGGGATCTGAGTTACTACAGAGAATTCTTTCCTGGGTGCTGGCCGGTGAGTCTTGCCCACATGCTCAGGTTTAACTGATAGCCATTTTGGGGTCGGGAAGGATTTTCCTTCAGGAAGATTGTCAGAGGCCCTGGAGGTTTTTCGCCTTCCTCTGCAGTGTGGGGCACAGGTCACTTACTGGAGGATTCTCTGCACCTTGAGGTCTTATAACCATGATGAGGACTTCAGTAACTCAGGCGTACGTTGGGTTGGTTACAGGAGTGGGTGGATGAGATTCTGTGGCCTGCATTGTGCAGGAGGTCAGACTAGATGATCATAATGGTCCCTTCTGACCTTAAGTCTGTGAGAACTCAATGGGGTTCAGCAGGTATCCACATAGTCTTTGGGGTCCATGCTAATATTGCATAATAGGGACCCAGTTGATTAATGAATGCCATCCTGGTGTGGAGGACCTGCATGAGGTCCTGTAGACCACTCCGGCCTCCCAGTGAGGCCAGACAGTTGGGCATGCTGGCAGAGTAGCCAAGCAAAGGGCCTCTGCCGTCCTCCCCCCCTCCCCCGCACACACACCAGAAGGTAGGTCTTTGTCCTGCTTTGACATGGATCAGTGTGAAGATTACCAACTGAATGGATTAGGAGGGTGGCCCCTGTATCTATTATATATAGATCCAGTGGTCCTATCACTCTGCACAAATGGGATAGAAGCTCTGTTTCCACTGTTTGGCCCATAGACTGAAGTAGCAACCATTGGTGAATCTCCAGAGACATCCTGAGTGGAGGATGGATTTTATCTCCACTCCCTCTTACCCACCATACTGCATCGGGATAAAGTCTGATTACACAGCCTTTATTCTGGTACCATAATATTTAGAATATCTCTTTGAGAACCTCAGATGAATGTGTTACAGGAGTGCAAAGCATTATAATTTAAACACTACAGGTCACAGAAAACCACCACAAGATACAGCTATGCATTATGTACACAGGCCCATATTTTTGTAATTTTTCCAGTGCATAAGAACAGCCATACTGGGTCAGACCAATGGTCTGTCTAGTCCAGTATCCTGTCTTCTGACAGTAGCCAATGCCAGGTGCTTTAGAGAGAATTAACAGAACAGGCAATCTTTGAGCAATCCATCCCCTGTCATCCACTACCAGCTTCTGGCAATCAAAGGATAGGGACACCCAGAGCATGGGATTGCATCCATGACTATTTTGGCAAATAGCCTTGATGGATCTATCCTCCATGAACTTATCTAGTTCTTTTTTCAACCCTGTTATAGTTTTGGCCTTCACAACATCCCCTGGCAACGAATTCCACGGGTTGACTGTGCTTTGTTTGAATACTTCCTTTTGTTTGTTTTAAACTCGCTGTCTAATAGTTTCATTGGATGATCCCTGGTTCTTGTGTTGTGTGAAGAAGTAAATAACACTTCCTTATTCATTTTCTCTACACTAGTCATGATTTTATACACCTCTACCATATCTCCTCTTAGTCATCTCTTTTCTAAGCTGAAAAGTCCCAGTCTTTTTAATCTCTTCTTATTAATCTCTCCCCTTAATCATTTTTGTCGACCTTCCCTGTATCTTTTCCAATTTTAACATACCTTTCATGAGACAGGGTGATCAGAACTGCATGCAGTACTCAAGGTGTGGGTATACCATGAATTTATATAGTGGCATTATGATATTTTCTGTTTTACTATCTATCCCTTTCCTAATGGTTCCGAACATTCTGGTAGTGTTGACTAACACTGCACATGATTGAGTGGTTGTTTTCAGAGAAGTATCCACAATGACTCTAAGATCTCTTTCTTGAGTGCTAACAATTAATTTAGACCACAGCATTTTGTATGTGTTCTTGGGTTTATGTTTTCCAAAGTGCATTACATTGCACTGATCAACATTGAATTTCATCTACCATTTTGTTGCCCAATCATCCAGAAGTATTCAAAGGTTTGGCACTCACCATAACCCAGATTTTACTATATTGACGTTTCAGTCTTCTGTTGGGCAGATATCTCTGAGGACACAACTCAGGCTTAACATGGGCAAAACTGAGCTCTTGCTCCTTCCCCAAAACCTTCCCTCTTGCTCCTTTCTTAGTCACTGTCACTCAGACACCACTGCTTCCTCCTCCCTGTCACTCAGGCCTGTAAACAAAGTGCCATCTTTGACTCAGCCCTCCTTCTAGACCCACACAGCCAACTGTGCCTACATCTTGCTGCTGCAGGAAAAATAATCTTTGTGGCTCATCACTGTGACCATGTTATCATCTCATTGCATCCCTCCACTGACTCCCCCTTCTCCATTGTATCAAGCACAAACTACCTGTCTTCACTTTTAAGGCCCATTATGGTCTATTCTCACCTTAACTATCATTTCTTATATGCTATAGAGTCATAAGACCCCCACATTTGCTTCCCCATTGATTGTCCATTTGTCAGATTTTTGGAAGACTGCCATTATGTTGTCCCCCATGCTACCGCTGCAAAATCCACAGGGTCACTGCATTATCCTCCTTTACATTTCTCCTTAAAACCCACCCATATCATAATGCCTAGAGAACACTTGACAATGATTAGGCAATTGCTGTGCTGTGACTGCTGATTATTCATAACTGTCTTTTTGTTTCCTTGTGCTCTGTCACATGAACACCATCTTAAACTTTATTATTATGGTTATTACTTATCTGTATTACTGTAGCCTTTAGAACCATGGACCAGGACCCCATTCTGGTAGGTGCTCTACAAACAGAAAAAACAAAGACATAGTTTGTAAGCTCTTTGGGGAGTCTAAGATAAGAAACAACAGATGGATACAAGCAGACAAGGGAGTACAAGGAAACAATGAGACAATTTTGATCAGCATGATCGACAGTGGTATCAGCATACCTGCAGTCTAGTCATAATCATTTTTTTTGCAGCCATGATGGAAAAATGGAATCTTAAGAAAAGATTTGAAGGAGGATAATGAGGTGCTTTGTGACTAATTACAGGGACCCCCTTCCAGGAGGGGCAGCATGAAAAAAAGCAAGCATGGACTTCCAGACTTTGACTGTAAGCTCTTTGAGGCAGGGACCACATAGCACAATGGAGCCCTGGTCTTTAAGTGCTATAACAATACTAATATTAAAATATAATAATCAAAATAAATACAGTGAATTAATTTTGAGTTGTTTTTAATCAAAGGGACTTTTAAAATTAAGATTTTTAAAAGATTCTTCACTCATGTTGCCAATAACATAGGACCAAATCCTACTTTCATTGAAATTAATAGCAAAAGAACAGTTGACTTCACTAGAAATAGGGTCAGGCCTTTGGCTTTATTAAAACTAATAGAATTGTAAAATCAAATTTACTTTTCACCATGTTGCTCTTTACTTTTTGCACTTCACTCAGCGTGGATAGTGAAACTAGGCTGGTTCAATATGTCTAGAGTTACTTAACCTTTGTGACAGTGTGGGCCATAACTATCATCTTGGGTGGATCCTAAGGGCTGCAACTAATTTGTATACAGATTTATGTTCATTTTAAAAGTAAAGAATAAATGCCTACAGCCTTTATTTACATATTCCCTGACAAGTGATTAGAAATTACAGTACTCAACGGTTGCGTTCATCAACAAAGCATCCACTGGAGCTACTGAACTTAATTGAGGTTTAAGTTAGCGTAGAGTCTGGCATCTGGATTCTATCCTGTTAGGTTAGTCTTTCAAGGCTGTGTTTCCATAGCTGCAGTGTAGGAAACCAATGGAAGGGAAGGATCCATGGTCCCAGTCAGTTCAGAGGCTACATTTTGAGCAAACTTGGTTTGTTTAGTTTCACTTTCAGTTTCTAGTCAATTTCATTTTCTGGTTCTTGTGCTCTAGCACTTGTGCTGTTTTGGGGATTTCAACATTTCAGTGGAAGTTTTATTTTAAAAAATTTATTGTGATTTTATTCACTCTGCTGCTTACCCACCTTCAGGAACTGTACCCGGGTCAGTAATTTATTTCAGTTGAAATGGCTGTAGCATAGTGTGATTGATGGCTGAAAAAAAAATTGTTTTTTCTGCTGTAATGTTAAATATTTTATGATAGCATGAGACAAACTTTTGTGAATAATATATATTCTAAAAACATAACTGACTTCCAATTTCTGAACAAAAATCGTAACCAATCCTCTTTTTTCCTTATTTTCTTTAAATTACAATAAAATAAAGGTCTGTCATAATTATGTGTATCACTGAGATTTAAATGCATTACATATTATATACTAGATTTGAAAAATGAACATTAGTCTGGAGGAGGTGGAACAAACCTGGCAGTTAATGGTACACTGCAAATAGAATTCGATTTATGCATTCATCTCTTTGTTCCAAATGATTATTGATTACAAAAATAAGCAGGCAATTCTTCTCTTTCAGAACTTTGCAGAAAACACTATGAATGAGCTCCTTGGCTGGTATGGTTATGATAAGGTTGAATTGAAAGATGGAGAAGATATTGAATTCAGGAGCTACTCTGCAGATGGGGAGAGCCGGCAGCACATTTCTGTTCTCAAAGGTAATGACATTTAATGTTCCTTTGTTCATGCAAAGAAGGATTAACTATCTCAACCCGCCAGAAATGGCTTGCACTGGGATTCATGTTTTGTTGCTTATTCTGTGGCTGATTTAAATATACATCTCTGACAGTGCCTTCCAGTAAGCAGAAGGCAATACACAATACAAGTGTACACAATACACAATACAAGTGTACAACATTTAACAACATAGCAGCTAATATGCCCTTACTAATGTATCTCCAACAGTAACATTTTTTGAGCCAATTGTAACTCATGCACCCAAGATTCTAAAGAGCTGCCAATTTTTTTTTTTTTTTTTAAGGAAATGTGGAAATGTTTTCTTAGCAGTCTGGGTCTAATGAATCTTCCTTCTGACAAAATTGTTGGGCTGAGGCTTTTGATAAGGTCAGATGTTGAACTAGAATGTTCAGAATGTGTGGAAGAGCCATGACTAGTGTTTATAAAGGTTAACTTAATAATGTTTTTTATTTTAATATATTATTTCCTGAAAGTGCATTAGAAAGGCTTAAGGGGCGGAGCTTGTTTGGGGTCAGCATATCGGTCGTTCATGTACTGTATATAAATTTGTTCAAAATCTAAACAATGGGATTCAGTCTTTTTGTTCAGCAGTTCAGTTGCTACCTTTTGACTCTTCAGCCACACCAGATGGATAGGGAATTGCAATCACAGTGAAAAGAAGAACATTTCTTCAGAGTAAAAGAGTAGAAAATTGCTGGATCTTGACTTATCCAACAAGAATTTCTCAAAGCTGAGGTAAAAGAGAGGAAATTACAGAGGCTTTGCACGGTTGAACTGCAACATTTTGCTGCATATATGGCCACCAGTCTCTGGGGTTTCTTTATGGTGGCATGCAGCAGCATTGTATTCAGTGGGTGTTAATATGAATAGTGGCACCAAAGAGCCCAGTACTGGCGGAGAGGGTGCTAGATAAAAGGTGGAAAAAGTAGAGGTAAGATAAAACTATTTAACTGTATAGACATTAAATGTTTGCAGCCATTAGTTGTATAATGTTATTGATACACTAATTAGTATTTGTATTCCATTTAAAATACAATATGTGTAAGCCATCTTTAAAATAACTTGTTCCTATGCTCCAATGTATTTTATTTTCTTCTTACATTTTAATAAACAAAACTTACATGGAATTCTCTACAGCCACTATCTATGAGGAATCATATTTGTGGCACATTTTAAGAATAAGTCTTTATAGTATTTTGCTCACCATTGTAAAATAGATGGGATCATATGTATCATTATAAACACATGATACAAGTCATATGTTTTATAGTACAAACAAAGATGCTGAATACCTGTGCCAGGTAGAAATCTTTGGCTTACAGAGTCTGTAGGGAAAAAAAGTACTTTGCTTTTGTTGTGAGAAGAGTAATAGCTATTCTAGGATCTTATTAATCCTGCTCCTTAGTGAGTTAAAGTACAGCAGATAAATGCCTATAAATAAGAGTTCAGGTGTGGTTTTGTATTAAAGAATTACAATTATAACAAAATTTAGCAAATATTTTTCTAAAATTTCAGTTTTTTTTGTTTATCTTCTTTTCCATTATTACTAGTTATTGGAGTGGAATAAAAGGTTATCTTATTTAATCAGTCTGGTCCTTTTGCATAATTCATCCAATGACACCACAATATGGTGTGTGACATCACAATTCACTGCCATTGAAAATAATTGATATCAGAGACAGTGGAGTGTGTTGTCACTGAATAAATTGGGCATACTCAGGCTATGTAAAAGAAAGAGAGCCTGATTTTTTTAAAGTAGTACAGCAAAGTTTAATGTAGTTTTTGACAAAATATTATTTTGTTGGGATGTGGTAGAGGCTTTTGAAGGGGAAAATATTTTCATTTTTATTGTTTACTCTTTTTGTTTGAGAGAAAAAATTACATCAGATTAGTGAAAATATGTAGGAGCACCTAAGCAACACTTCTGCCGTACTGTATGATTTGTTCTTTTTCTTTTACAGAAAATTCTTTGCCAAAACCAAAATTACCTGAGGACAGTGTTATTTCACCATACAATATAAACACAAACTATCCAGGGCTTGCCACAGGAAATGGACTTTCAGACTCACCAGCAGGGTCAAAGGATCATGGGAATGTACCCATTATTGTACCATTAATTCCACCACCTTTCATAAAGCCACCAGCAGGTAAATCACATAACAAACATTTTAAAGAATTAAAACTATCATAGATTGTGGCTCATTTGTAAAAGGTTTAATTTAATTTTTTTGAAAGGCTGTCACAGTAGACTTATAAGGATCCTTAGGTAGGAAGCAGCAGAGTGACTTTATTTGCTAGTATTATTGTAAAATTCTTGTCAGTATCATGCTAGGCAAAATTCTGTACCTATTTATACTGCTTGTGAAACTCTGGATGTTGAATTATACTGTCTCAGCAATTCAACAATATCGGTTTTAAACAAATGATTTTCTTCTGTGAGAAAAGTCTTTCCATAAATTGATGGAAGATGATGAGATTATAAACAAGGTCCACAAAGCATACAACTAAACAAACGAATAGTCAAATCAATATCACATGTCCTTGTATCAGGATAACAAGCTCATCCCAGGAAGACTGTCTCAGTTCTCATTGAAATTCTGGACCATTGTCCTTTGGGGATTTTATATGATGTAAACGGTACCCCTAGAGATTGTACTGAAATGTTTTAAAAATTCCATGAAATTCTTATCTGGAACAATTTTTCCAACATGAATTTTCTGAGTGAGTTTGAGAAATTATTTATTCCACACTGCATGCTGTTTACTATTATCTGCTAAAGTAACTGTTATGGCTACACTAGTGTATATAATTGCTGTTATTATTTACTGTTGAACACACTGCAATAATTGGTGAATTTAGATAGCAGCAGGCTCTGTCTTGCTTCCATTGAAGTTACTGTGAGTGTTGTTGAACTGGGTTAACTTCACTGGGGGTAGAACGGGACCTAGAATGTACTAAATATGTATAAAAGAACATCACTATTACTCTGTTAGAGAATTCAGGAACGTGGTGATGTTTTTAATTATTAAGGTCCCAGTTATTCAATGGATTCCTGCACCCATACAGAGCCCCTCTGACACTGGGCAGAGCAGCTTGCAGGATCAGGGGCCAAGTGTGGAATGGGCTTCTCTATACTTCAACACATTTACAAAGTTGAATTTAAAATACATAATACATATCTAATTTTGTATTACTATTTTATTTGACAGGAAGCTGACAGTTAGAGGGTATTTTAATATTTTGAAAAAAATTCAAACATATTACTAAATCTATTCTCCTCTCTGAAAATTTTCCATGTATTTTGTTCAATTATTGCTAATTACCAGAGCTATTTGGGCCCACTCCTTCAACCTTTGCACAGCAAAAGATCTCAGTCATATGGGCTGAATCTTAAAATGGGGTTCATCTGTCCCATAACATTTAATCAAGGGCTTGTATTTCCCAGGCTATCTTCTCTTTCAATTTGATTCAAGACTGAAGTCATAATGCTGAATTTCTGGCAACACTATTATGTTGTTATAACACAGGGCTATGACATGAATTGTACATGCTGTCATAATTGATTAATTTAAATAACAGCAGTCAAGCAGGAAAAGATCGACTATGCTGTCGAAAAACAAATAACCTCAACCATAGCAATGGGGACACAAGAAAATACTGGCCAAGCAGATTTATTTCTGCTCTTCCCCCATCCACTTAACAACTGTGTCCCAGAGTCCACCAATAAAACTGACCTTCAAAGTATTTTTAAAAATTGTTCCTCCCACCATGCTTTTGATTTTTTATGATGTATAAATAAGATCTGAAGGTTGGGTTTTTTTAAGGTATTTTCTCATTTTTTTTTGTTTTTGTTTGTTTTTTACCTTTTTTGCCTTACAAATATTATGATGCCAAATCTGATTTTTCATGTTCCGGTTTGAGAACTTTGGGGTGTCTTGGAGATGTGTATCGTGAGCTCTTACGCTATCTAAAGAGGCTGGAGTATTGGATATATAACAAAATTATCTTTTCTCCCAAGTGTTCACTATGCAATAAATATGATTTTTTTTTTTGAAAACCAAATGAAAACCCAAAGAGTTTTAAATAGTCTGCCCAAATACCCTCACCTCTCAACTATTTAACTTTTAATATTAACTTAATAAAATACTAGGTGTTTTTTTAAATTTTACCCCAGCTACAAGTGTGCATGTACAAAACTGAAAATTCCTGAGTTGATGGCCCTTAACTGAGAATACTCTTCCCTGAGACATTTAATTCTAGACACTATTATCAAGAATACCCCAACTGACCTGATCTGCTGTGGAAGCATGTTAGAAAAGAAACAGACTCAGCCAGCACCCAAATCATACAGGTCTTTGTAGATCAACATCAAGAACTTAAATTGCACCTGGAAGTAAACAGTAAGTGAGTGCAGTCTTGAGAGAAGTGGTGCAATATGCTTCTTGTGACTAATGTCCCCAAACAGGTGGGTAGCTGCATTTTGTGCCAGTTACAGCTTCTGAATGATGTTTCAAGTTAGTCCCAAGTACAACATATTGAAACAACATGATACCAATAATAAAATTACTTCTACTTAGCCTTAGAAAAATCTTGTGTTCCACAGAGCAATGTAAAAGGAAAAGAGAATTTATTTCTACACAATAACAAATGATGTCAAAATAACAAGGAACAAGGTACAGCAGCCAGCAACATTACAGAAAAATAATAATATTTGTACTGGAACCATGATGCTAGTATTTAATGTACTAACATACTAACTTGTATTCTGCAGTCTTTAGTCACACACTGAATAATATTTTCTCACCTTCAGCTAATAGGATTATTCACATGAGTAGGGGTTGCAGAGTCTGGCCCCAAAATGCAGGAGAAAACACATTTCCTTCCCGTTGGCTCTACACTTGTAGATTTCACTGTTTCAGGTACTCTAGTCATACCAGATGTTCTCTTTGGCTCTCTCCCTCTCAAGATTCTCACAGTAGGGAGCATTAACTCTCTGTGCCTCTGTAGGACTGATGGGGTACTAAACCCCCAATGCTTCTTCTATGGGCCACTCTGAACAGCTTGAGGATCCCAACTGTGCCTCACCCTGAATTGTTCCACTACAAGGAAACACAACCAAGTCCTATTACTCGGACATTGCATCAGCCTAGAATTTAGCTTACAGGTGCTAGAGTTGCATCCTCAAGTGTTTTTTGCTGTCATTTATTGTCATTTACTGCATTCCTTGTACATCTAAAACTTCCTTTGACTCTCAGCCTAAACGGTAGGGCCCTTCAACAGTTCTCCCACTGCAGCTCCTCATTCTCTGAGATGTGGAATTCTGGCCAAGTAAAGAACCATCACTTTAGTTGTGTGTATATGTTGGCAATATCAACATTTCCTGTCAGATTATGTGCTCAGTTTGGATCCAATCCCAAACCCATTGAATTCTGTAGGAACCTTTCTGTTGATTTCAGTGGACGCTGAATTGGATCCTTATTGCCTGGCAACATAGCCCAAATTGAGGTGCAGAGATGCCCCACCCCAAAGGGAGCTTTTGGAAGCACAGTTGCTCCACAAAAAAAGGGGAATGTTACCACTGTGCCACCTCTTGTATTGGGTGCAGTGTGTGCTGCCAACCAGTCCATGTGGGACTGGCTATATGAGAGAGGCGGGTAGAGTCTTGGCCCTTTCGGGAAGGTTTGCAGCAGCAGGGGAGCAGGACTGCCATTGTGCCTGGGGCATGCACAGGGGTGCAGGGAATAACGTTCCTTCCCCCACTCTCTTCTCTATGCCTCTGGTTTACAGAATAAATCAGTTATTTTAAGTAGCTTTGACTCTGCTCAAACAACAGCTGGCTCCCTGCTATGCTGCACTGAGTGGGGAAGCAGTCGTCAAGGGGAGCAGTGAAAGGGAAGGAGGACTGCTTCTGAGCTGACCTAGCATCCAAAGGGCAAAAATACAGGGATAAAATGATCTCCTATTCACCACCCCCCACAACGATAGTTTATATTTTTTTGGGAGGGATATTAAATCCTCCAAACCCTAGAACAGTGCCAGCTCTGTTCCTCTGCACCACATTTCTTCACTTGGTAATTTCAAAATGATAAGGACTGCTGTTGCACTGAAAGGTTTGCAACAATCAAGGCATTTTAAAAAAGTGTGATGTATAATGTCTGACGCTACAAAACTGTTATTACTGTTATTGGGGCCCAACGAATACCAGCGTGAAGGAGGTAAGGTCTCCTGAGGCCAAACAAAAGCATTTCTTATCTGGGTCTTGTAAAGTAAGCATGTTTAGATTTTGGAAGTGACATTAAATCAGATTATCAAACTGTACGTCTGAAAAAAAATCATGAAAACTTGGAAGAAGGAAATGTTGTGTTTGAATGCCAAGATGAATAACTAAGAGAGGTATTTTATAGAAAGAAATTAGCTATATTCTTTATCAGAGCTGGATAGTTGAATGGAAGTTTACAATTTTGTTACAAGTACAAGTGCACTTAGGTAACTCAGACTCATTATTATTATAACAGAGTACCTGCAATGCATAAAAGTAGACATTAGTTCTAGTCCTAAGGACTCTCTAGAAATGTGTGCTGTAAAAATTATCAAGATTCAAATGCTGTAGGAAGAATTTAGAAGTATGGGATGAATTTTAAAATGCTTTCTGTTCAGGGTTTATAAACTCGGTTGTAAAAATTAAGTCCAAGATTACCTATCTAAATTCCCCATGGTCCCATTACTGTATTCCCAATCCTTCCGTCCTTATTCAGGCACAGCTCAATGACAGTTTTACTTAAATAATGGCTGCAGGACTAGCCCTAATTTTATTTACTGAAGTGGTTTCAATTTTAGTATACTCTGGCTCCCAGGTCATTATTTTCCAACTCTTATTCCCTCTTCTGATTTCATTTGACACTGATCTGAGCAATGTTTTACTATTTTTCCTGTTGCAGGTTTAACTTTCTAACGGTTCCACAACCATGATTCTTCTTGTGTTTACTACTTGACTTAACCTCCTCGTTTTCTTTGTTTGAAATTATTGTAGTCCATTAATCTGTTTTCTTTTCTGTATAAATGAAAGTAATTAACCAAAGGCTTCTCTGGACCCCTGAGGCTGATCAAAAAAGGTTGCAAAATGACTCAGTGTCTCTGAAAATTGTGTGTGTATTTGGAAAGACTGTGTTGATGGAGTTTGTTAGGCTCTTTTGTTCAGTGGGCCAACACTGGACATTTGTACCTGTCTGCTACCATTGCTGGTTTTCACCTTCTATGTATTTTAGGACTAATATTCCTTTAGTGTGAACAGGCATCCTGTTCCCACTTGAATTTTTTCACCATTTCCATGTGGTACATGTGTACTGTTTGGTAGCGTGAACGTAGTTTTTATATGTGTCTATTTGTTATTTATCCACATTCATTTTTTCACATACAATTATCTAGCTTACAGTGATAATAGGTTGTTTTTATGTTGTTTTAAGATGCCACTAGTTGCCAGTCTTCTCTACTTCCAGCACCTTGTCAATGCTTTTTTCTCTCTTTGGACAGCAGAGTGTTTTTTCTTTGTGCTAGAAAGAAAATCGTGAAGTCCACACATGCACTGTAATAGCATGTGATGAATAAGAAGGGAGTTCTCACACTCCTCTTGTAATCTGTGCCTATGTGCTTGCATGCTTAAATCCTGCCCGCATGTCAGTATATATTTGTGGTATGCATTCAGTTCTGATTGAGCTATATATGAGAATATGCCTCATAACTCAGGCATAGAAAATAGAGGGAAGCAGTGGTTTCCCAAAACAACTTTTAAAAGAACTGAGACACTTCATTTTACCAATCTTTTTACCATTTTGCCTAGTTCAAGAGATTGACTTTCAAAAGGAAACATTATAGAGTCACTGTAGTGATTCCACAGCTACAGTTTTAACAAGCTTTCCATTACAAGCCATTTTTCTGATTTCCATCTCATAACTGTTTTATAAAGCTGCTTTCAACACTTGAAATTTGTCAAGCATGTCATCTAGTCACAAGATCAATGTTTGGATACGGTGGTGATGGATGTCCTAGAAAAACCTCCAGATTTTTTTTTTATAAATTTGAATTTAGTCAGACAAGAAATTTTAAACATATGAGTGTGAAAAATTATTTTGGAGGAGTCTGACTAGGGAATATTTTATCTCAAAAGCTGCTTGGTATGGAAAATCCAAATTGATTTTATTTGATTGTCCGCAATGGAAAGCTAGAGTTTTAGGATTGGAGAACTCCAGAATTAACCATAATGCAAATTCTGGAAGGTCTCAGTACAGCTCATAAAGTTTGATTTTAACACTTCAGATGCTATAGAATCTAAGATTTCATTCTTTAAAAAAATAAGGGTTTGTCCTTTTCATTGCAAAAAATAGTCTTGAAAAAGGGTAAAAAGGTTGACTGTGTGCCTCAGTGATTTAAATAAAATTCATGGTTCTCTCCCAGCTAGGGGCTAATAGGATGCAGCAGGAGATCACTTGTGCTCATTAAAAGTAGTTAGGCTCCAAATTCCTTTAAAGGGAAAGTCTCTAGCTTGTAGGTGGAGCATCGAGGAGAGAAAGAATAGGAAAACAGAAAAGGAAGGTAGGCACTGCTACTGAAAGGCTTGAGTGGGACGGAGCCTGGAAGGCTAGGAAACAGGTCTGAAGAGAGGATCTCAGGAAGAACAGGGAATGCCAAAGTTAAAGGCTCCCCTCCTATTCTTCCCATTGGTTTATCTGAAGGTGTAGCTCTTTCTGTACCAGATCACAGGTACAGCTTTCCCTAACCATTTTGTCCATGTGTAACCCTTTCAGTGCTGGAGCACAGACACCACTTCTGTAGCTTACTCTGTCCCTGCAGATGTAACCTTTTAAATTCCAGGTCCCATACATTACTTCTCCAGACAACCTTTTCAGTGCCTGAACAGCATAGCCCTAGCCAGTTTAGAAACTCTTCTTGCAAAACAGTTAAGGTTAAAAGAATTTGCAATCTTAGAAGGCTGGAAATTCCCCAGGCTGAATGGAGTTCAAGGAGTTTATGAAATGAACACCTTTGTTCCCATAGGCATGGGAGCTAGGTGTGCTGGGGGATGGGTGGTGCTGGAGCACCCCCAGGTTTTACACGGGGTCCTGGTTGCTGGCTCCACTCCGAGGGCTCCACTCCTGGCCCTGTGCCCACCCCCAGCTGTGGCTCCAGCCTCAGCCCCCTTACCCCTGGCCAGGTCCCTCCCTCCCAGAGACATGGCCCTGCTTCTGGCCCCAGCTCTGGGTGGGAGGGCGGACGGTGCCAGGGGGCTGGCTTTCAGCACCCTCCACTATTAAAAGTGTTCCAGCACCACTGTTTGGACCACCTGCACAGAGCTCATTGCAGGATCAGGGCTATTAACTGCATTTAGTTTCCCCAAACTCTTGAAACTAGAGTTAGTGTTGTAAGTGCAGATCAGGTAACTTAAAATAACATTATTAGAATGTCGCAGTCATAAACAGTGAGTAAAACAAGCAGGATTTAGCACCATAATTTTAGGGAATTCATCCTGCTAATACAATAGGCCCTGCATGTTTGCGTGGATTATGGGTTAGAGCTATAAGGAAAGGATTTACTCTTATATTTCTTGGTTACTTTCTGTTTCTTCCTCCCCTACCTCAATATTATGACTACATATAAGAGGGATTCACCAAAACTGCTACTGAGTGGCTTTAAGAAGGACAATTTTTGATAAACTCTCTCACATTGGTTTGAAGGGAAAAACAAAACCAACCATACAAAATCCCCAACACCATTCTGCTTAATTAAGACCTAAAGAGACAGTGCAAACTTTTGATGATTAATTGAAGCATGCTCTAGCCTGATGCATATTTAGTTATTATAATGTGATAATTTTGTCTTGTTATACAGACTGCTCCCTTTGGGAACATGATTTAACACTGCAAACACACTGCGCTTATTGCATTGTTCATTATGAAAAATACACAGGCTAAGAACCATAAAGAGATGTATATAAGCACTATCTGTGCAGCAGTTGCAGGGAGCACTCTTTCAACCTGTAATGACATAACCCAGAGGCAGAAAAACACAAGATTGGAACTCCCAGAATAACTCTTCCGAAGAGCTGAGATCTCACTAAAATAGAGGCTGGAAATTCAGATTTCAAGCAGTAAATGAAAGAAATGTGTGGCTTTAATACCTGATGTGTTTATAGAAAACATCAGTGTGGATGTTCTGCTGAAAACTCACTTGTTACTACTTACTTTCTCTGGCTAAATCTTGCTTGTCTGATGCCTGAGAGTACTGTCATTACCTTTGATAAATGTTCAGTGTAAAGTATATTGGGATAGCTCAGCACCTCTAAGGAGGTGCTAAACACCTTGCAGGAATGGACCCCAAGGGAATAATACAGAGTTGGCAAAACAATTGAAGAGTTTCCAGAATTAACTTTCTTTGTCTTGCCAACTGTAAAATATGATGATATGAAGGCCAGATCTGCACTACAGATGTTACCATCATACCTATATCAGTCAGGGTTGCTATGAGGTGTGACTAACAGAGCTGTACTCACAAAAGCCACAAGTGTAGACGCAGTCATACTGGCAAAATTGGTTTTGCCAGGATAGCATATTTTGCACAAGTGGTCTGAAATAAGCGAAACTGATACAAAATGCAGTTTTGGCAGCATACGTTGTGTCTATATGAGCAGCACTTTGCAGTGCCGCCCAGAGGATTCAGGGGACCTGGGGTCTTTGGTGGCGGGGGGCCCCCGCTTCGGCGGTAATTCGGTGGCGGCAGGTCCTTCCGCTCCAGGACTCGCCGCCGAAGTGCCCTGAAGACCCACGGCGGAGGCCCCCCACCGCCAAATTACCACCGAAGACCCAGCACTTCGATGGCAGGGGGTCCTACCATCCCGTTGCTGAAGGACTGCCCGCTGCCGAAGACCCGGAGTGGAAGAAGCTCCGGGTGCCCGGGCCCCGCAAGAGTTTTCCAGTGCCCCGGAGTTAGTGAAGGACCTCCACTTGCTCCCGCCTCTGGGCAGCCCTGGCACTTTGTCAGTATAATATACTGGTATAGTTATACTGGAAAAGTGCTCATTGTAGACCTGGCCTAATGTAATCATATAGAAGAGTTTTGGAAAAGATTGAGGCTAGACAAGCCAATTGAACATGTTCAGTTTGAGAGACCCTTCTTTTCTGCATTCTTGCTGTAAACTCTTGTCACTGAGTGTGCTAGATATGATTTATTGATACATTTTCCTAACAGAAGGGCAGGTATCTGACAAATATAATTCTGAAGGATTTAGTCTTAGGCCTGGACTACACTAGCGGGGGGCGGCGGGGTTCGAACTAAGATATGCAACTTCAGCTACGCTATTTGCGTAGCTGAAGTCAAAATATCTTAGTTCGACTTATCTGGCCATCCTCACAGCAGCGAGTCGACTGCTGTGGTGCCCCCATCGACTGCGCTTACTCCTCCTGCTGAGGTGGAATAGAGCGTCAATTAGCGGATCAATTTATCGTGTCCAGATGAGACATGATAAATTGATCCCCGATACATCGAACACTACCCGCCAATCCAGTGGGTAGGATAGACTTACCCTTAGTATGAAACCAAGGTCTGTGAAAAAGTTATGAGAATCCTGACTTCTATAGAAGACTTAAACTACAGTTTTTGGAGCATTCCAGTTCCTTTTTAGAATAAGACAAAAAAAAACAAACAACCAAACTCTGTTTCTTACTATACAAAACTTTAATTGATATTTTTTGTTTTATTTCCCAGTGCCGTTGTTTCGTAATTACAGAAGTGGCTGGACTACTAGCTGTTTTAAAAGCTGTTGTACTCTACTTGTTCAACCACTAAAGTTAATACACTGTCATGTAAGGTTCCTATTAAATATTTTCACAAGTTCAATACTGTCTTGTAACTGATGAAGAAAAGGAAAATATGTGCACAAATCAGGAACTTTAATCTGGCCCCCAGCTTTCATCCACATATCCTGCCACATAAGCCACAGAGCTTGGCTCTGTACCTGTCCTGATTTTATCCTGTGTACCTTTATCTGTCAGCCCTACTCACTCAAAGCTAAAGAAATACATTGTTTTAGAACAGAGGTTCTTAGACTGCGGTCTGTGGCCCACCCGTTGGTGGTCCATGGAGAGCTGATTGATCACATGGCACTGGTTCCTTTACTTACTTATTTCCACCTGGTAAATTGCATTAAGAGAAGTTAAAAATACATTATATACTTTGTTGGGGTAAGATTGTGCCTTAAGGTGCAGCACTGAGCAAAGGGTGATGCCTTAGCTGCAATGTCCCAAGAAGCATGTGCCTCAGAGATCCCTGAGCCACAGTTCCACTACTGCTGTTTGGGGCGTGGGAGTATTTTACAGTCCTTTGTGGATGAAGCATACACTCTCACCTTGTACCTAGCTAGTTTTGATGGCCCGCTTGCAGTGGGATTTATTTAAGACAGAGGAGGACAGTATATATATATATATGGAGCGGGCAGCTCCTATTCTTCCCTGTATGCCGGGAGCTGAATGCAAGGCCTTACATGGCCCCACAAGGAGGTATGGGAGAGCTTTACTCCATCTGCATGGCTGCAAAAAACCAGAGTACAACTGAGCCCCCCAGGATCACTTTTCTCATGGAAGCAATTGCTATTGTTGCCACAAGGATGTTACGTGATTGTAAATGGGTGGATAGGTGATCTTCCTGATCACCAGCAAGAGAGTGTTTGTTCATGAACAGGTGGGTGAATGGTCCAGAAGACATTCTCTCTATTGTAAAGATGTGGCCCACACTATGGAATAGTTTAAGAACGCCGGTTTTGGAATTTTGTGCTCATTCTTCAAGTCCACATTGTTATAGAACCTATCTACTTTGGAAGTGAGCGCTCCCAGCAATTACTTTCAAAGAGGCTAAGCTCTGCTTTCAGCTGGTAAGTTCCCCCTTTAGTTCTTCTCAGCATTAATGAAGGTTGTTGCAAAAGGGAGCATCTCCACCTCTTCCATTTTTGGGCTTTGTAGAACAATCTAAGAATTAATACTCTTTAAATTGGTAGAGGAAAATATCAAGTACATTCAGTGACTTTAATGCTGCACATTGCTGTTTTCAGGTGGAAGCGGTTTTTCTTTGTTTTTATTGCTTCCTCAGTTCTTCTCTTGCCAGGTAAATTCAATGGGGCACAATGATGCCTCTAAAAGGAAGAGGTCCACCAAGGTGGGAAAGGAGTTGTACTCTCTGAGGCCTGGTCTACACGACGCGTTTAAACCGAATTTAGCCACATTAAACTGATTTAACCCTGCACCCGTCCACACAACGAGGCCCTTTATATCGATATAAAGGGCTCTTTATGCTGGTTTCTGTACTCCTCTCCAACGAGAGGAGTAGCGCTGAAATCGGTATTGCCATGTCGGATTAGGGTTAGTGTGGCCGCAAATCGATGGTATTGGCCTTTGGGCGGTATCCCACAGTGCATCACCGTGACTGCTCTGGAAAGCAATCTGAACTCGGATGCACTGGCCAGATGGACAGGAAAAGCTCCATGAACATTTGAACTTCATTTCCTGTTTGGCCAGCGTGTCTAATGTCTGATCAGCACCGGTGGCGATGCAGTCCCAAATCCAAAAAGAGCTCCATCATGGACCATACGGGAAATACTGGATCTGATCGCTGTATGGAGAGACAAATCTGTTCTATTAGAGCTCTGTTACAGAAGTTGAAATGCCAAAGCATTTGAAAAAAATCTCCAGGCTATGATACAGAGTTCACAGCACAGTGCTGTGTGAAAAGCGTAACGGAAAGCCAAAGAATCAAATGGACACTCATGGAGGAAGGGAGGGGGGACTGAGGACTCCAGCTAGCCCACAGTCCCAGCAGTCTCCGAAAAGTATTTGCATTCTTGGCTGAGCTCCCAATGCCTGTAGGGTCAAACACATTGTCCAGGGTGGTTCAGGGTATATCTAGTCAATTTACCCCCCTTCCCTCCATGAAAGAAAAGGCAAAAATCGTTTCTTGACTTTTTCAATGTCACGTATGTTACTGCATGCTGCTGGTAGACGCGGTGCTGCGGCACTGAACAGCAGGCATTCTCTCCCCTCCCCTCCCTCCCAGGTGGCAGACCGTACAGTACAAAATGACTGATAGCCTCTGTCCTCATCATCCTGTGAGTGCTCCTGGCTGGCCTCGGTGAGGTCAGCCGGGGCGCCTGGGGTAAAAATAAGAATGAACTCCCAGTCATTCCCGGCAGATGCGTCCAGTATGGCTGGTAACCATCTTCATCATAGCAACTGGGGCTGGAGCTCCAAGAGCCCCCCCCGCCTTCATGTCTAAAGAAAAGATTCTGTACTGCTGACTATCATAGCAGTGGGAGGCTGCCCCCCCCCCCATTTTATCTCACTAAAAAGTCAGTGTTTCTTATTCCTGCATTCTTTATTGCTTCATCACACAAAATGGGGGGACACTTGCAATGGTAGCCCAGGAGGGTTGAGAGGAGAAGGGAAGCAATGGATGGGACTGTTGCAGGGGCACCCTTAGAATGGCATGCAGCTCATCATTTCTGTGGGATCTGACATGGAGCGGCTGTGCTCTCTGGTTCTCTGGTACACTGGTTCTCTTAGTAGACTTGCCCCATATTCTAGACAGGACTGACTGTATTTTTAGATAAACATAAAGGACGGGAATGACCCGGGAGTCATCCCATTTTTGTCTTGCGCTCCCGGCCGACCTCAGCAAAGGCAGCTAGGAGCATCCTATGACAGCAGCAGATGGTACAGAACAACTGATAACCATCATCTCATCGCCAATTTACATGGCATGGCAGATGGTACAATAGGGATGGTAACTGTCTCTGCTGCCTTGTAAAGGCAAATGAATGCTTCTTGTGTAGCACTGCAGTACCGCCTCTGTCACAGCATCCACAGTTACACACATGGTGACAGTGACAAAAGGCAAAACTGGGCTCCATGGTTGCCATGGCTATGGCGTCTGCCAGGGCAATCCAGGGAAAAAGGGCGTGAAATGAATTGTCTGCCGTTGCTTTCACAAAGGAAGGAATGAGTGACAACATTTACCCAGAATCACCCACGACACTGTTTTTGCACCATCATGCATTGGGATCTCAACCCAGAATTCCAATGGGTGGGGGAGACTGCGGGAACTATGGGATAGCTACAGGATAGCTACCCACAGTTCAACGCTTCAGAAATCGACGCTAGCCTCGGTACATGGACGCACACCGCCGAATTATTGTGCTTTGTGTGGCCGTGTGCACTCGACTTTATACAATCTGTTTTACAAAATCGGTTTATGTAAAATTGGAATAATCCTGTAGTGTAGACGTACCCTGAGAAACAATGCCCTTGCTAAGGCATACTGCCTTCAGTGGCTGTGGGGGAGCATGATGGAAAGAGCTTCTTGACTCACATTTGAATAGGTGTACTTCGTACTGCTGCCAATACAGCCCAGCTGGTTCACAGGGCAGGCCCGGGGCCATGACAACACTAGGCATCTCCTATTGCCAGTCTGCACTCCCAAGCATCCTGCAGCCAAAATTATAAATGCCCCCAGTGTGAGCTTCTTGAACCCATGCATGGCTAGCTATAATTTGGCCCAAAGTGTTTTGATTTCCATTGATGTCAAATATGTTGGAACATTTATGAGATTTTGGCAAATCCCACTCTAAAGAGTAAGTGCTAAAATGTCATAATTATAGCACATTAAACACAAATCTACATTATGGCTTGGCCTTAAATATAGTTTTAAAGGTGTACAGTCTGATTCAAATTAAAAGGTCAAGTTTATTACATTGTACAATTTTATTTGTAACTATAAATCACAACACAATTTGTGGAAGGAAAAACGTTATTAAACTGACAATATTTATTCTGCTAAGGTGAATAAAATGCAGCACGTAGTTCTGTGTTACGATAGCTGGGGGAAGGAGCCAAATCATTCTACTAAAAATTTGTTTGCCAATAATTTTGCAGAATGATGACAGTGTTGCTTCAAAACAAATCCTTTACAGAGAAATGGGATGACTGCATGGCAGGCTCTCTGAATCATGAACTTTCCATCACTCCTGGACAGCAAATTGCTTTAACAATTAGTCTTTTGGGGATTTCGCTTCCCCCCCCCCCCCCGAAATCAGACAATAGTTAATATCAGTGACTGAAAGGTCATCTTGTCTAATGGACTGGATATAGGAATAGAATTCTTAGTCCTAAATCATGGGTTTGCCATTGATTTATTGTATTGCTTTGTACAAGTAACTTAACTGTTCAATTTCCCCTTCCATAAAATGGGAATAAGAATACAGACCTCACAGTAGCGTTGCCAGGATTTGAAGATGAAAAGTGCTATGTAAGTCTTATTATTATGGGGAATTTTGTTGCACGTGACTATATGAATCCAATTTAAAGCAACAGTCTAGGTACTTCCAAGAATGTAATTGGGGAAAGAAGTTGGAGGCTCTAGAGAACAGAAATGATGAAATCAGTACAAGATGGTTGCTAGAAAATATTTATCAAAGTAGAATAGAGACGTGAGGAATACCGGAAAGAAAATGAAGACTATGAGATGAGGAAAATGGCGTTGAGTACAAAGCTGCACTCACTTTCTTATGAATGATTGAAATGATCTCCCTAAAATTCAGGGAAATAACACCAAAATTAATGTAAATATTAAAAATTTAAATCTCCAGATACATGTCAGAAGAACTCAAAACAGGGTCAAATACCACATCTTAGAGAACTCTTGATGAGTTAAAATGTACTCAACCATGATAAGAATCACTTAGCAGATTTTAGTAACACAATTAGGCATCTCCCCTCTCACTCAAATATGTATTTTTGTGTCAATCTTACTTGGAGAAAACCTCCTCCCATTCTCTTCTAGTCATTATTTGGAATCAACACCCAAATGGGGCATTTCCTTTTCCTTCCTCACATCCCATTTAGAATCGTGTTTGTAAGGGCCCTCATTACATTGCTCTGGTGTGGTAGCTTCCATGTGTATTTTATCAACTAGCTGCTGAGCTGAATTCCTCCAAGGCTCTTGATAATGGATTTTAAGTAATGGGAATGTAACAGCATTAGTTACATTAGTCTTTAGTGTTGGTTACTGGTTTAATAAATACAGTTAGGCACTTTCTTAAACATGGTAAAAAGCCATAAGGACCTCCAGAGCTTTTCAGTGATGCACCATTTTTTAAGATAACCTTTTCCATCCATCTCAGAAGCAGGGGCGGCTCCAGGCACCAGCACGCCAAGCGTGTGTCTGGGGCGGCAAGCCACGAGGGGCGCTCTGCCGGTTGCTGCGAGGGCAGCAGGCAGGTTGCCTTCGGCGGCATGCCTGCGGAGGGTCTGCTTCCCGCGGCTTCAGCGGACATCCCGCACGCGTGCCGCCGAATCCACGGGACCGGGGACCTCCTGCAGTCAAGCAGCCAAAGGCAGCCTGCCTGCCGTGCTTGGGGGCAGCAAAATGCCTAGAGCCGCCTCTGCTCAGAAGTTCAGCCAGTCTCCTGGCCTGGTTGGCACAGGCTACCAGCTGCCTAGGGAACAAGTAGTTAATCACAAGCCTGCCTCGTTCTGCTCACAAAGAGTGAGGAAGACAAAGTTACTGCAATAGAGTTCTGAGGTTAAGTGCGTAGATGTCTGATTGGGTGTTTGCATCTGATATAAACATTATTTTTATATTTTTGTTGTAGAAGATGATGTGTCAAATGTACAAATAATGTGTGCCTGGTGCCAGAAAGTGGGAATCAAACGCTATTCCCTGAGTATGGGAAGTGAAGTGAAATGCTTCTGCAGTGAGAAGTGCTTTGCAGCTTGCCGAAGAGCATACTTCAAGAGAAACAAGGTAAGAGAGCCAAAGAAAGATGTAACCCTACACAGGCCTAGCTCGGGTCTCCTTTCGTAGCTAGCAAAAAAAAATATTTTTTTTGTTCTTTCTGTTTTGTCTGTTCCCTTTACCTTTCCATATGTATTGTCTGTTGGGCTATCACCCCTTACTAACGTGTAACCTGTTTTCTCAGTTTCCCTCAGCTTGATGCTTGAGTTCTGTGAGGGTGGATGAATTTAATTAGACTATACTAATAATGCACTATAAAATAAGAATGATGGTTTTGCTTCGGAATCTTATTAGACTTGCTCTATGTGTAAGACTAGGGGAGGGATCTTCATAGCCATGCATAGGGAGGTAGACATACAAGTCTTACTTTTGGTAAGTGGCTATATCTTGCGCAGCTGAAGTCAAGAGAAGTTTTGTCATTGATTTCAGTGTTAGCAGGATCATTGGCGATGGCATATGCAGTTAGGGCCTGATTCAAAGTACAGTGAAGGCAATGACTTCCAATGACTTCAGTGAGCTTTGGATCAAGACCTTTGTTTCATGCTTTTAAAGTTTATCTTCAAAGGTAAACAATTATGGACTTATTGTTTTAAAAAAACTCAGACATTTTGGTGTTTTGTGTGGGGTAAGCAGTGACAAAACCATCTATCATAGCATGAGGATGTTTCCAATAATCTGAAAGGTCATTTTATCTCAAGTTAAAATGGAATTCTAATACTAGCTTGGTTTCCCAAAGTAAAATGACCACAAAAATTATTCTAATCTGTAAAGTGTGGTTCCTGAAGGTGCCCTGTACTTTATTTTAGCAGCTGGTTTGTGGAGCAGAATATAGGGTGTTTCTGTTATAAAAAAACAAACAAAAAAGCCCTCCACTCCTACAAAACACACCAACTTCTAATTGTTACAAAAAAATAGCTATGGCAGTTTGATACTTATTAGTGTAATGGAGTCCTTGGGTGAGACTCACTGATCTAGAAAGCTTTATTTATTCATAAAATTCTTCACATTTTATTAAACCTACATATTTTACCCTCATGCTGCAGAACATTTGAAGTCTGTCATCTTAAAAATAATCCCCCGCCCATCTGATATTTGCAATCTATGGTAAAAAAAAAAATGGATTTTAGATGCAAGAAACGTAGCTGCAAATTACCCTCCTTTATAAATTTGGGTCACATCATTCTGTTCCTCTACCCCCCAACTCCGCCCCCAAAAAAGCCTAAAGAATTAGGTTGCAAAAATCAGCAGAGTGGAATTTTAGTGGCAGTCTTTGAGAATCAAGCTCATAATGTTTACTGGAGCATATAGGCAAGTTAAACAATCATGTGGAAGCTTCTGTGAAGTGTAGTGTTTATCTCTCTTGATTTGGAGGACATGGGGTGGGTAGGGAGAAATGCATGTAAGATACTCCATATTTTGACATGAAAATAGTAAATTTCTTTCATGTAAGATGGTTTATAGAATTGGATGTTCAGATCATGGACAATGAAGTACGTGCGTGTGTGTGTGTATGCACGCATGTGCACAAGTGTGCATGCTGTAAGCTTTCTAGGGTGACGAAGGATCCAGTCCTGCACTTCTTATTTAGCTGCAGCTCCTCTCGCTTCCAGTGGCAGGATTTACTTGAGTAAAGCAGCACACAGGAACACAGGACTTGCCAGTTGTCTATCTAGTGCAGTATTGTATGTCTGACAGTGGCTAGTACCAGATGCATTAGAGGAAGCAGCAAGAAATCCTATAGAGGACAATTATGGAATTACTAATCCACAGTGGGGCCTAAGACCCATGTGTTAGTTTTTGGCTTATGCCATGAAGCAGAGGGCTTATATCCCATCTGAAAAACAGGGCTGCCCAGAGGATTCAGAGGGCCTGGGGCAAAGCAATTTCAGGGGCCCCTTCCATAAAAAAAAAAGTTGCAATACTATAGAATACTATATTCTTGTGGGGACCCCTGTGGGGCCTGGGGCAAATTGCCCCACTCCCTCCCCCCCCCCCTGGTGGCCCTGGATCTTAAAAGAAGTTCTTATTGTTTTAAATGCACATTTCACCACAGTAAGTTGCTCTACACTTCTCTCAAACAGGTCACAACAGTACTTTCCCATGTCCCTTGAGGAATTAATACATGGCAAGGCAACACAATTGACAGCCTTTGGATCATTGCATAAAAGCCTTCTTTCAGTTAAAGGACCAAATTCCACCCTTGGTTACACCTGTGAGAGCTTGTGACTGCATGAGTGAAACTGAGACCTTAACCTGGTCCACACATTATTTATTATTTTCAATCTAGAACTTTCTATCACCTCTATATTCATGGTGTTCAATATGAACAAGCACAGGATGCAAGACTCAGGGAATTTTAATGCTGCTATTGAAGTTAGGCAGGTTCAGTAGAGTTCAGCAGGCCCTTATTTTGCATTTCACTCTAGCTAATAGAACAGGATTTTGAGAAACATGGCACAAGATCAAAGTCACAGAGTTTAAGGGCAGAAGGGCCCACTAGATCATCTAGTTGACCCTGTGCATTCCACGAGCCAGTACTTAATTTGTGGCAAGGCTTGAGGCCTGGTACCTCTAGGCTTGGCAGTTCATAGCCCTGGCACCTCTGGGTTTGCCATGTCAGTTATGAAAGTAAAAAAAAAAGAAAAAAAATGGCTTTTGCCCTCGCAGCTTATTGTTTGAGCCCCAGCATCTCTTTCATTACAAATTAAGCACTCCCATGAGCCCACAATGTCACTTAGCACCTGTGCAGTAAACCCATTAACCAAAATTAGACCAAAGGATCACAGCCTGCAGAAGACTAAACATTGTTATGTGCCACAGGCAGAGAACAGGAGGGACTGAGGTGGACCAATGCCCTAGGCCCCTGCAATGGCAGGGAATTGATTAAATCATAGGATATTAGGGTTGGAAGGGACCTCAGGAGGTCATCTAGTCCAACCCCGTGCTCAAAGCAGGACCAATCCCCAGATAGATTTTTACTCTGGTTCCCTAAATGGCCACCTCAAGGATTAAACTCACAACTCTGGGTTTAGCAGGTCAATACTTAAACCACTGAGCTATCCCTCCCCCCAAAATGAGATATCCCTCCTCCTCAAATGAGATACCCCCAGTTAAGCCCAGCAAGAGACCGACTCTGTGTGTTGCAGAGGAACGTGAAAAACCCCAAGGTCACTGCCAAGCTAGCCTGGGGGAAAATTCCTTCCTGACCCCTCTTATGGTGATCAGTTAGATGCTGAGCATGTGAGCAAGAGCCAGCCAGCCAGCCAAGCACCTGAGAGAGAATGCTTACTGAGAGCACTGTCCCACCCTGTCCAGTGTCCTGTCTGCTGTGATGGTCGTCCCTGATGCTTCAGAAGAAGGAGATCCAAAAAACCCAGAATACTTTGCAGGGAAAAACATCCCTTCCTGACCCCTGCAGGTGACTGGCTGAAGTCCTGCCATAAAACATAAACTGGATGGGACCCCCAGGGCTCTCAAGTTCTGCCCCCACCCTCACATCACCAGCAACCCCATCATGCAATCCCACTCATAAATTTGTCAGCCCTCCCTTTAAACTCATTACATAGTTTGCCCCCAGAATTCCTATTGGGAGGCAGTTCCAGAACTTCACTCCTCTGATGGCTAGAAACCTTCATCTAATTTCTGGCCTGAATTTGTTCATGGTCTGTTTATATCCATTTGCTCTTGTGTCAACATTGTCCTTTATTTTAAACAGCTCTTCACCTTCCCCAGAATTTACAAGTAACAAGGTTGCAAAAGTTTCAGGTATACTCAGTGACCTTTAAACTCTTATTACTAGTCTGGCCATGTACCTGTCTTCTCCACAAGTCTAATGTTTATTTATGTATTTGAAAAGTTACGCCACTCTACAGCTTCTCATTTTTCAAACAGGAGTAAAATGGTCACATTTCACCTGCCTTATGCATGTTTTAAACAGCATAGCTTTGCAACAATATAGTGTTGTATTACAATAAATATGTACAGCTGCTGTATTTCAGTGAGCTGATAGGACTTTGTGGTCATTTCATTTAAGGCTTGAATTTCCTAATGGATTGTATTAAGCAGGCTTCCCCGCTCCCACCCTGGCTAAGAACTGCTGTAATAAGCACTTGCTTAAAACTGTAGGACTGTTCAAACAGTAAAGAATAAATCATCATTAATGTCTCAAAACATTATAAAATAATGATGCAAATTATACACATCTTAATACCAATTGCTGCATATAGAATTAAGATTATCTCAAGATTTAAATAAAACAAAAATCCTCTCCAATACATTGGAAAATGTAGGCTCTGATGTGCTGCTCTCTTTACAAATTCCCAGCTGGGTTAAATTCTGGGAGGAAACCAGCTGAAATCACCCTATCGAATGAAATCTATAAGGAAGGCACACAAACTCTGCAAAAGCACTGTTAATGTGCAGCTATATGTTGGAGGTGCATAGTTGCATGCACACTACAACACCACCTCCACTCTCACATGTACTATTCCTGCCAAGAGTTGCAATAATCTGGATAATAGGAATCATTGCTGTATGGACCCTAATGCCTTAGTCGTAGGTATGTATTGATTCTCCATGAATTTTGTCACAGAGGGCTTGTAGAACAGCAGGACCTGGGTAGCAATCCTCACCCTTGTGCTCCAGCAGCAGTGCAGGTATATATGACAGGTAAATATAGTGAGATCCAACCACAATATGACTCTTGTCTAAATTATTAATCATAAATGAATAAAAGCAAATTCAGTATTTTTTCTACCCCTTTAGGCAGAGAGATTAAATGTTTAGATTGTTTCTGCTTCTGAACTTTTGTTCCTGTTTTGTCTGTTATACATAGTCAAATGTAAATAATAAACTAGTGCATAATGATAACCTGTTGTGCATAATAATACCAATTAAAAGCAATGTTGCAAGAGAGTTTTTCATAGTAATTTTCTAAATGAACAGATTTAGATTTAAACCTGTTCCAATGCTCCCTTCCTTATGGATTTCATTTTATAGACCAGCCAATGTAAGTCCAAGAATCACAGAGCACACTTTCCAGCAAGTTAAAGAAGTATGGGCTGGATGAATGGACTATAAGATGGATAGAAAGCTGGCTAGATTATTGGGCTCAACGGGTAGTGATCAATGGCTCCATGTCTAGTTGGCAGCTGGTATCAAGTGGAGTGCCCCAAGGGTCGGTCCTGGGGCTGGTTTTGTTCAATATCTTCATTAATGATCTGAAGGATGGCGTGGACTGCACCCTCAGTAAGTTTGCAGATGACACTAAACTGAGAGGAGTGGTAGATACGCTGGAGGGTAGGGGTAGAATACAGAGAGACCTAGACAAATTAGAGGATTGAGCCAGAAGAAACCTGATGACGTTCAGCAAGGACAAGTGCAGAGTCCTGCACTTTGGACGGAAGAATCCCATGCGATCACTGGCCACGTAGGCCAGGAAAGCCTGCAAACTTTGAATTTCATTTCCTGTTCCCAGTGTGGAGCGCTGATCAGCACGGACTGTACAGGAGATACTGGATCTGATCGCTTTATGGGGAGACAAATTTGTTCTATCAGAGCTCCGTTCTAGAAGACGAAATGCCAAAGCATTTGAAAAAATCTCCAGAGGCCACAGCAGGGACTCAACACAGTGCTGCGTGACACACGTAACAGAAAGCCAAAGAACAAATGGACACTCATGGAGGGAGAAGGGGGGACTGCGATGGCGCACTACCACAA